>NC_142619.1:60524178-60825047 GCF_059453375.1 Lepisosteus platostomus | reverse complement strand
TGGTACGCCGGCTCTTACACAGTGCCTGTCGGCCGTAAGCGTTACAATATTATTAGAGGCCTCAGAGACCTGCTCCCCGCACGGGTGCCACGCCGTGTCTCCGCGGTAGTACCACAGCCAGGTCGTCGGTTGCGGGTCTGTAAATCCCTGCCGCCGAATCCCGAGATCTTTTCCACGGACCTTCATCTCACCGAAGTCGATCGAAATGCGCCTGCAATTGGAACAGACATGTTTGTTCATCGCCCCTTTAGGTTTAAACCAGTCCTTTAAGCGCGGTTGACTAAGGCATCTGACCAGTTCCCTTAAGTACTCCAACCTTTTTGTCTTGCGTTTTATTAACTAGAATACCGTCACTGTAACACTCTGCTCTCTGCCCCACTGAGAGCTGGTGTGTGGGGAGTGTACTGGTGCACTCTGCTCTCCTCCCCACTGAGAGCTGGTGTGTGGGGAGTGTACTGGTGCACTCTGCTCTCCTCCCCACTGAGAGCTGGTGTGTGGGGAGTGGACTGGTGCATCATCCAGGTGGGGCTGCACACTGGTGGTGGTGGAGGGGATCCCCATTACCTGTAAAGAGCTTTGAGTGGAGTGTCCAGAAAAGAGCTATATACTGTAAGTGTAAGGATTAATAATAGCTTACAAGGGTGTGTAAGTGTTCTACTAACATAGAATTAGTATCATAGACATGATATTAAATATTTAATACAATTAAAGAAATTATGCTTTGAGTTCCATTTGTCTCGTATGCTTATTTCCAGATGTGTTGTCTGGACTATTGACCAGTGCAGTTGATTTTGATGGGTGTTGCATAGGCATCTGAACCTGTAGGTGCTGCCACAGTCGATAACTTTCATGGATGTCACACAGTCTGACAAAACAATGTTCCGAAGTCCCTCTAAACTCTACAGCTGTCGTATTGCTTATCCGTGTGGAAAAGTGTCCAGAATATAAGATCCAGATGACTGAGAGATGGGTACCAGGTCCTTGGTGTCAATATGGACTCTGGTATTCGTAAGGACCCGCACAGCTGCCATTGTCTGTGATTCATTGTCCTGCCTGTATCTTCATTTCAGAGCAGGAATTCACACGGTTCCCTTTGTATCTCCAGGAGTCTTGCGGTAGCGTAGAATCCTTACCCATACTTGGTGTTGTACAGTCTCAGGCCTTTGACTTCGGGCAGTGAATACTGAGCTTCAATAATCCAGTCCTTGTCGATGTCCAGCCATCTTGAGCCTTTCCTGATCTGCCACTGGTATGATTTATTTCTGGGTCTTTCACCGGAGGATCCTAACAAAAGGCAGCAGATAAAGAGAGGCTGGTGAGCTTCTGAGTCCAGGTCACAAATCCCAAAAGTTAATCTAGAAACTTTAGGAAAAGCTTGAATTATGTGCATATTTGGGAAGTATGGAATGTTCATGGTTTAATTTTTATAATATGGTGTACCAAAGGGAAAACACATTTAAAAATCTTAATTTTTAAAATCTTTCATCTTAAAAAGTGCTTTATTCAGCATACGGATAAAACAACCAATGTATTCTGAGAGGTAAAATCACTTGTGTCTCCTTCTGTGGGTCTTATAAAAGTATGATCCACAAAGAAACCCTGTCTATCGATGTTTAGTCACTCCAGCAGAAAATGAAAAGCCGTATTATTAATAACTGTGAAGAAAATCCCCCAACATACCACTATTATCTTCTTCAGCACTGTGGGACAAGTGGCAGCGCTTCCCATACTTGCAGTGACCTTGGAAGAAGTACTTGCAGATGTGGAGGTACGTGCAGTTCCTGCCCTTCTTACACCCACTGTTATTATAGTACCTGCAAGGCTGAGAGAGGAACGGAGAACAAGAATACCTAGAGACTTCTGCCGGTTCAATTACGAACAGAACTGAAATCCGTTTTCCCTCATCTTTTCTCCACTTTGGCGTCACCCTCGTTATCGGTATTCAGCCTGTTACTTCGGAACCGAGCACAAATGGCACATGCCCCGGGAGTGAGCGAAGGGAAGAACACCTGAAAGACTGAACCGAGTCCAAGACCGCTGTGGAGAAACCGGCACACCTTGAAGTGTGGCTCGGGAGTCCTGCTGGCACACAGTCATACAGGACTCACTGTTGGCCCCCACTAAACGCATATACACATCTACTGCTACATCTGTTCTCTTTCTTTTTCTTTTTCTTTTTCCCGTTTACAACCACTTTTGTGCAATATATGCCAGGGACCTGTGCAATACATTTATATTTATATTTATATCTATGGTTACGTCTATATTTATATTCATACGTGTGATACGATTTTCTGTGTACTGTTCTGTTCTAGTTTCCTCTTGTGTGTCCGGACTGTGAGTAACTCTTGTATTGTATTGTATGTATTGTTCTATTATTATATAATTCGTTACACTGTGGCTGTGTTGTGTGTGTTAAGCTGCTGTTGCACTGCAATTTCCCTCACGGGATCAATAAAGTATCTATCTATCACTGATTTCCACAGGCAGTTGGACCGATTCCGCCAGCCCCTGGCCACTCAGACAGTGGTATAAATTGGAACTGAACCAGTTCTTGGCAGGAAGCAGGCCCACCTTTCCCTGTGACGTGTCCAGAGCTGTCCGTCAGGAGCTCTGTAGGCCAGTTAATTTATGGGAACTGCGGGGCTGCGGTTGGTCCCGAGTGCCTCAGCTGCACGGACTGAGGCCCGCAGTCAGAAGGCTGGGGGTCAGGTCTGAGGCGCGTGGTGCTGCAGCTGTGGCCGCAGGGACTGTCCTAGGGGGGTTTGAAAGTCGCCCCCTTTTCTCTCGAGGTTCCTGTACAGCCTGCAGCGTGATCAGTTCAGAGATGGGGATTATTAGGAGGCCATGACAGGTAAAGGCCAGGGGCAAATTTGGCCAGGACGCTGGGGTAACACCCCTACTCTTTTTGAGAACATTTTAAATGACCACAGAGAGTCAGGACCTCGGTTTTACGTCTCATCAGAAGGATGGCACCTTTTTACAGTATAGTGTCCCTGTCACTATATTGAGGCATTAGGACCCACACAGACCACAGGGTGAGCGCCCCCTACTGGCCCCACTAACACCTCTTCCAGCAGCAGCCTTAGTTTTTCCCAGGAGGTCTCTCATCCAGGTACTGACCAGGCTCCCACCTGCTGAGCTTTAGTGGGCTGCCAGTGGTGAGTTGCAGGGTGATATGGCTGCTGGCGTGTAAGGGACTTATCCGTTTGTGGTGTAGCTGTAGGAGTATTGGAGATGACACCATAATCCTACGTGATTCTGCTTTCTACACGCTACAGGAATATCCCATAGTGGAGCTGTTAGTGTAATCCTCTCACCTGCTGCGTGGGAGACGGGTCTCTTCCTTGCTCCCCTTCAGAACTGCTTAAGCTCTCGTCCTCACTGCTCTGTGAAGCTTCCTGCTCAGTGTCGCTGAAAGAAGATGCTTAAAGAGACATGAACGCTAGATTGGGGAAATGAAGCTGGGTCTGAAGAGCAAAGGTCCTAGATGGTCTTCAAAACCAATTCCTCATTTAATGCGCCTTTTTAAATTCAGCAAAATAACAGTGCCTCCTGTTTTGTCATTCCTGATTATTCTAGAGGAAATTGCGGCTCCTGACTAGAATGACCCAGTTTATGATTGTGGCTTTAGGGGGGAGGAATTGCAGCTTCACCATGTGTCAGATCCTAAACCTTAAAGGACTGTAGCTCCGGTCTTGAGCAGATACCCTGTGCCTCAGAATCCACCGGACAGCTAGAAGTCACATTTAGGGATATGACTGTTTCTGACGTACTTCAGTTTTGACTAACATGAAAATCATTTCAATTGTTAAAACAGTTGAGAGTGATGTATATGAATGCTGAAGCTCAAACTGCCTCCGTTTCAAAGATATCTGAAAAGTGTGTGAAGCTGAATGTTACTGTAACTTCAGCTGACACTTTTTCCCAGAGGGCATGATACGATCCACACTCTGTCAGGAAATAATGGAGCTGTGTCTCCTCATGCAATTGTGTACGTAGTGTGAGAGACATTTTGCTGTGATAACCATCTGGAAAAAGTCATGTCGATTGTAAAGTGTTGCTTTATTGTAAAAGCAAAAACACAGAGCAAAGGTTTCATGAAGAGATAAGTACTAATGGCCGCCGTTCTGCCACTATTTATTAAATTTCTTATAGTGTTCAAAGGTTGGATCATCTCCCTTCCTTTATATTCTTTAAATGTGTCTAGATCCAAAACATGGAAGGATTTATTTTAAGTGAATACAATTCCCAGAACATTCCACCTTCACTAGTCAGATTATTTGTGTTTTGGAAGATAGTAAAACTAAACTAATTGCACATTCTCATGTTGTAACTGTTACTCATTTTACTGCAGCCTCAATATTTCTCATGAATTAAAGGCATTTTCCTTTCAGTATTTCTCAAGGAATTAACATAATTGTAACATCCTGAGCATGTGTGCTCAGCCTTAGTTGAAATCTGATCATCAAGCAAAATAAGCTCTTCTGAGGGCATTGGTTTCAAACACATCGTAACCACAGTTTTGTGTATATATATATAGTTTCTCTTTCTATATACTGTTTTCCCCAACAAGTCACGTTTTCCATTAAAAAAAAACAGAAGTCCAAAAAACAGAAGTTTTTTTTTTAGTTATGCAAACATAGATCATAATTTCAATATGTGTCCGTACTGCATTTGTAGCTGTTAATTGTATGTTGTCCAGTAGACAGAATATAAATCCGTTCGGACCTTACCTTCTGCTGCGTGAGCCATATCTCTCCCTCTCTTGGCAGGAAAGCCCCGCTCGATACAGTCTGTTCACCTCCTTCCTCTTTCCAGAGGTTGAGGTGGAGCTGTAACTGTTGGACACACAGAGAAGATGGAGCTTAAAACCCCAAACTGAAAGTGAAACGGACAGATTCTTCAGGAGGGAGTGTTCCTTCTGCTATGAGGGTGTGTTTCGAGTGTGAAAAACCACCACCACGCCTCTCCTGCAGAGTGCTTCAGGGGTCATTTCGGATGGAAAGCTCTGAAGAAATGCAGTGAGCCATGAGCCATGTATGTTCTGAGTGAGTTTGCTCATAGCGGTGAAGGGTTCGAAGACACTAGGGCTATGTGTGCGGAGTGGTTAAGGTAAAGGCCTTGTTAGCTGGACTCACCCTGCTCTGCAAACCGAATCAGCCTGTGTTGCTGACGACTGACTGTGTTGCTCGGTTAGGATGAGACGTCAAACCTCAGGTCCTGGTGCAAGAGTTTCTTCTCCACTCCACTGGTCTCTGCGAGGGTGTGTGTGTGTGAGAGTGTCCTGTGATGGACTGGTGTCCTGTCTGGGGTGTGTGTGTGTGAGAGTGTCCTGTGATGGACTGGTGTGCTGTCTGGGGTGTGTGTGTGTGTGCCCTTGGATGGACTGGTGTCCTGTCCAGGGTGTACCCTGCCTTTTGCAGTGGTTAGAACATGGATGGATGGATGGATGAAATTGTTAGATAATGCCAAGTAAAATTACACGTAAGTCTTATTTTGTTCATGCAAAATATCTATATAAATGAGTTTCATACCCATACTAGGACAAAGAACAAGCTATTAAGTTCCATCATGGCTGAATATTTTATTAAAATTGGAGTGCATAATTGGAACAGATCATAGCGAAACTTAAGGAGGGCTACAAAACATAGTTCACAAAGCATCTTACAATCAGAGGTGACAATAAAACTCTTACAAAACCAAATGGCAATTCATCTACAGTATATGCCATAATACATGATTGAGGAGTCCCACCGGAAAACCTGTTCCAGGCAAAGCTGAGAAAATATGAAGCACACTGGAAGTATACTGTAGATGTGCTCTGTTCAGAACATCATTCAAGCTCAAGTACAGATTTAAAACAAAGTCAGGCACAATTTCAGTCCAGATTAATTTGATCTTAATTGAAATGAGGATGATATGGCTTCAGTAATGCATCCTGAGGTTTAATGCTCATTACATCTGCATTTTAGTCATTTAACGAATGCTAATATCATTTAACTAAGAAGTGAGGGAAGCTGTCAAGCTGAAGCAGGTGGCCTTCTGGGAGCTACCGGCAGGTGAGAGAGGTCACTGGAGCGAAGGCTCGGGCAGGGGAGGACTTTGGAGAGGCCATGGAGAAGGACTATCGATGGCCTCGAGGATGTTCGGGCCTGGGCAGGGGCAGGGGAAGGGGTGACCTCGTCCGGGCTGTGCTAGGCAGGGCCGGGGCAGTACTGACCTCTCCTGGGGAGACTGTTGAGCGGTGGAAGGAACACTCTGAGGGAGTCCTCCACCTGGTGGACACGCCCTCCTAGCAGGAGGTGGTGACAGACAGACCTGGTGCAAAGCTCTCGGCTTACCAGTGGATCTACATCCCCGTCCTCACCGGTGGTCACGAGCTGTGGGTACGAGATCGCGGATACAAGCGGCAGAAATGAGGCTTCTCCGCAGGGCTGCTGGGATGACTCTCCGCGACAGGGTGAGGAGCTGGGCAATCCGGGAGAGCCTCGGAGCAGAGCCCCTGCTCCCCCAGATCGAAGGTCAGCTGTTCCGGGCACGTCCCACTGGGCGGAGACCCCACGGGAGACCCAGGACACGCTGGAGGGACTATATCTCTCGGCTGGCTTGGGATCGCCTGGAATCTCTCGCTGGGGACAGGGGAGTCTGGGCTGGTCCACTCGGCCTGCTGCAACCGCGACCCTCACTAGGAAAAGCGGAGTGATGATGGATGGATGGATTTAACTAATGCATTCCTGCGCTGCATAAAACCTCAGAAAACGTTTCTTTTATTTCTTGGCAGTTTGTGGATGAAAATACGAAAGCGATCAGAACACACAGTCAGGCAGGTGGTATTAACATCTGAGCAAAGAGACGGCAGATTAAAATACATTGCAATTGTATGCTGAACTGATCGCTGCACACCTGTCTGAAACAACATGGCAGTGACAGGTACAGTACAGGTAGGTCATGGTTTGTAAACAAACGAGTCAAATGGCAGTTGATCCACATCCAGTCTGGGATCTCTTGTTTCTCCGCTACATCAGACTCCTTCGGATTCTCCGTTTCTTTGTGGATGTCAGATTGGTCTGTGTCATGTCTGCGTGAAGGGACAAGTCAGCTAGTAAGGATAGTCCAAAAACAAATTACATTCAAGCCAAAAAAACTACCACAGCTAGTGAACATAGCTCATGACTAAACGTTTTGTATGCAGTGAGCTACCTCTGTATTCGCTGTATAATGCAAAAGCCTAAGAACGGAAGGCAGAGGGGCCTGACTCTGGTCCTGCAGGCCTGGAGTGTCTGCAGGTCTTCCTCCCGGATCGGCTCTGCCAGCGCTGGGAGACGGGGAGCCTGCAGCCCTCGCTTTCCTCTGCAACTCAGCCCAGGCCTGCGAGAAGCTGCATTCTGCCCCGGTCCACTCAGACTCGCTTGGGGCAGATTTCCTCACCCCCCTTCGTCCAATTAACCCCTCTGTTTCTACGCTGGCCAGCAGCCATATCACCCTGCAACTCACAACTGGCAGCCCCACTGGAGCTCAGCAGGTGTGAGCCTGGTCAGTACCTGGATGGGAGACCTCCTGGGAAAAACTAAGGTTGCTGCTGGAAGAGGTGTTAGTGGGGCCAGCAGGGGGCGCTCACCCTGCGGCTCATGTGGGTCCTAATGCCCCAGTATAGTGACGGGGACACTATACTGTAAACAGGCGCCGTCCTTCGGATGAGACATAAAACCGAGTTCCTGACTCTCTGTGGTCATTAAAAATCCCAGGGTGTTTCTCGAAAAGAGTAGGGGTGTAACCCCGGCATCCTGGCCAAATTTCCCCATCGGCTGTTATCAATCATGGCCTCCTAACAATCCCCCTCTGTGAATTGGCTTCATTACTCTGCTCTCCTCCCCACTGAGAGCTGATGTGTGGGGAGCGTTCTGGCGCACTATGGCTGCCGTCGCATCATCCAGGTGGGGCTGCACATTGGTGGTGGTGGAGGGGATCCCCATTACCTGTAAAGCGCTTTGAGTGGAGTGTCCAGAAAAAGCGCTATATAAGTGTAGCAATTATTATATTATTATTATTATTACGCTGGTTTGCCACTGGTGTGGTGCTCTGTCATTGAGCTGCTTCCAAGACTATGATAGCACGCTTAGCAGTTCTGACCTGTGTCCCCAACGTTTTCTCTGCCTGAAGAATTCCAAGCCTGTCCAGTACCTGATCCGCCCGATTATATGAGTCTCCTGCCGAGCACCTGTCCAGTGGCCCCACGATCTCCACCGGTTTCCCTCACAGCAGCGCAGCCTCCCAGTCTGCTCCTGCCCTGAACACTGCGTTCGCCATCAGACCAGCCCTGCTCTCAGCACTGCTGTTGAGTCCGTATCTCAGCCCCCACCCCCTTGCCCACCTCCGTCACTCTCCGTCCTGCCTCTGAGCTCCGCCAGGAATCGGAGATCACCCAGTGTTTGGATGAGCAGCCTGTCGGCAAGACGCGGCTGGCTCTTCCAGCGGGCCACGTCATGACAAGTTCTTCATGTTTTAAGAGACACTGTTATTGGCTAAACTGGACCAAATAATGAATGTCTAGCTGCTCGGGCACTGCTGCTCATAAGAGAACTGGAGGCTCTGCAGACACACCAGGCCTGCAGGGGAAGAGTTGGACTGCACTGATATAACAGAAGGAAACATGCATCACCTGCAGAATGAAAACATGTTTTAAAAGATGTGTGTGATGTACGTATACTGTACCTGAAAAGTTCAAAGAGTACTGGAATCCTCCAGCTTGGAAATTCATGGATCCAACTTGGTTGCGCTGAAACTGGGCTTCTATATCTGCACTTGAGACTGAACACTCAGAGTTGGTACCACTCTAAAGAACACAAAAAGAAATGTGAGTGCAGCTTACCACTTATCACTTACAAGTGATTTTAAATAGCAGAGATCTTTTTAAAGGTATTAGAAAGACTGATACAGTACACTGTATCTGATCAGACATCCAGTATAAGATATGGTTGTAAGCAAACCCTGTTTGCTAACGATACCTCCACCCAGTAAGAGGGAGCAGTCTGAGATAGCAAGCTTCTGTATGAATGAAAAGTAAAATGCAGTTCAGTTCTCTGCAAAACGCCTCTTTGTTTGTAGCTTTTCAGCAGTTTGAAATGGAGACTGTGACTGAGGACAAGCCCGTGATCTACATCTCCTTCCAATAAGGTTTTTCTTGCTTACCTTTTCTGTAATACAGTACATAATTAAATTCAAACTCAGATACTAAAGGATTGTCCTGGATAATCCCTCGCTCTGTGAACAACTATATGAGTTTTTGTTTATATGAGATGTAGTATTTCCTATTACCTAGGATAGTACCTAATGCTTACGCATTTGCTAAAGACCGTAATGATGCAACTACTGTACTGTATCATAAATAAGCAATAAATGAGCATGAGTGTTATTGTTTCCTACCATTTATTTATGCATCAGTTTTAAATGACTTTACACACAATACTGGAATAATTAACCAGGGGTGCTATTGCTTTCATACTTCAGCACCGTTCTGTGCTGTATTAAGGTGCCGTTTGGGTGTTTGAAGGGATATTATTTTAGTTCAGGATCTAATTGGAAATCATAAATGGGAAGTAAAGGGAATTTAATTTCCGTTATACCAGTTTTCGAGGAATGAGCTAAGCTCCCACAATGAGGAATTACCGTATACTTAAACTGCAGGCTTTAAGGCTCGCGTAATCACCAAAAACAAATGCTGTGTCACAGCCCCACGGCCACCTACTCTGTGCTTGAAGTTGTACCATCTTCCACTGTCCCCCTCGAACTGCCAGACTGGGGTGGTGCTCCTTGGAGACACCCGCAGCTGCTGGAGAGAGGATTCCAGGCTGCAGGACGGCCAAAATCAGATTTATTTGCAGCATTTTCTAATGACAGTTCAAAAACAATTAAAAAAGAAAATGTTTTTTTTGCAAAATAAACAAAGCAGATGTACAGTAGGGGGAATATCTAGAATCACATCTCCATGCTGCTTTACTAAACTCACTTGAAAAGGGACATATCTGTTCCTTTCGCATTCCTGAACTGCATAATATCACCCCCGACGAGTTCCGATATGTAGGCATTTTCAGAAGCTGTTTATTGCTATTAAAAATGCATCTCTAAACATTTAAATAAGGCCTTAAGTCAGTCCATCCTCCCAGTTGCAAAAATTCTTACCTTTTATTTTTCTTTCCCTTTTTTGGTGGGAGTATAAACTGTGGCCGTCTGACTATACGCCTCTTATGGCCAGTTGCCATGTTCACCTGCTTCATTTCTGTGTGAAATAAAACACAGGAGTGTGTCTGTGACAGACGTCAGATACCGGACATTGGGAGGCCACACCTCACTCACTGTAAAGTAATTAAAGTTTCAAAACATCAGATAATTCATTTAGATAATTCATGGCATTGTGTAAGGATCAGTTCATGGTAGGAAAAGACACTTCATCGTCCAGTTTAACATATCCGGCCAGTGCGATCCACTTTTTTGTAAACTGGTATTTTGTACTCTTTTGGAATTTACAGATTGACAAAAACAATGGCTTGTGAACTAGCAGATTGATCTGATTAAGAAAACCACTTTCTGATTTTTAAAAATCCAACCAACGTTCTTCTATATCTCTGTTTTATAGCAATTATTAAAGGACACAAGTAGAAACTACGTGGAAGTGCTTTTAAAACAGAAGGCACTACTTTACCCAAAGGGTTGTGGGAGTATGGAACAAACTACCCTTGTTCAAACTACCTGCATGGCCTCCTCTCACTTGCAACCTTCTCATCTCTGAAATGAGTTTCCGCGCGTGTGGCATACCTCTGAAATCGATTTCGTACTTCGTCTGACCGCATGTGAACGTGAAAGATCGTCCCGGCTTCTTCTGGAACTCTTTTTCGATTCTAGAGCTCTTCACCGGAGCAGACTTGCCTTTCGGACCCTGCGAGAGACAGACTGCTTGCTTTCTGTCATAGAGCTTCCCCTGGACACAACATGACATTCACCAGGCCACAAGCACCAGGCGCCCTTATTTAACAGGGGGCATCCCTAAATGTGTGGAGCACTTAAAACAACACTCTGTTTATTTTGTTTTCTGGACATAGCCTTATCTAATAACATAAAAAAAGCATTTCCATCCATCCATTTTCTAACTGCTTTATTCAATTCAAGACTGTGGGAGAGCTGGAGCCGATCCCAGCCTATCCCAGCAAGCAGCTGGTGCAGGGCAGAGCACACCCTGGACGAGACATCAGCACATCACAAGAAAGCCCTTCCTCTATGTGTTTTTTTCCCACAGTACGCACAGTCTCTTACACTCTCCTAGCAGATGAAGTGAGGCAAAGAATGAATAATGTTAGAAAAGATTCTGCTTTCCGGGTGTAATACTGCAGCAGTTACAATAGGAAACAGGCTTCTGAAGCTGAAGGCTGCGTCCAGGCGAGGGTAAGTGGCCAGTGGTCAGCCAGGTCAGCCAGAAAAAATAAAATTCAAATTAAGCACAGAATCGGGAACTCTGTGAAAGTATGGGCGAGAGTGAGAGTTCCCACGATTTGTGATGTGATTCTGGCCCTTCCTGCTCACCAGTCACTATAGTGATTAATGTCATGGGACGTATGTGCAAAAAAGTACAGGTGACATTTCACCTCAGAAATATTCCAATGTTATCTGCATGCAGAGTTAGCAAGGAAGTTCCATTTATGGGCAAAACTGTCTTGAAGTGAAGAGCAATATTCCCATTGGATGAAAAGCGATGTCTTCACAAGCCTGCTTGTTTACAGTGTCACAGGGCCTGATGTTCTGTTGCCTCTTTCTAAATCACATAACATGGCTCTGTTCTGCGCAGACCTGGAAATGTTGTCTATTTTGTGCTGTAAAATGGAGGTTTTGCACTCTACTGTGTACATTTGACTTTTACTGTGGTTTGTCATGCGCTCATCAATTCCGATCATTTCTGATCCCGAAATATAAAAAGAGCGTTGCAGGTCCCCTTGAACCCCTCTCTACCTTTTCTCCATACAGCGTCCAGCCCTGTTTCCCGTGGCAGTACCAAAGCCAGCTTGTTGCCTCCTGACCAGCTCCATCGGGGCTTTTCCGTCGAACTTTGAGTTTTTTCTTCAACACCCTCATCTTGGTAAAGTCTATAGCCACCACCCTGCAGGAAGAACGCCGGGGTCAGACGCTCCTGGTCCAGATGTGAGCCCAGCAGCTCACTCCGGTAAGGCACAGCTCGGCCCCCGTTTCTCCGCAGTCTGTACACGTCTCTGTGCTTCACCTCACCTCCCCCACTCCACTGTGCTGTGCTACTCTGCTTTTACTTTCACACCCCTGCATAATGCAAGGATAGATTCCAACAACACTGGGACAACGACAGAGATTGCTTTTCCCCAAAGATCAGGGCTGTTCAATCCTACTGCTAGACAACTGGTCTATAGTAGTGAGGAGAGTTGTAATGGTGTCCAGTCCCGGTCCTGGAGGGTCAGTGTGTCTGTAGCAGGGCCGTCCAGTCCCGGCCCTGGAGGGCCAGTGTGTCTGTAGCAGGGCTGTCCAGTCCCGGTCCTGGAGGGTCAGTGTGTCTGTAGCAGGGCTGTCCAGTCCTGTTCCCGGAGGGCTGGTGTACTGTATCTCCAGGACTTCATTCCAGCTCAGGTTTTAACCACCTAAGTCAGGTGGTTACTAACTTAACTGCACAATTTGAACAGGTTCTCCCAGCTCTTCAGGTGCAGCTGTTTCGAATAGACCTGGAACACATGTGCCACCACTCCGGTCACACAGGACCAGGAACTGACACCTCTGACATACATGTCTCTGCCTCTGGAGAGTCTAGTATTGGAGGGCGGGAAGAACGGTGCTCTGGAAGCCTCTGCCAAGCTCTTTCCTGCGAGTCGAGGCACTGCAGCAGCCACTCACTACTGCACAATTGCATGACGCCGGTTGCTTCTGTATGTTAACCACTTGTATATATTCTTTCTGAAAAAGATCGACCATGGTTCCTGACCCCCTCCAAACTGTCCTGGCTTACTGCTGAGAGCTCCACTCACCCGAAAATCGTGTTGTACAGTTTGATGCCTCTGACGCTGGGGAGGGAGTACTGAGCCTCTATGACGTGGTCATTGGTGATATCAAGCCATCTCTCGCCACTGCTTATCTGCCACCTGTAGGGCCTGTCGCTGTCCCGCTCTGCGCCTGGGATGGAAACACAAAGACGTGGAAGAGCTCCGGCTCGCGGGACGCGCCCGCTCGGCAAGCAAGCATCGTTTCGTTCAGAACGGGCGCTACGCTGGGGAGCTGGGTCAGACGGATCTGGGACCGCACAGGACTGCGCCTGGAACAGACAGGGCCCTTCCCCAAGCGCCAAACAGAATAGGGCTCGCTCTACAGTAACGCCCAGTTGCCCCCTTGAAGGATCATTCAAAAAGCAAAGCGAGTGTAACAGAAATCCCAAAAGCACAATCAAACCACCAGTCATCCTGAATTAGACCACCACTATGATTTTTGTTTTTTAAACCCCATAGAGTTGACGGGCAGACTGAAGTTAACCCATCAGAGCGACACCAACCTGCAGTTTTAAGGTTTATTAATATGAGGCTCTGAGAGGGTCAATGTTAGTTGCTGGGTGTTACGGATGGGAGGATCGAGCGCATGGGGTGGCCAGTACCTTCGTCTGAGGAGGACTCTGATCTCGAAGCAGCAGCGTGTTTGAGATCACACTGGGAGCCGTTCCTGCAGCCCCCCTTCAAATAGTACTTGCAGATGTGCAGGTATGGGCACTTCTTCCCTTTGGTGCAGTGACCCTCATTGTAGTACCTGCACGGCTTCTTAACGAATAAATTAAAGAGAGGAACAGTTACAAGCTTTAATATAGAAAGTGCAATATTATAAGAAAATCAGCCCAGAAATATGACATGCCGCAATCATACCACATGCAATACACTGAATAATTTCATAAAGAGTTCTTCATGTCACTGCTTCGTGTTGTGCTTTGTGGAATTAAGAGAAACGATGACGTTTGTGAGGCTCTCCAGCTACACACACTTGGATCCACATTGCCTGTGAAGGTCCAGAACAGCGCCATAGAAGTGTTCTTGTTCTTCTTCGTCTTCATCTTCTTTTTCCCTGTCTGTGTCCACAGGGCTCCTCACACCACCAACACAGCCTCTACACTGTCTCTCTCTCCCTGCTTTTCGCGTGAGAACGTCTCTCACCGGCACCACCTGGGGCTCATAATCAAGAGGGGACCTCCCTTCGCTCGTTCCAGAGCCAGGCCACTGGCCGCACTCTTCTCATCTGTCATAACCTCAGAGAATTATACTCATATCTTACAGCTCGCCTTGTCTCGCCTTAGTGGAAGAGCCTGATTCTGCCCTGTCCCTCCACTCGGGTTGTAGACGCTCAAGCCCATGAAAAGGAAGTCCACAACCCCTACACTGGCACACGGGCTGTAACAGCACTCCCACCAGACTACACCGGGAGGGGTTTGACATTACTCTTTGCCATGCTGTGATGTGTGCTTCAGAGTCCTGCTGTTCCCAGCTGCAGGAGCACGTGGAAGAGCAGAAAAGCTTTTTCCTCTCCATCTCACCTTCTCTCTGGCGTCCTGGGGAGACGGTGTCGCCCCCTGCTGTTGCCCGGAGTCGTCGGCGCTCCGCCCCCCAGCGCCTGAGCCGTCGCTGCCTGACTCCCCGTCGCTGTCGTCGGTCTCGCTCAGGCCGTAGTCTTCGTCATCGCTGCCGTCTTCCTCGCTCTCGCTGCCAGAGGCCTGCTGCTGTGTCTCTGGGACGTCCTGGGCAGGAGCGGCCTCTGTCAGCGCGGGGCAGGACAGACAGACAGACACCAGAGCCGGTCAGGTATCAAACCCCTCTCGCTTTTCCAGGGGTCCCTCCTCTCACCTCTGACCTCTGACGACTTTGTGCAGCCGTTCAAAATCCCAAATCATAAGAACGCAGGAGAGGTCACAGACGAGAGGAGGCCTGTGAGGGGATAACTGATCCCAGGATCTCATCCAGCCATTTCTTGCAAGACACCAGGGTGTCGGCTTCAGCAGCATGGCCAGGCAGCTTGTTCCACGCTCCCACAACACTTAATGCAAAGAAGTGCCTCCTATGGTCAGTTGTAATTGCACTTCCACATGGTTCCCACCTGCGACCTCTGGCTCATGTTTCATTATCAGTGCCAAAGAGGTCCAACAGGGTGACTTTATCAAGCCCTTCGAGGAGTTGACTTTCTAGACACAGTGGTATTTGTTGAACGTGAATGGTAGCTGTATTTATTGTACGGAGGTCCCCTGAGCCAGCAGGAGCTGGACAGCTCGCCGTGCGCCGGGAAGGAGCTGTGTGAAGACTGGAAGTTTGCCGGTTCAAATCCCGCGGCCGGCAGAGGAATCCTACTCCGTTGGGCCCCTGAGCAAGGCCCTTCACCCCAACTGCTCCAGGGGCGCCGTACAATGGCAGACCCTGCGCTCTGACCCCAAGCTTCTCTCCCTGTCTGTGTGTCTGTGTCTCCATGGAGAAAAGCTGGGGTATGCGAAAAGACGAATTCCTAATGCAAGAAATTGTCTAGGGCTAATAAAGAAACATTATCATTATTATTACATTATCACGTTACACCTCGCAGACCAGACATTATCCCTTGAGTAAAAGTCCACGAGTGTGTTTTCATTCGCTCGCCCGACTCGGAAACTGGTTTATGAATAGTCACGAATGAGTCACGTCTCATAAACTTGTTTCCCAATATCGGGATTTTTTTTTCCGCGCCCATCCGCAGTTTCTTATAACGAATGACGTGAGCCTAAAAACTCTTAAAGAAGAAACGTCTGCTCTTGATGAATCGGGTTTTCTCGGTGTATTTTCTCACCGATGCATCACAGACCGGACTCCGGTTGTAAACAAGGCGACGGTGTGATGATTTTACTGAGAATCGCTGACATAAAATAGGGGAAAACGAGGGGTTTGACACTCAGCGGCTTTGGTAAAATAAAAACAAAACTCAAAGCAACTCCCTGTCAAAACAAAACACGATGAACAGGAAGATATTTCAAGTTTACATACTATATACGTTCAGTTTCTTTAAAAAAAAAAGTGATGTTATGTTTCATCCCAGTTTAAGAAGTAACAGCTGAAAACGGCATGCTGCTAATCTTAGAAAACGTGCAATCCTTGGAAATCGCCAGAGACTTACCAGCCAAAGCAGCACTGTCGGAGCTTGATGCCATGATCGCTAGACAACTGAGAGAAGGACGGAACCGCTGGCTCGTACAGACTGGGGCGCTTTCGGTTTCATTTCACCAGAAGCGGAGCTCTGCGTGCTGTTCACACCCACCTGAACTGCTGCATGCTGTCCTCAAGAGGAAACCGAAAACAGAGGAAAGAAGATGGTCAGGAGTTGTGTAATATTGTATATTGGATTGTAATTTGCGCTCAGCCTCAAAAGCTTTTAAAAGCCGAGTTTATCACAAATTTTGTAAAGGGAATACAATGCAAATAACTGACACACTGTACACTTATAAGGCCTATTTTATTTCCAAATTATTTTTACTACGACCTATTTCGACATTTATCATCTCTATCAAATAAAATCAGAGATACAGTCCTATCTCGGGAAACGCTGCAGACGCCTACGATTTTCTAACTCTGGAACTGATGCTTTCTTTCCTATAGTTGCAATCCAAGGATGTGCCTCGTTTAAAGGGTGACATTCAGATGTTTGTGGACTCTAAGGTGAAGAACCTACTGCTCGGGCGTCTAGTAAAATACACTGGCTCGCTGTTCTTGGTCAGTATTTTCTGTTGAATGTATGTAGGAAGCATGGATACAGTCGCTACATTATTATTGAAATGTGAATAGAAATAATCTTCAAAAAAGAATAAAGTGCACTATTCTTGCCTGAAGACAACAAACGTTTGCGATTGCAACAGTGACACCGTGTGGCCGCTGTCGGCGGTGCAAGGCCACTCACGCCCCACGGCTGAAGTAGTGCAGTTCGATGTTTTGTCGTCCAGCCTGTTTTAAATTAGCATTAAATTAAACGAAATTAACATGAAACGTGTTAGAGGCGAGGATTCATCTCTTCTCTCACTCAGCTGAACGGATGGATCAATGCAGCACTAAGAAGACTTATTATTAGATTGTCTGACGGTGTCAGGCTCATCTGTCTGAAATTATAAATAAACAATAAGAGTGGTTTAGAAAGCTACAGGGGCAGCCCTTTCACACCAGACTGCAGCAGAGTTGTGCTCACTATATTTGTTGGACATTAAACGCATAAAGGAGATTATGTGTGGGATTAAGCCCTGAATGCAGAAAACTGTTAACAATTATCAACTCGTTCAATTAGTGGTACAATTAGCTTAACTGGCTATGAGTTTACCTGCAGTGAAAGTCAGGAGACACAGGGGTCCTGATAACCACACACCTGCCGGTTCCTGCTCCAGCCTAGATCTCAGTTACACAGACAAACACTCAGTTGACTTAATAACAGGATCAATTTTTTACTCTCTGATCGTTTTCAGCTCTTAAACATGTTGGACGTTACCTCCTAATTATTCCATCCATCCATTTTCCACCGGTCTTCCAGTACCGGATCCCGCGGGGGAGCAGGAGTCTATCCTGGCAAGCAATGAGTGCAAGGCAGGGTACACCCTGGACTGGACGCCAGTCCATCGCAGGACACCCACAGACACAGACACGCACTCTGACCAGGGCCAGTTTTCCCAGAAGCCAGTTCACCTACCAGCATGTCTTTGGACTGTGGGAGGAAACCAGAGCACCTGGAGGAAAACCATGAGAACACTGGGAGAACATGCAAACTCCACACAGACAGCACCCCCAGGGCCGGAGTTGGACCTGGGGCACAAAGGAACATCAAATTCTAAATTGTCAAAAGTAGGGAAAAAAAAAAACGGCAAATCTTCCAGTCGAGCACCTCGTCAGGCCAAGTAAGGCTTCAGACTGGGATGAAAGCCAGCAGGTGTGAGGCGATCGGGGGCCAGGACTGCAGCTCCTGCTCTATCAGATGAAGAGGGACACGGCAGGGCTGAGCAGGAGTGTGTAAGTGTACCGGTGTGGGTGAGAGGGCTGTGGAATCTGAGCCGTGCAGCAGCTGAATATTAACTCCATCAGCGTTGCACTCTGAGCTCGAGCTGATGTTCAGCACACCGCTTGGCAGGAGTGACCTTTAGACTCATAGAGGGATGTAACTTCACGGTCGTGAAACTACCGAGGAGCAGTGGTAAAAACTCTTCCGGTTAAACTCTCGGTTCTTGCACTGCTTATGGTTGGGGCCAGCGATTTCCGCGGTGTCTTCTGATCCTCCCCACAAGTCTGGAGCCACTGCTCAGGGCGGGCCAGCTGTAGCACAAGAAGAACACGCGCCCAGAGCGCCCTTCTTTACACAAAGGGCTGCAGGAGTGTGCCACAAGCTAAACCCAGGCACCTGGTTGAAGCAGATACATGCCTTCCCTCAAGAGACTCCGAGATCCTGGATTGATTAATTAATAAACAAGCTAGATTGGCCTAGTAGCCTCATCTCGTTAATGCACCATAAACAGGTTCAGATGGAAACAGTTTAGCAGTTTATTCGTTTCCACATGGTCATCAGCGCCTTGAGGCCTTGTGGTTTTGCAGGTTGAATATTGACAGCACCATGAGTTTCCTGCAGCATTCCTGGGCATCGAAACCAAGCCCCCGCGCAGCTCCCTGAAGTGGGTCGGCGGACAACATTTTGTTTTCCCCCCTGTGGGTGGAAGTGGACACGGACGGCGTTTTATTCCAAACCTGCCTATTTCGTGTTGTTGGTTTATGGAAGCTCCGCCGGTTCCCTGCAGGCTGACCTGGAGGTCTCCCTGTTTTCAGAGAAATCCCGCAACTACACGCAGCTCCCAGCAGCCGCCGGAACCGAGGAGCGGAACATGTAGCGGGGTGAGTGCGGAGAGACAGTACTCCCGTTGGGACAAGGGATGAAAAATGAATTCGATTGGTGGGGTTAATTGTTTATGGTTCCATTATTTTTCTAGTTGTTCCAGACCTTTGGACTGCACGGTTTCATCCGGTGTACCCGTTTTTTTTTTCAAGAAAACACCAAACGCACGTTTCCTCATTATTTCGTAACATTGACAAGGATGATCTTTCCAAGAGGTTCAAGCGTAAGGGCTACAGAGGAACAAACATGTATTCCGGATTAATTCCACGCCAAAAAGTAAAGTAAAAGGAACGACAAAACAAAAACGTTTATCCTTCTTTACAGCTGAAGAAAGCTAATTAGCCAACTACGTCTTTCTAACGTTATAAGACTTTAGATTACACCAGTCAGTTGTGGGGGATAAAAAAAACCGTTAGTCCTTTTAGATCAAGCTGCAAATCGCTTTTACACTTTGTCCGCTGTCAATATCGTCAGTATCACGACACTTGGATTATTTGGTGTCTAACACTTGGGGAAAACACCGCTAAACCACAGCTTGTAAATTATAATTGCTAAAAGATCATAGTAAGAATATTTATTTCTGCGGAGACCCTCTATTTCAGTGCTACTTTTCTTAAAATTAAATAGCTCGGCGCAAAGGCAGGTTTGAAGACGAACACTGACCACGTTATGCATTCCGTAAACCAAATTTTAATTATGATTAATTTTTAACAGCGTCATTTAAAACTAAAATTTAAATAAAATAAAACGTGATTTTAAGTCAGTGGTTCTCGAAGTCTGACTGGAAGGTTTTGTCGATTTGTAGATATTATTGACTCTATATGAAGTAAATAAGTGGGTAAATGTTAGAGCTCACCTTTTGAATCTAAACCTAAGGTTGCTGCTGGAAGAGGTGTTAGTGGGGCCAGTAGGGGGCGCTCACCCTGCGGTCTGTGTGGGTCCTAATGCCCCAGTATAGTGACGGAGACACTATATTGTAAAAAAGGTGCTGTCGGATGAGATTTAAAACTGTGGTCTTGACTATGTGTGGTCATTAAAAATCCCAGGGCGTTTCTCGGAAAGAATAGGGGTGTTTCCAGTCACTGATCTTTACCAATCATGGCCTCCTAATAATCCCCATCTCTGAGCTGTCTTCCTCACTCTGCTCTCCTCCCCACTGAGAGCTGGTGTGTGAGGAGTGTACTGGTGAACTATAGCTGCTGTCGCATCATCCAGGTGGGGCTGCAGACTGGTGGTGGTGCAGGGGATCCCCATTACCTGTAAAGAGCTTTGAGTGGAGGGCCCAGAAAAGAGTTATATAAGTGTAAGGAATTAATTAGTAAAGGACCGTGCACAATTATATTTCGAGATCTAAAGAAAACAAGCTAAAAGTCAAATTAATAAAATCTGCTGGAAGTGTAAATCTTTCAAGAGTCTGAATATGGAAAAATAAGAATATTCATAAAATGAAAGACATTATCTTTTAAACTGCGGTTTAAATTCTGCTTGTAGTCATAAACTAATTTTAAGAGAACACTGCCAAGCACAGGAAAAAAATCCTAATGAAGCTTTTCTGCAGGACAGATCTCACTTCTTTTCTGTGTTTTCATTACTTTTTAAAAAAAAACTTCTCAGAGTGGAATTACAACACAAGCTTGCACTTTGAACATTAGTCCAAGAGGGGGAGCTACAGTACCAGAGAAATATTTCTCCTTCAACTTCCTTTTCCTCTTATTTCTAATCTCTGATGAGGTGACTGTATTGATTGTACCTTGAGAATGGATGACTGCTTGAATCTGACAAGTGCAGTGATGCCTTCAGTGACAAACTGAACCTGAAAAACTTGAGCTCAAACACAGAACTAAGTTCAAGTACTCCATAAAAAAACTATGTTACGAGAGTAACTGCTCTCGGTAGCCAGAACAAATTTTAAATGTGATTTTTTTTTTGTAAACCTGGTATTCAATTCTATTCTGGCTTCTCGCACATAGAGATTTTCACATTAGATGGCTTTCTAAGGCAGGACTGAGAGCTCTTGGCTGGTCTCTTGCCTGGACAGGGTGCCTGTCCATCACAGGGACACAGGATAAGGGTCAGTTTGGGGCAGCCAATCTAACCTAGACGGCATGTGTTTGGAGAGGTGGGAGAAACCACACAACCACTCAAACGCCATGCAAGCTGCACCCAGATTTCTGAGTGTGAAAATGACCCCGGGACCCTGGAGCTGTAAGGCTGTGAGGTATTAACAGCCACTCCTGTTGCATCACTCTGCGCACTTTCAGTGTTGATGGAACAAAATTTGAAACAGAACGAGCAAACGCGACAGTTTAATCGTTACACATTTTGCTGATTTCTAATGCTTGATCCCTTTACAAAGTTTGCCAAGATGTTGAATTACTGCTGAATGAGCCACTGTTTGAAATTAATGTTGCATGCCGTTCTTGGTCCGTTGTAAGGATATTGTAATAAGATAAGCAACATGATGATTCCTGGCTCTATATATCAATGCTTGATATTTTTTCTGGCAGAGTATCCTAACGGCTGTGTTCTTAATCTGACAGCTTCCAGTTGTTTCGGTTATTTTAATAAAGGGGATATAGACTTGAACGAGCTTTAATTCAAAAGATCGAGCCTTTCTCAAGAGTCTGGGAACAGTGAATTCTGAATAGAACCTCATCAGATCATAAGAACCCAATGTCAGTGCGAGAGTCAAATGTTTCAGAGGCAGATGAGTTCGGATCAGATGTTTTGACTCGTGAGCATCTCACTCAGTTTTTATTCGCCTCTTTTACTTCAAGAACCTAATTGCCTGAAGGATTATCCGCACAATCAGGCGCTTGTATCACCTGCGCAGGTATTGAGCTTTGAAAGACAATCCAGGGTTCCCACAGGGCTGCGATACTGCCCCTGGACCAAGGACCGCAGCGCTGGACATACAGAACAACGCCCTGTGTTTGGGGGAAAACGGAACAACAGTGAAAAGCGCTCGGGATGTGTTGCAGTGATGGTCCTGCAGTAGCTCCGTGTGTGAATGCCGTCCGGGGCCAGATCACTTTAACAGCAGTCCCACTTCTCTTGACTCGCAGGTCCCCCCATCTTCAGTACGGGCTCCGAGCAGGCCTGCGGACAGGGGCCCCTGGACAGCGCCCACAGGGGGGCCCCCAGAGCCCGCTCCTGGTGTGCCGCCTCTCTCCACCAGCCTCAGGGGCGGGGCTGTTGTGTGGCTTTTACCAGCTGCGCGGGGCTCCGCGAGGCCCCGCGGACACCGACACCGGCCCACACACAGAGAGCCCCCACGGCAGGGGACGCCCCTCCCGAATTCATGGGCCCGCAGGGAAAAGGTAGGCCCGGGCCCGAATATTCCCATCAATATTCATCCCGCGCACGGCCAATGAGAGCCTGACCCGAGCGTCTCGCGGTAGAGCTGGCCCTCGCAGCCCTTGGCGTGACGCTGCGCTGGGGAAGCTTGGCTTTGTGCTTCCGGGGGCTGGAGTGCTGTATCCGACGCACCTGGGGCGGAATGACGCGGGAGCGAAAGGGAGATCCCGTCGGACAGCCAGGGCGGGTGACGACCGCAGCACCGCCCTCGGCTCGTCTTGCGTCGCCACAAGAGGGCGCCGCTCTGCGTTTCGCCCGAGGACGGCGGCTTTCAGCTCCGCTTGCTCTGCTGGTGGTGGAGCTGCTGTCGCGAGCTCTGATCCCATCAGACATGTTTGAGGCCCTCTTTAAAAAAAAAAAAGTACTGATGAAAGAAACATTCTGATATTCACAAATTATCTAATTGTTCTTGGGTTATAATTACATTAATCATAGGTAGCCCTTTCGTACCACATGTTGGCAGTTGACGGAATACAGCAGTAATAATTCAATTTACATCCACAGCAGGGGAGCAATTCAACAGCACGGTTTGATGCAGTACTTCTCTAAAAGAGGATGGGGAATACAATTTCACATCAAAAACCAAAATCTGTTGTAACTGTGTCTTCTAAAGTCATCTCAGTCCTTAATCTCCCCCAAATTCATTAGACTTTTCATTTCAACAGTCAAAGTCATTTTCAGCAGTGAATTTACTATTAATGAACAAGGAAAAGGTCAGGGGATAGTTGACAATAGTTCCATTTGTAAAAAAAATTACAGCTGCTTTACGACTTTGTTATAATCCAAGCTCCGAGCTAGTAATCTCAGCTTTAATCTCAAACTGAAAATTGCTACAGCAGCAAGTTAAAAGTTAAAAAAGAAAAAATGACGCAATTTGCAATTTTCACTAAAAGTTCAATTTTCTTTCTCCGCTCGCACAATAGACATCTTTGGCAGATAAAAATGCAGAGTTAGAATAAATGTAAGTGTCATGAAAGTAAAAGGGGAAAAAAACGTCAACAACAAAGGACTGGATAACCCTTTTTTTTCTGTCGTACAATGGGAGGAAAATAATGACTTTGCTGTATACTGGTACTTTGAGGTCAGCCGGTTTGACGTGTCGGGCAGATTCCTCTCGGTCGGGGATGACCATGCGGTGTGTCTTTGTTCGAAGCCTGCCTGTGGCTCCAGCAGAGTGTGGAGCTGGGATGATACGTGGAGAGGCTGCAGGGACCAGGCTGAGAAGAGAAAAGCCCTGCCAGCAGTCTTTGTGAGGCGTATCTTGCAGAACGCCTGCCATGCAGTCCGGAGCACAGTTCCTGATCTCCTCTGACCTTTTTAGCCTTGTTTGCTATATTGGTTTTAATCCTTTTGCTTAAGAACTGTTGACTTTGATGGGAGTTGTGTGCCGGTCAGAGAGTATCACTAATCTCCTACTGGAAGGAAGCTTGCAAGAGACCACAACAGTGTGTGTGTGTGTTGTGGCAACATCCCTCCAACAAAAGCATTAAGGAGCTGTGATCCAGTTTGTATGTCCCAGCCTTTCAAATTGCTGCCTGTAGTTTACTGTGATGAGGCTGAGAAAGGAAGACAATGTCTCGCCAGATAACTCATTACCAATCACAAATATCTGGGAACACCTGAGAAGGATCAATACCGTTCTATTAAAATGTGATTGTTCATGGGTGGCATGGTGGTGCAGTTGTTAGCATTGTTGCCCTGCAGCCCCGAGGTCCTAGGTTCAATTCTCAGGGTGCTATCTGGGTGGATTGGCTTTGGGTCCCACACAGCCCTGTATTTGACAAAGTGTTTAAGGAATGAATGAATGGATGAAGGGTTTTTGATCCTTGCCATGTACGGTTTAGTGCTGCTTCACACGCTGTGAGCTTGTACTGTCACTTTCAAATGCCCTGGTGTGTGTGCGCTCTTCACTTAAGAAACATCACTGTGTCCACAAGTCACATTGTGGTGAAGGTGTTCTTATGGTTTACTGATCCAAGAGGGAGAAACTATTTACTGGCACAGCCAAAATGTTGTTATAGTCTTTTTTTTTCTGCTTCTCAGTGTGGAATTAACCTCTGCTTGATCTTTGTCAGTCAACAAACAGTGACATAACTACCCTCTTCAAGATATAAAGAGAACAGTCTCACGATGCACATTGAAGTTATTAGGCATATGGTCAACAAAGCATAGTTGATATAGAAAAGAACATCAGTAAAAACCTAATTAATTGGCAATTTGCGTAAAAATATATAAAAGTATGGAGGTGGAGTTGGTTGGTTTGCCGAGTTGAGTGTTTTGCACTCTGAGCTGGTAGAGTAAGTACACTCCAAACTGGGCTGTCAACTGTAGCAAGACTCAGAAATTGCAAATTGAAAAAGTTATGATAAGATATCATACATGCTGCTCTAAAAAATGAAAGCCTTTTTTTCCCCTATCAGAAACTCGCACCTTCTTCCTTCAACGATCAAAGACATAGTACAAAACCTTTAGAACTTGATTTGACTGGCAGGTCATCATCTCAAAGAAACGGAAGATAGGAACATTAGAAGGGTTACAAATGACGAAAAGCCATTTTGCTTATCTAGCAAGGTTGGTAGTTAATAGCTGATTAATCTGTGGATATTCCTTCTTCTTGAAAGAAGCCAGGACATTGGCTTCAAATGTCTTGTTCTAGATTTTAAATGCACGTCTACTGAGTTTCCACTTGTGCCGCTCGGATTCCTGTTTCACTGTTGGTTTTGAAGATTTCCTCAAACTTAGCCCAATGGATTTTGTACACTGTACCTGCATCAGGTCTGCTCGTAGTCTTCTCTGTTCCAGACTCAGCATTCTCCCAACGTCTGTGGAGTATATCGTACCGTAATCATATCTGCTGCACATGCTTGTTAAAATAAATGTCCTTCTTGGCTTCGCTGCAGTGAAGATGTAGAGGTAATCCTGTCCCGAGTGAAGGCTGGGCTGGGTTCAGGACCAGGAGCCACACCTGACGGGAGTGGGAGGGGGCAGCTGGGTAATAACGGACAGCTGTTTTTTTAGAGTCGCTATTGGATGCGTGTGGGCTGTTTAACAGAATAATTTCCAAAAGCATACAGTGGGCTTAACACTTAAAGCACAATGCCACTGCGGCCCAGATCCCATCTAAACTTCAACGCAAATGCAAGTTGCTAACGGGTGAGGTTCTTCGAGAAGATTCCTTGGAGCCATCAAGCACTGAATTTGAAACTTTATGATCAGCATGTGGCTTGTAGATTTCATTGTAATATATATATATACATTTTTTAATTGTGTGTGAGGCCTGCACAATTCCACTTTGACTTATTACAACAAGAAGCTTTTTGGCCAGCGCTGCCGGTTCTAAGTTAGTTGTGGACCCGACTGCTTTGTCGGATGAACGTGTTCCTTCCTGTTGCTCTGTGGTGAACCCTGTCATCATCGCTGGCTTGTGGGCCTGCAGCCCCCGGCGCTGGCGGAGGAGAAATCTGATAACCACTTCTCCACTGGAGTCCCTAAGGAAATGGTTTTCTAATTGACACATTCTCTTATTGAATTAAGCTGCCACCCCTGCCTTCCTCTTGTTACCAATAAATATCCAGCTGTTCTTTCTAAGCCAATTTAGCTAATAAAGCAGACCCACTCCCTGCTTGCAGAGCAAGTTCCCTTGTTGATGTGACATGTGTAAAAAGACGCAGTATCTCGTTTTAAGAAGGAATGCTCCAGGGAGAACTGCTTTCCTCTGGTTGACTGTTAACTGCATCTAGATCAGCAGCCTCTTTTCAAACCCATGGCTACAGGTTAGAAGAGTTTTATTGCCTATCCGCTAGCTGGGAAAAAAATGGCTCAGCATCTCATGACCCCATGTGAATCTGTATTTTCAAACGCCAGAGACAGGAGCCGGGACAGTGGTGACCCCCCAGCGCCTTCACGCTGAAGTTTAATTTCTCGCCAAAAATAGCTCACTTGGTAGATCAGCGTCCGTTAAAGTTTCGCTGGAGACGCACAAACTCTAAAAACAGCTGCGGGAATCACAGACGACAGCAGCCACACAGCCAGGCAGCTGCTAAATGAACTGTTGTTGAGGAGATATTCATTCCAGCAGTTGTGCTCCAGGGAAACAACAACTCTTCCTTTGTGCGCAGCTCTGCTCTTCACCTTGGCTGGAGGGGCACGCTGGCGTGTCTGTGGGGGGAAAAACTCCCTGCGTGTGTCAGAACTTCCACAATAGTGGCACAACTGTAGCCTCACAGATGCCACTTTCACTGGGGCAGTGGCACAACTTTTTACACATATTTTGGAGGTCAACTATGTGAAAGTGGCTCCTAATTGTGTGTCTGACACCATGGCAGGTGATGACTGATGAGGCCAGTAAATATTCAATGACCATTAATAATTTCATGAGAACTTCCTTTCATAAAAAATGCAAACTTTTTGTAGCATGGGTGTTGCCACATAGTGCACTGACAATCACTGAATTACTATCAAATTATATGTAATTAAACTGATAATATGAGAACAGTCGCTCGTTTATTACCAGATGTCAAAAATGTAATTATTTGGAATTGCGTAATCTAGTAAGCTTGCCTCTTAGTATGTATCTTTTTATGATACAAAGTCTCACAATGAGTATTTCTTCTTCCACTTAAAGCCCCAACAATATCACTGACCCAGCTGTAGTGCAAGAAGAGAAAATGTTAAACAGAATGGCTTCTTTCAAGTAACATTTGTGAATCTAATAAACAAAACGCTTTCACCAGCAGCCTGGTTGGATAGACTAGTGAATTACATCTTGCGCCATCGGATGAGCACAGCACGCAAGTTATACAGTTATGCAGAAAGTGGGGGGGTCGAAATTAAGAAAAGGCAATTTTGAGATCAGGCCTTCAGATCTGCCTTTTCCTTTTAGTTTTCATTTTCTTTCACAAAAACGTTAATCATATGAGGAGGCCATGTGACCTTTCTGTCCCTTGTGTTAAACTCTAATTCATCCCAGAATCTCATGAAGGTGTTTCACGTGGGCAGTTAATGTACATCATCATGGGTGCCTTAAGGATAAACATCCCTCTGGGATAACTGAGATGAAGGGCTTCTGTCATTCATTCGGGTCCGGGCGTCGCGCAGACCTGTTGTACAGAAACATGCCTGAAGAGATTTGATAACCCACCCTGGTGCAGCGTATCCTTCGGCTCTCCTAATGAGGTTGAACGGTGACATCCAGTTATTGACTCATCGGTGGTCTGTAACGCACAGTGTGGAGTCTGCACACAAGTTCAGGAGGAGGTCACACCCTAATCTCACCCCGATTCTTCCTCCCTTCACCCAATCCTCTCCTCTCCTGCAGCTCCCTTCCTTACAGACAGCTAAAATCCCTATTCTAATCTTGCCTGCACTCCACCTTCATCGGTGCCCGAAGTACTGAAATACATTTGTGTGTGTTTTTAAAGGGAAATGATGTCTCTTCAGCAAACAGTTGCTCGTCCGTTGCAATATTAAAATCTTTTTAAAGTTCATGCACTGGAAACAAGCCCTTTGCCTTTATCTTGTAGCCTTCACAGTCTTGTGTGTCTCGTGCTGAGGTGGAACCTTGCCCTCAACACTAGAGGGAGCTAGAGGTGGTTTTGAAATGTATATCCCTTTACTTGTAATAATAATAATAATTATAATAATTGCTTACACTTATATAGCGCTTTTCTGGACACTCCACTCAAAGCGCTTTACAGGTAATGGGGACTCCCCTCCACCGCCACCAATGTGCAGCATCCACCTGGATGATGTGACGGCAGCCATAGTGCGCCAGAACGCTCACCACACATCAGCTATCAGTGGGGAGGAGAGCAGAGTAATATAGCCAATTCATAGAGGGGGATTATTAGGAGGCCATGATTAGTAAGGGCCAATTGGAAATTTGGCCAGGACACCGGGGTTACACCCCTACTCTTTTCGAGAAGCGCCCTGGGATTTTTAATGACCACAGAGAGTCAGGACCTCGGTTTTACGTCTCATCCGAAGGACGGCGCCTGTTTACAGTATAGTGTCCCCGTCACTATACTGGGGCATTAGGACCCACATGGACCACAGGGTAAGCGCCCCCTGCTGGCCCCACTAACACCTCTTCCAGCAGCAACCTTAGTTTTTCCCAGGAGGTCTCCCATCCAGGTACTGGCCAGGCTCACACCTGCTGAGCTTCAGTGGGTTGCCAGTTGTGAGTTGCAGGGTGATATGGCTGCTGGCTTGTGCTGATAGAGGTCAGCTAATGTTCAGACTTTTGTGTGTTTTTTTTTGTGTGTTTCTCTGTATAGCAGAGTTTTGCATGCTAGAGCATCCAGAACTTAGCTTTGAAAATTTCTTTAATAAATATTCTCACAATCTCAAGATCTTGAGGCTTTAGTGATACTCCCTGGAGTTACCACAGGAGGGTTGTTTTGCACAGAGCATTTATATTCATTTTTGGCTTATTTAGGGATGGAGACTTTGATCGAGGCCAAACAGCCGTGCTGCTGCTGCTGCTGCAGACAAGAGCCGTTCAGCCAGTTTCTGGGCATGGCACTCTGTCCAGAAATGCTCTGTAAAGATTTCTGTGCCACTCTGCATACAGCAGCACTCACAACTCCAAGCTGCGTTCAGTGTGTGCTGTGCTGGGAAGAAAGGGCAGAAGGAAAAAAAAAAAACAAGGGTTTTGGAAGCCTCTACTGTCGCAGCTTAAGTTTAATCAAAGGAACAATAAGCACCGATCAGGGCAGCACATGGAACTTTCCCACTCTGCATAAAAGACGGTTTCTGTGGTGCTTCACCCCGCGCAGAGTTTCAGCACTGCATGCTGTGAAACAGCACCCGCCCGCAAAAGAAAGAAAGAAAGAAAGACGGAGAAAGTCAGTCTCCCTCTGTATAATGTGATTTTACACTCCTCGACGTCCGGCGGTTTGCTTCTCGGTGCACGTGGCGATGACAGCTTAGGTCCCAGGCCCCTGACAGACGAGAGAGGCTGTGTGTGAGAGTGGGGGAGGGAGGAGGGCAGGGAGGGAGGAAAAGAAAGAGGAGAAGGGATGAAGTCCTCTGCTTCTGGGTGGACAGTCAGTGCAAGTATAACTCACCAAGGCTCTGATAATAGATTTATTGGACTTGCAAGTTAATAATTCTGCATTTACCGCGGTCTTGTCTACTGCAGTGTGTGTTTTTCCCTTGATAGTCTGTCTTCAGGAGTCAATTTAAGGGCTTTAATGCCAAACTAAAGCCAGGATAGAATCCTGTTCTTTCCTTACAGTTTATTATTGCATGAAGTCTAATTCTTCTAACACAGACGAGCTGAACAAAAGTGATATTGTGATGTTCACAAAGGCCGGTTCTGACAAATGCAGTTTTTGGTGCTTTAAGCGCGGCCTCATTTGTTTGAACGGGCCTGGACTATCCTGCGGCCTGCCAGAGATCATGAAGACAAGATAATGTCCCGACTGACACTAGCCTGAGGTGGGTTGACAGGAAAACTGGAACACAAAGAAATGAGGGGAGTGCATGAAGTATAATCTGTTTAGTCCGGCACACTTCGGGGCCCAGGAAGAAAAAGAAATTCCTGGAGGTTCGCAGTGACACGTGCTTGAGAAAGTGGCGTTAGATGAACTCGTCAATGTGAGGAGTGCTGGAGAGCTTGTCAGACACGGGCCACAGGCCCTTCTGGCATTGTGCTGCCTCTTAACCGAGAACAAAGGCAGGTCCCTGTCTGATGGCCAGTATACTTTCACCTGCCATGGGGCTGAAACCTCTCTGCCTCTTGGGAGCGGATGGGCAAGAGTAATGGCTAACTTCCAGGGGCTGGCCTTTCTAAGGCTGAGAGCCCTTTTCAGTGGAAACAAGTGAGGGACCCCCCCCCCGGGGCGCGTTGGAGAGTGTGCAGTTGCCCGGTGTCCAGGAGCACAGCAGAAGTGTCTGGCCTTGATGATTGATGGCGCCCGTGCGCTCTGCCGGGCCAGCAGGAAACAAGCTGGTGTTTCAGCAGGCAGGAAGGCCCCAGCTGAGGATTCCCAGCATGCCCCCATGCCCACTGTGCTCTGTGTGCGCTGGCCAACAGAGGAAGAGGCCGAGAGGAGCTGGGAGGCTAAAGGTTAGAGAAGCAACACGATTGTGCTGGAGGCAAGGGCAGGACAGAAGACGGGAGAAAGAACTCTTTTTCCACTGTCTAATGGCAAGGAGACGTATAGTTCTGTCCTTGGCAGGTGTCTTTGTCTATGAGAAATGCTGCACAAAAACTTGTGCTGTAACAGTAACTAACTCTCCAGGGCCAAGTATGTTCTTGATGCAAATAAACATTTGGATCAGATTGTGGTCTGTTGTCAATGGTCAATACTACACCTCAAATAAATTCCACTTGAAAACCCAACAACTGACATTATCTTGGATGAAACTAGGTCCCTTGAAAACTCTATTATCAAAATATTTCTATGTAGGAATCCATTGCTAAACGTGTATATTGTATGTCACAGCCAGGAGGTCCTATTTGTGCATGAGGGAGACTCAATGAACTTGCACAAAAAGGAAAAAATGTAGAGCTCCCCATGGGCTCACCCAAGGGGCTGCTGTGTCCAGAGGCACACCCAGACACGTGTACAGTATGTGGACTTCAGCCAGGGTGCCAGAGCTCATGTTTGAGGTTCTCAGCTAACATCCATTATTATTATTATTATTATTATTATTATTATTATGTATGATAAGCAGTCCACTGCTGAGTTTGTCCTATCAATACACATGCCCCCCTTCCATCCCAGTCCAAATGATTCCATTTTGTTGATTCCATTTTTGATGCTTGTACAGAGTTTGTTGAGCCCTAGCAGTACTAAGAGAGTACTTCCAAACTTTCTGAACAACCCATAATGTTGTACACAACAGCAGCCACTTTCAAGAGCAGCTTTGGCTAAAGAACGGTTGGTACAAAGCCAGAAGGATGCTCTTGTTCTAGTAATAATGCCCGGTACATCCCAAGGTATAGTGCTGGTTGTGCATACTGGTACACCATTAAAAGCACACAGTTCAGTTGAGTAGTGCTACAGTGTCCTTCCCCAAGTTTGAGTTGTCGTGCATGTACTGTAGTCATGCCCGTTTATAGCATGAGGCAGGAGTGTGTGATCTCACGTCACCTGTGTTACGACGCAGCACAGACCGGGACAATGATACGTCTGTAAGACAGCCTGAGGAGTCCAATCATAAGGTCCGCAAGAAATGAAACGGACAGGAGAGGTGGAGAATGCCCCAGGCAGACAGGCAGATCAGGAAGGCTGCTAATGACACCATCCACGGTCTTGTAGCAAGCAGGAAACAGACGGGGATCCTGCCTCAGAGTAAGACGGGTTCAGGCGGAGTGCAGGGTGAGTAGGCGACAGGCTGGGTTGAGCAAGGAGCCCTTCCAACACAGCATGAAAGCCCAGTGACAGAGCGTCTGACTGAGGACAGGAAAGGGCTTAATTATCCAGCGCTGACGAGGTGAATACCTGTTAAGTGGGGGCAGGTGGCACAGACAGAGAGCCCTATCATGTGTTCACTCGCCGGGGCAGAACAACCTGCTCTCCTCAAGCTCTTACAGGTTTCTTCTCAAAGTCTTGCTCTGGATTCTGGAGAACACGAGCGTGCAAATGTTTATTACTTTATAAGGCTATGAACTGTCAACAGAAACAGATGTTGCTCCTTTAAAGCAGGGAAGGAAAACAGGGAAGTCCTGAACCCTGACTGTCCAGGAGTGTTGGTGTTAATGAGATGTTGGTGGCTCTATCCAGAAGGTCTGGCACAGAAATATTTGAAATGATGCCTAAAATAAGCAGTGCCTCTCAGCTATACTCACTACTTCAGTAGGTTCAGCAATGACACACAAAAACCTGCTGTGAAAAAAGTGAAGCACTAGAACATTTGTAAATTTGAGTGAGGCAGTGCTGGTAGTTCGGGCTAACGCATCCTCAGGAGTGGAGGAGGTCAGTGCCTTTGGTCTGCACTACACTGCCACGGCCTGGACTCGGGCTCCCGGGCCGAGAACGAAGGGAAAGCCCCTCGAGGGACATTTCAGAGCTCCTGCAGCACGAAGAGGAGCGTCCCTGGCTGTGAGTGCAGTAACGCAGACAGGGCTGCAGAAGGAACACTTTGAAAGACACAAACTCTGGACACAAACAGAAAGACGGGAGACAAGAAACAAAGGCACTTATTGAGAGCATTACAGTTAACGTCTCCCATACGTTTATTGTTGGCTAACAGGCTAACTCTTAAACAAATCAACATTTCTTCCCTCTTGTGTCCTTGTCGTTCCTTGTTTCCTCAATGAAACGTTTATTGTGGCATTTAAAGGACTAGATCACTTACCACTAATTAGCTGGGCTAATTACCATCTTTATTATTTGCCAATTCCTGGTTCCATTTTTATTATTATTTTTGGCAATGAAAAACAATCCATTATATTCCCTTTCCTGACACTGTAAGACACATTATGTTGTATTTTATTGCATGTTTTTTACTACTACAGTATATTTACAAATCCTCACCATTTCACTAATTGAATGCATTTTTCATTTTCTCTCCTAAATTAAATGTTGTTTTATTAATTCACCATTTTCAGATGTTACCAGAGATGATAAGAAAAACAATATGTCTTTCTAACCATAAAGAAAGGACATGTACTTTAACTGCTTATACTGGCAAGTGATCTGTGCTACATTTGATTACAAACTGTATTATTCATCAGGAGCAAACGTGCCTTTAAAATTGTCATCTTTCAGATGTTGTCATGAATGGAGATATGTTCAGATCTGTGTATTTGGGCTTCAGAACCTCCTGCTGTTGATTTTTTAAATTAATGAGTCCTTATGAACTCCTACGCCAGTGCTGTGATGAACCTTATTATTTACTCAGTAATCAAAGCCTATAGTCCCTTAGAAACTAATTGATTGTGCACATTGTGAAAGATCGAGTAACTTCCTGTGGCACACAGATTCACAGTGCTTGCCTGTCAGGCTTCCTTCATAATGAAAAGGATATCATTCAACAATGACAAATTACCGTAAGGCTCAATATTAGTACTAACACAGGAAAAAAATAAAGCTGCTAGACATTATAACAAAGATTAATTTAACTCTGGTGCTCAGTCATAATATTTGTACTGTGTATCTCTTTTCATTTTCACTTATTAAAAGCTAATTTATATAATATAATAAACGAATTACATTATACTTAATGCAATGTTTATATATGAAAAGAAGTTTAAAGGCCTTGGAAAAATACATCATGCTCAGTCACAACAAAAGTACAAATGATATTTGGGACAAAATCAAACACAGTTCCTTTAGCCGTAATGTGAAAGGTGTTACAATTTCCAGCATCACAAACTAGTCCGCCCTGTTTCAGAGCTGGTCAGGAAAGAGGAAGGCAGCCGTGCAGCTCTGCTCTGTGGTCGTTCGAAGTCGCGCTGATGGGTATGTAGCTTTCACCGGCCTGGGAGGGAGGCTCCCCAGGTCATTGTCTGTCAGCCTTGCATACGGTCTTTCACAGCGCTGTCATTTTCTAGTCCTGTAGCCCCGGGAGCCCCGCTATTGAATGGCAGAGAGATATTGTAGCCCGTGGTTTTTTTTCCCCCTTTTGGACGGATCCCAAAATCAACATTCTTACATAAAGCCCACGTATCAACATATGCAGCTCAATAAGATCCCAAATTCTCCAGCATGAATTCCTAGACCCACCCCACCCCACCCCACCCCACCCTTTTAAGCCATGAATGTCACTTTTTCCCCCAGCAATGTCGCTGACAAACAAAACGCACTGTGATGGCAGCGGGAAACGGGCCCGGAGCTGTCCGTCAAGCCAGGGGCGGCAGAGCCGGGTCGTCCAGGGGGGGGCAGTGCTCTTCCAGCAATGGGCTGCTCAGCCTCCCCCCCCCGCGCCCAGCAGCCCCCCTCCCTTCTCTCCCCCTCCTCCTAATCCCTCCTCCCCCGGGTCTCCATGGCGACTGCCCAGACAAGCAGGTGATCCATTGACAGGGAGCAGATGGTGTCCCGTGGAGGTAAGCAGGGCCGAACAATGCCGCCGTATTGATCCTGTTGCTCCTCTTTCTCCAACTTCGTCCCGGAGTTTTTCTGGGGTTCCCCCCTCTCGCCACAGGGGCGCCCCCTCCCCGGGAGGCAGCGCGGGCCCTGGGCACAGGCGCAGGCCCGGACCCGCCCCAGCTCCGTAGCTGTCACACAGATTCATGGCCGAGCCCGGCCATGGGGAGCTGGGAGGGGCGGCCTAGGAAAACAAGAGGCTGCTTTTTGCCTTGGTTTCTATGTGTGCTGTCTGCAGGTGTTTCCCAAACCTTGGCTACAGTAACTCGCTCTAAAGTAGCTCCTTTTTTTTTTTCTCTACGCTCCGAAGATAAAGTGTGCGTCGCCCCCCCCCTCCTCCTCCTCCTCCTCCTCCCCCCCTCCTCTGCCCAAATTCTCCCCCCTCCCCCCTTTTTTTTCTTCTTCTTCAAACTACTGAATAATCCACAAACAATGCAGGGCTACAAAGCAGTCTGAACTAATGGCGTAGCATTGCCAGGCGGGAGTCTCACAGAGGGTCACTTGTTCCTTCGTTTTTATGGAGATCAGTTAATGCATGTAGGACATTGCGTCCAGGTTTTAGAACAAGTGGCGAAGAAAGTGCACAACACAATGAAGCTTTTCTTATGCATTTAGAGCCCTGTGCCCACAAACACCTGGGGCTTACAAAGAGGAGAAAGAGTGGCTATTGTCTCCGAGTTGCACTACGTATATCAATACTTTCTCTTTGGCTCGATTGTTGGGGAAGTCGACATTGAAGGCTGATTCAAACATAAAGATGCACAGCGAGGAGCGACTGAAAGCCGTTCTCTTTTAATAGATTGGCTAATAGGTACCTATTCACCGGAGAAAATGTTTTTTAAAGTTTTGCAAAGAAACAATCGCTATGCATGTTGCCCCACTGTATAGCAGTTATCCAACGAGATCCTTTTTTATTTTAAATAGATGGCATAGAAAAGAGGAATCCCCCCCCCACACACACACACACCCCACCACCACAAAAGCTTTTCCAGTTCGAACAGAGTTATTTATTGAAAGAAATAATAAATTGGAGGACATGCTGTGTGGCTGTAGGGGCTCAAAGACTGAGCAGGCATGTTTGTGCCTGACAGCTTCTTAAATAAGAAACCGCGATGAAAAATCTAGTAGATAAATAATCAGACGATTGTTTATTTAGTTGTGGCTGTATAAATGCACGGCTCCCGGCGATGTAGCCAGTGCCTGACATCCACTTCTAAATCAGAAACACAGCTGTGTTGTGGAAGAGTAGTGACTTGTGTTATCGAAGCATCAGAATCGTATCCCTTGGCAGCTCCTGCAGCATAATAACAAATATCGATTTAGTTTAATTACATGAACGCTGTATCTCACTTCTGGGTGAGGTTATGCCGTTGGCTCCGTATCCTGCCCTGCCTTCTTCTGCTTGCTTTGGCAAATCCCACTCCCCTCGTCCACGTTCATTCAGTTTGGACGAAGCCGGCTTTTAAGACGCGCAATTCTCCATCCCTCAGGAGGTTTCCTTTTTGTTTCAGTCCGCACACACAACACAACACAACGGCGAGAGGGATGGGAGAGGATGTCCCTCTGGTTATCTCGCTCCTTCAGCCTGGTGCCCGAGCAGCACCACACAATGCCAGGAGTGGAATGCCACTAGTTCTGTGTGATTATCTGCAATAAGTGGGAAACACACTGCCCACAGGTTCAATGGAGTCCAAAACAATCAGAGGAGGCCCCTGTGTTTCACTTTTCTCTGGAAAGAAACTGAAAATGTCTATAGTGCTGCATGAGTCCTGGCTTGTCCGTGAAAAAAATCATTTCCGCTCAGAGCAGTCTATGCGTTTCAGAAGGTGCATCCATTTTTATAGAAGAGTAAAATTCTCCATTCTGAAAATCGAGGCAGGCAAGTGTGAATTTGTCTGTTTGACCTTGTGTTTGATGTCTCACTTCTCACTCTGCCTCACACTCCAGAGAGCTTTGGCTCAGCCTCCAGTTCCTTCAGAGCAATTACTTCTGCCTCGGACCATTTGTGTTTTTGCTTTTAATTATTCAGTTATTTTAGTTAATTTGCATTGTCCTGAAAGCCAGGTGGGCACATTTCATGTAGCTGTTGTGAGCCAAAGTTTTCTAAGTGTTTCTTTTCCCCTGAAGAGAATATGATCTTTGTATGAGCAATTAAAAACTTGGGATCCCGCATCAAAAGATAATGTTGTCTTTTAAAAACAGTTAATGACATTTGTGATGGTTCTTTCTTATGATCAGATTAAAACATCTTTATGCTACGACTATACGAATGAATTTATTTTTATTTATTGCACCCAGAAACCTACATTCACATTTATTTTCTAAGCATATACACATATGTGTAAAGATGTATATCAAACAGCACAGACAAGAGCGATACTGTAGATCCCCTTTGCAATTAATTTATACAAAACATTGCAAGTAAATCTGAGCAAGCAATGAGCAGGATTATGAAACTGATAACGGGGAAATGATATTGTGCGATTTCATCATAAAAATGATTTTTTTGTGCATATAAAATAGCAGAATATAAAATAGAATTGCCCATATAACATGAAGTTATATTGAACCCTACGATTTTCAGATGTTCTCTCCTTGTACATACACTTGCTGGATCTCAGGCCCAGGTCTTGCTCTGCATTAACCCCACACAGCATGGCAGTGACTAATGGAGAAATGCAGAGACCATATTGTGGCGCATGTTTGACCAGAGTGCTGACAGATTAATGGGAAGGGTAAATAGCAGCACACTCAGTGGTGGCACGGTATGTGGTGGCAGGCCTGGCTGCTGCAGGGCTCTCTTGTGTTTGCAGAGGGGAGCTGCTGTGGGCCTGCTGTGGAGGCAGAGCCCAGGTCACAGGCCTTTGTCCTTCATCCGCACTCCTAACAATAGCCCTCTCAGTGCAGGACAGCTTTTCTTTCACGTTATGCAGTTCCACTGCGCAGAAACCTTTTCAACCCAGCAGAAAAATCTCAGCTGGGCTCGCCACCATGCAGCAACTTGAATGCTTTTGATAACCTTAATGCTCACTGAGGCCAACTCCCTAAATCCAGAGACTTTGGATTTTGCTTTGCGGGGGAGTGCATATATACCCGAGAACAGGCCGTTCTTTACCCAAAGGGTTGTGGGGGTCTGGAACAAGCTGCCCAGCCATGTTGTTGAAATCAGTATTCTGGCTTCTTTCAAGAAAAGGCTGGATGTGATCCTCAGATCAATTAACTACTCACTACCAGAAGGGCTAGGGGTGGGCCAAAAGGCTTCCTCTCGCTTGTTACTATCCTCTTATGGTTCATGTGCATCTGTCCTTCCTCACCTGTTCTAGGGTATCTGGGCTGGTTTCTCATGCATTAACTGCATTACAGCTGTTCTGTGCATTTACCTTACAGCCAGCAAGGCTGGGAGAGCACAATTTGAATTGCCTCCCAGCCCGACGGTCTATGGGCTTATGAAGGCGCAAAAGAACTGGAATTTGCATGAACAAAATTGACTTGCAGCCCCATTTATACAGCTTTCCTGGAATGATCTGAGTGACGTACAGCAGCGCCTCAGCTGGGGATTTGAACCCACATCCTTCTGGTACTGAGCCCAGAGCCTTTAGTGAATTTTGTGCAGATTGTTAAAATAATGCCTTCTGGAACTGCTTTAAGTAGGTCATGGTGTGGGGTAGACTTTTGCTGATTCTTTTAATGTCTTTGTATTGGAGCATACATGCAAATATGCATTTCATTGCACTTATGCATATGACAAGAAACTGAATTGAACAGAATTATTGTACAATGCTTGGAAACACTGTATATTCTAGTTGAAGTTTCTTTAAAAAGATTCCCTTTATAAGTGTGTCTTCTAATGATGGTGAGGATGATGCACAAATCTATTTTTTCATTTCTTAAACCAGATATCAAAGTTTGCGATTAGAAAAAAATATTTGTCTGCAGTTACATTTTCGGTTTTTGTAAAATACAAGAGCATGATACGTTCTTTGATCTACTTGTCTTATAGTACCGAAGTTGCATACATAAGTGATTTTGTACCTCATTAGCAAATGGGAATTAAAGTTCATTTCCATGTTTATTAGGCCATTATTATGGGTCAAACATCATTAGCTTTTCCAGCCCTTCCTACCCGTAGGAGACTCAGAACTAAGAAAAAGACTCAGGTGATAAGAAAAAGGGCTGGAACAGGAAACAGTGGAGTCAGAAAGCGTTGAGACAGCATATTGCTAAATAATCAGCCGTGATTGATAGCTGTGTGTACGTTCCCCCATACATTTCTGAGCAGCAGCCTAGCAACAAGCTTAGTGCCATGTAGAGTACCAATGAACACAGCTTTGAAAAAGATGCCTCTTCCACTGCACAGAGCTGACTCGTGTGCAGGTAAGATTATTCTAGGAACTTTGAAGAGGCCACATCGTGCAGTCCCAGAGAGGAATTTAGCCAGGACGTGTATGTGTGTGTCTCTTTCTTTTTATTTGTGAGGGTTGTGAAGCAAGATTGCCAAATTAATTTCCCACGTCTGGGACAGTAAACGTCTTCTAGTCTAATACAAACACCCTCACTCTTACAAACGGCCATGGGATCTTAAATGCCGAAGAGGCCAGTAGCTCCGTTTAACATCTACATCTGAGGGACAGCACCTGCTACAGCATGGTGTCTCTGGTCACCAGCACTGGGTGGGGCACTGGGCTAGAAATTGTGGCTCAGAGCAAAGAGCGCCACATACTGGTCTGCCAACACCAACTCTACTGTGCTTAACCCACCTAACCCACTGTTGCACAGTGCACCCACATAGTTCCCAGCTCCACAGGACCAACTGGAGGAATTTTCAGATCACTTTCTGAAGCGCAGTGACGCAAGACTACAGGCCATAACGGTGGTTATCTCCATGACCCTGGCTGGACCTGCCCTGGTGTGCTCTGTGCCCTGGTGCCCCTACAGACTCCTGGGTCTGAGCCTCCAGCATGGCGGATTCCTGCACTGGCTGGCAGCCTCAGTACTGACCTCCCCTTCATGGCCAATACGGTGCTTTGGGTGTTTAGATTTCTCCTCATGGAAAAGCGGGGGAAAAAGAACACAACAAAACAAGAAAAAAAAAACTATCAATTAGCTGCAGGTGTCTTTTTTTAGTACACTCCACCCAAGGAAGGCTGCTTCACCACTGTGCCTGCAATTACTGAAGCGCTGTTAAAAAGGGCATGTTAACCATTCAAGGCATTTAACGTAGTGAGGAGAGACGTCCTATTTAATAACAACAATAATAATACGAGTAAGGGTCATAATAAAACTTAAGAGCTCTCCTGGTTCTCCGGCAGGGAAAATGCAGCCATTTGTGAACTGCACACAGTGATTATGCTAGTCTAAACACTGCTGAGCTTCCTGACAGGCCCGTCTCCACTGGTTACACCGTGCTTCATTTCCAAGAGGGGCTTGTTAATATTTTACAGCGTTTTTTTTTTACCTTTTCTAGAAGAGGAGTGGGATGGAGCCAAAAAATCTTGATCCGGAGCAACTGAAGTGGAGAGAGACACACTCGTCTTAATGATTCATGATTGGCGAGGCTGATAGACTACGCTGTTTCCATAGAGCCAGCCGCTAGATTCCCCTTTAATGTAATTAGGCCTGAAGATTTATGAATACAGCAGGCCAGAACTTGATCCATGTTCATTTTCAATTACCGCGCTGAAAAGCCTCAGCCCAGATGTCTCTATTTACAGCGCTCAAAAGACAAAGGCGAGGAGCCGGGAAGGGGGGACCAGGGCTGTCACACTTGTTAATTCTCCACTATGAGTGCTCTGCGCAGGTCTTGGCATTGACCCCTGCCGCAAAAGACCGGGACCCCAGGGGCAGGGGCGTCAATGATTCCGAGAGTGCACCCCTGACCTTCTGGGGTCACGCGCTCTGCTGTGTAGGTACTTGTGCACTTGAAGTGGGAGTTTTGCACTGGGGTGACGGTGTGGAGGGCCCAGAGAGGCTGGAGCAGGAGCGCTGAGGCCGGGCTCTCTCTGGTGTCTGAACAGAAAAGGCTTTTTGATGAGCTTTAATACGATTCATCGCGCAGTCCTACAGCAGTCGTTTTTCCTTAATGTGACAGGAGCGCTGTGGCGTTTTACTGTAAGAGGTGAAGGGTTAGTGGGGTCTTTCTATGCTTGCGTTTGATCACCCTGAACTTTTGGGAATGATCGGACTCTTCCCTTTTGGACAGTGCTGGAAACAATGGGGCAAAAAGCAATGCATTTCTGGGGCTTAAAATAGCCCATTATTATGAAGAGCTGTACATTTAAATCAAAGAACACCAAGCTGAACACCTGACATATCTCTGCTTGAAACTCTACAACAGTTTTGCAGCAAAAGGTATGTGTGTTGTTGTGAACTTTTTCAGTGTCTTCCGATCTCTTTAAACTCGCTTGTCGGTGGGCTTAGTAGTCCTCACAGAAGAAGTACTGTACACGTGCTTGAGGCTTTGCTGCTGATGGGGGCTCTCTCGACAAACACGGAAACAACAGAAAAAAAATAATTAAAATATCAGTCTGTGCGGAAAAGCACCTTTTCTCTTTTGACCTTTAAGAAACGTGTTCGAAGCACCATTGAAAACCTCTTAAAAAAAGAGTCAAGGAAAGTGAGGTTAGTTCCGATGCAGGCATGTATAGTACTGAAAAGCAGGCCAAGCCACCATATTACAGATGTTCCTCCACTCACTGGCTCACGTAAACACTTCTCAGTAAACTTCATATGCACATTGCTCCTGGGAGCTGCATCAGAACATTACCAATATAACATTTATCCATCCATCCATCCATTTTATAACCAATTCCTCCAATTCAGGGTCACAGTGTAGCTGAAGACTATCCTGACAAAGCAAAAGACTCAAGTACTGTGCCACCCGTACAGTTTTTTAACACACAGAACTCTGCACAGAACAACACTAACAACACCCGTACGGCGCGTTCTACAGATCAGGATCCTGTACAGAAACGTAGTACACACCGACAGCACGGGGAGAGCCTTGTGTTTTAGGACTGAAGGAATGATTTTATTATTCATTTTTAGTTCAGGTCCAAGATTAACTCACAGCTTGTCTCCTCTTCATGATAAACCTAAAGGCAACCAACGTCTTTTGCCAGTTTAACATTTACAGAGTGACCTCCCCTAATGATTAACAATAATCACCCAGGGTCTGAGGAAAAAAATAAACACTGTTCCTTCCCACAGAAGAGATGCATGACTGAATTCTGGTACTAGTCTCGCCGTTTCCCTAAGTCTCTTCTTCACACTCTTTGCTTTTTAAAGATAAAGGCTTGAATAGGAAGGTGAGAAACAGGGTGGGAGGCGACATGGGGTTGGTGCAGCTTTCTGAAGAGTGTAGGAGAGCACCCGTGTTGTGCTGCTGGAAGCAGAGGCCTTTCCCGTCTTCCAGGAGTGTCTCGAACATGAACCTTCACAGCAGCAGGTACAGAACTGCACTGTCCATAGGCCGTGTGGGGACTAGGACCCAGCCTGAGGACGGCCAAGGCTTCGCTGGTCCTGAGGGACACACTGCTAGAAGGCTGTACTGCAACGCGGTGGACAGCAAAGAAAGAGTAAGTTCAACCACCTTCAGCTGTTAAGTTGTGAAGTAAGAATTACTGGGCAGTGACTTTTGTTGGTGTTTTAAAGAAAAATACCGACTTGTATTTTGTAAGTGGTGATATGGTTGTATGGGTATTCTTGGGTAGGACAAGTGGCCAGATTCTCCAAACTCAGATCCACAATGCCGAAAGTCCAGTCCTCTGAAGTGAAACTCCAAAGCGCTTTGATTTGACAGCTTTAGACCTTCTATGTACGTCACTGCTGAGCTTGTTGCTCATGTTGGAGAAAAAGGTGCTTCGTCGTCTGAATTTATGTCTGTCGGACTCTGCCCAAGCACCTTCTGAAACAGAATACGATTGAGATAGCAGCTGAGAGCACATCAGCACCCCAGTCATTTTCTTGAACTGTTCTGGTTCAAGCCTGCTCGTTTATAATATAATAGGTCTGCTTCGCATGTCGTTGCCTCGTTCCGAATCGCAGACAATGATGGAAATATGGCGCTGCGCATACCTGGAAATGACGTACGGTAAATTGGAGGTTTTACAAGTTACGGCGTGCATTTTACTTTCATTGCGTTTGGGAATGAACTCGTCGATGCTGATTCATTCTAACCCCGAAATATAAAAAAGGGTTGCAGTTCCCCCTTAAACAAGCCTCGTGATTTGCAGTCACTAAGCAAAGTCCTTGTCAGACAAGCACCTCCCCTTTCTTAGCAGCCGAACCTGCAGCACGACCCCTGGCGAGGCCCTGTCCTGCAGCTGTGCAGGTGCCGGCGCGGAGTCTGTCCAGGGTGCTGGCCTCCATACCCCACACGCAGTGGCCATCTCCCCTGCAGGAGTACAGCTACTGCACCACTCGGGCTCTCTGCCTGTTTGTTTGCGCCTGAGTCCTGGCACTTTCAAAGCGCGTTTAAAAAAGCAGCTCTACAGGTTTCCAGCCGCATTCAGGGGAAAGACTTTAGTGTCCAGTGAGAAACATCATTCACACACGTCTTCTTTCTTTTTTTCTTTGCCACTACTGCGAATCTGATTTGTCCTCGGACTCCTCCTGGACCAGATGGAGAGTTCTGTGAATCTTCATTCTGGAGGCCTTTTTTTACTGCTGATGTGTCAAAACAGACTTGATCCCATTTCTGCCAGCTAGGATAACAGGAACGAATCTGACTTTCTGTTCTCAGCTCATAATTTCCATCTTCAGTAGGAGCTCCTTCTCCTAACTTGTTGCTTCTTCAGTATGTTACTGAGGGAGGTCAAGGACCTCTTGAAATGACTCTGAATAACAGCAAGGCAGTGATTAAAGAGAGCCCTTGGTTTTCACAGACGCCAGAAGACCACAGCTCTTTAATTTTTTATCCTCCTAATTCAGCACTTACAGTCCACTGCTGTTGATCTCCATTGTTAATCATCTTGAGCAAATGGACACCTTCCCTAAACCCTGACGCATCCTTTTAATAGGCACTTAGCCAGCTCTTCCATTGTGTGGGAGGTAGTGTAGCCTAGTGGGCCAGTCTCTGGGTTCATGACTGCTGCACTGTGGGTTTACACCCCTGCTGCAGACACTGCTGTTGTACTTGAGGGAGGGACTTTACCCCTAATGCCCCCAGGCCATCCAGCTGTATCAACAGGAGCCAGCAATGCCGAAGGTAGCTCCTGTGATGGATTGGTGTCCTATCCAGGGGGAGAATCACATGCTCTCTGACTGCTTTGCATCTAGAAAGCAGAATAACCTGTGGCTCCACGAGTCTTAGTTTGTGGCTCAGTGACCTACTCAATATTATTTTGCATGTGTTCACATTAATAGTTTGTTTCCAGTGAACCCAGAGGTAAAAACCCACCTTTTTTCCCCTTTCAGTTTAGTTATTCACCTTTTCTTTTAAAGAACCCCTGTTAGTACAAACGTGAAAGGAGACAGGCTTTGTCTCTTTTAAGTCCAGCGATCTCGGTTCTGCCCAGCTCCGACGCCCTAATGAATTTACACGAAGCAGCGCAGCAGGTTATTTCTGTTTATCAGGGCGATCAAGCCACTCCGACAGGAGTGTCACTTTGGTTTCCTGCTGCTTCCCCCAGCTGAGAGGACGCAAACAGCTGTATCGCTGACTTCTGCTCATCCTATTGTCACGGGCCAGGCAGAGCCATATTGTGCTGATTGCGATTAAATTAAAGCAGAAAGGAGGCAGGTCAAATGGGGAGTGCGTCAGGCCAGCGGGGATCTCCCCTGCCCTTTAAAGCTTGTTTGGGGGTCACAGAGTCAATGCAGTCACCTGACCCTTGATGAAGCCTCCAACTGCCTTTGTGCTCCGTGGCGTTGCTTGGAAGAACTTAATTAAAGACAGTTGAGTTTCCTTCCTAGCATCGGCGCTTGCCTGTACCCAAACCTCAAACGCCTTTTTCCTCTCTCGTCTGTGGGTGGGTGTGCTCTTGTATTTTGTTTTTCTTTTAACTTTTAAGTCGGGGCGGCAGCCCTTTCTCACTTCTCAGCTTTTTGAAGGTTTCGATTCTAGCGTCTCAGGTCACAGTGAGGATTTAATCTGACTCATTGCTCTGCTGCCTCTCCCAGCTCCCACCTTTGTGCAAGAGCTGCAGTGTAGGGACTCCCCTCTCAAGTGACAGTTAATCAACAGCCGACACATGTTGATACAAGACCCCCAAGCACAGAAGGTAAACGAAAAAAGAAAAACTCTTCGAGGGTCTGTACCCATTTTCTTTAGATCTCTCGCTCTAGGTCGTGCCTTTCTGCTCTGTTTTCTGAGATCCCCTGCTGTTACTGAGGAGGGCATTCCTGTTTGTTTTGCTTGGAACGGAAAAGTTTGTGCAACAAATATTTTCCCTGATTTGACAATAGATGCAAAATAAATGCGCAGTGTTGGCATTGCAGCCTCGCAGTGCTGGGGCCCTCGGCTCGAATCCCGGGGTGCTGTCTGTGTGGAGCTTGCATGTTCTCCAAGCGATCACGTGGGTTTCCCCTCACAGTCCAATGACATGCTGGTAGATTAATCAGCTTCTGGAAAAATTGGCCCTGTTGTGAGTGTGGGCATATCTGTGTGTGTGTCTGTGTGTGTCCTGCAATGGCCTGGTGTCCCATCCAGGGTGTATCCTGCCTTGCACCTGTTGCTTGCCAGGATATGCTCTGGCTCCTCTGAGACCCTGAATTGCATAAAGTGCTTAGAAAATGGGTGGATAGGTAAATATCTATACATCTATATATACATAATTACTCCTCTGTGTTTGGGGTTTGCTCATCTGAATGGAAGGATATCTACAGGGTATTTAATACAGTAAGGCCCGTATTCTCACAGGATTGTATCACAGATACAGTATGGCATTACAGTCACTTTCTCCCTAATGGAAGAAATGAGAAGTGACGAACAAAATGTCTTTTGCTATAGTATATAGATGTGATCTGTGAGTAACTCGCTCTTCAGACGTTTGACACCTGATAAGAATGTTTAGAATTGCCAAAAATATTCCCATGGTTTAAGAAGTGACTGTGACTGAAAATGTAATTTGGAAAAAAAAAAACCTTGTCTCAATCTCCCTTCAGAAACTACGAGCCCTGAACTGGGTGGCAGGTTTTAATTAGAAGGATCTAACCTTGTAAAACAGCAGTGGAATCAGGCCTGGCTGCGTACTTCACGATGGGCGGTGGCTAAATTCTGAATTAATCCGGCCAGAAATGTGATTGACCCTAAAAGAGGTGAAATCTAGAAAATCTCATATCAGTTGACAAAGACATAAAACTCTAGAGATCCGTACTCCGAGTTTTAGGGATTTCTAAATTTCTATGGTTCGTACTAAAATGTGCTTGTATTCTGCTGGCCTGTTATGTTATAATAAATAGACAACTGTTCCTTTAGAGTGTTATACGGATATCACAAAACATTCTTTTTTAGATTACAAAACACATCCTACACATGTGTGAGTTTTCAAAACGTCCTGCAGGGACAAGCTATTGAATGTTTTATTCAATCAAATCAGGATGTAATGAAAACTCAGCTTGGGTTCATGATAAAAAAAAAAAACTTTGTTCTAGATCTGTGGCATCACTGATAGATTCCTGTGGGAACCCAGCATCTGCGCATACACTATTGTTAAGCCACATTTCCAGATGGCTCTTTCTGCTTCTCCATCTTTTAATGTCTATCCTGGTTGTGGCTGTTGCTTTTAAGTGTAGGATTGTGTAGAGAAGCCAAGAAAAGCTATTTGAAGTTTGCTTTCTAGATGCATTTCCCCCTTTTTGTCAGGTCCTGCTCCTGCATCTGCGCTCGAATTGAATTTACAATTTGTTTACTTTCAAAATTTGGGAGAGAGTTGGTTCTTTCGGCCAAACACAGGTCGTAGTAGCTTTTCAAATTATTTCAGAATAATTTAAGAATCGATTCAATTGATTAAAAAAGAACTGTTTTTTGGGGTCCGTATGGGCCCAAGCTGGAGCTCCCTTTGGGCCTGGGCCTCTCGGCTCAGTGCAGTGCCCCACGTACCCCATGGGGGCAGAGTGAGGAGGTGTAGACAGGCTCTCCCCCCCGCTTGCCCATCGAGCCCATCAGGTGTCCACTCGCTCCCAGCTCTGCAGCCACACGCAGGAGGCTCAGCAGTGATTGGAGGAGAGAGATGTCCCTCAGTGATGTCACAGAGCCTGCAGGTGCCCAGGAAGTAGGAGCCTCCTATTCGCTGCTCCCTGCCCAGTGCTGAGCCAGATGTGCGCCGCCATGTGGGGAACCTCTGTCGCACCAGGTACTGGGAATGTCAGGGTGACAGAGCTCAGAACAGTGTCCCCCGCAACCTTTAGCATCTCTCACATTAGGTCCACCAGAGGGAAAATTAAACACCTCATAAAAGAGCCCATGTCAGGGCAAAGAAAAGTTTAGTTATGAAGACGACAATGTAGGGAAGAAATTAAAAAGCAAACAAATACCAAGAATACACAGTATTGTTTAAAGCCTAGAATTCAAATCAATAGGAGCGGTTTTAAAAATGTATAACGCAGAAGTTAAGCCTCAATTAGATTATTGCGTTCAATTCTGGTCAGCACCTTACAGATGATACATCACTGCTCCAGAATCAGTCCCAGGAAGGGCAGCCGGTGACATTCTGGAGCTCAAGGCAATATCCAACCCTGACGGGCTGAGGAAACCGAACCTTTTAAGATCTGAACAGAGCAGACTGTGAACGGGCCTGAGGCATTCACATCCACAAAGGCCTCGACAAAAATCAACCTAGTACAATTCTTCAAAATAAACATGAAACATGAGCCAGAGGTCACAGATGGAAGCTGTGTGGCCGGGCATTTAAGAGCGCGAACTGGAGGCCATTCCTTACGCAAGGAGTGGTGCAGGAACAAGCTCCCCAGGCAGAACACAGGCTTCTTTCCAGGACACAACGAGATCCTCCATCCAGAACAAATGGCTAGCGGCGCCCAGACAGGCTGCAAACTGTTGTTTGTAATCTTTTTTACAGTCTTCAAGAAATGATCTTGTTGAAAAAATAAGAAATATTATTCCTGAAAAATGTCCTTTGAATGACATGAATAGCAGTGGCTTCAAAGATGTCAGGTCACCTCTTGTCAGCTTGTCTGATGGCGCTCCTTGTCCACCACGCGTGCTGCTCCGCGTGGCCACAGCTACAGGGTTTAGGATGCTTTCACCCCAACGGAGCTTTGACAGGATGTCAGGGGTAGTGGGCTGCAAAGCTGCAGTCGTGTACAAAGGAGAACAGGCCGTGAATATTCGGATAAGAAGGCGCAAAACCCATTACTGGACTCCCACGACAGTAACAGCAATCCCAGGCTGCCAGTATTCCGCGAAGATGCTGTGGTTCAGGCCCAATTGAAACACAGCGTCCACTTCTGTGCTCCTGCTTGTTGAAGAATTGATTAAATGCCTGCTCTTGTAAGCTAGCCCAGCGAGAGTGTAATCGGGTACCAGTGATTAATAAAACATACAGGGGCTGGGTGTCAGCGTGGCTCTGGTCCCTGGGTGGCGAAGGACAGATGGTTCGCAAGCTCTGAGGCCTGCTGAGGCTCAGCTTCGTCTTCTATCCCCATTAGCATGAAAGGGAAGCGTACCTTTTGCCACCAGCTCTGAAGAGGTGATGTGACCTTTTCAGTGCCCGCCAGTTATCATTGATGTTTCATTTAATTTTTGTCTTTGGGGCAAACAGCTGTAGAAATCCCGGATGTATTGGATGTAGCAGCTCTTCCACCTGAACCACAGACTTCGAGAGTTGGTCGCTCGAAGGAAGTGTCGTAGGAGACTACCTCACGATATGGCAGGAGAAACTGGCTGAACACGGTGTGTGTGTAACCTCACCAAGCCCTGTCTTGAGCTGAGAGCTCAGATGGGCGAAGCTGAATGTACAGAGATATGCTTCGTTGCTGTTGAAAGTTAATTGGTAATTAAAAACAATATGTTGATTAATGAGCCAATGTCAATTAAAAAGCAATACGATAGTTCTTTGAAGCATATTAAGCTCAAACTCTTTTTGGTATGTGTTTTGGACTGATTATTTCTTTGCGTTCTTGCCTTTCAAGTATGATAGAAAGTATGAAAGTGAAAGTTTGCTTAATTATCTCCCACTTTACTGCATTTCATTTCACGTTCTGAGAAAGCCACGGTTCTTGCCTCCTCAGACTGGGAATGGCCTTGAGTAGGCACAGGGAACAGCAGAGCTGCCTTTTAACACCTGAATAACAGGCAAAGACTCGATCCTTCTTTTTATCACTTTGAAGTCACAGAGTGTAAAGCCAGTGTCCCAGGAGATATGGCTCCTGCAGGAGAGGCAGGACTCTGCAGACATGCCTCTGTGAGGTCTCCTGCGTCACTGACGCCCAAGAGGGGTCAGGCCAGGCCAGCTCCTGACACACAGGCGCCCCTGGCCAGCCAGCTGACCCCCGAGGCTGCGCCTCGTCCTTTCTCATACTCTGCCTCGTGTTGTGCACTGCGCACTCAGGGGGACGAGCTGAGGAACCGTTTCCCCCGAGCCCGAAGCGCTCAGGGAATTACACCCGAAGAAGATGCCTGCTGACATCAGCCTCCCCCCCCTCAAGCCCCTCTTGCTCTCTGGACAGCTAGGAATTTCAATACAGAGGCTCCAGTGAAGCAGGTTCATAGCGGGGTTTCTCATTCTTATTTCTCTTCTTATTCTTGTGAAAACTCTGCTAATAATAGTGATTCCGCATGTACAGCGTGTGGGATTTCTGTAGTATCTTTGCTGTGCCCCGATGGAAGAAAATTTGAACATGGGGGAGTCATTTTCAGTTTCTTTTTAAAATTAAAAATACATATTTTAGATCTGAGAATAAGATCCAACTTCTTTAAGATGTTTTGTGTTATTTTTTTGTGTAAGGAGGTATACCCAGTAACTGAATATTTTTAAAAGAAGCATTGCGTGGTCTACGCTGTATGATCTCAATTCATTTTTATTTAACACTTGTCAATGTTTCGGTAAGCAAGCCCTCATCCTGACAACTTGTTTGCCAGAAGAATGCTGACAGGTGAAATAAGTGAAATTGGTTGTGGACTGGAGAGAGTGTGCATTCTGCTGATCCTGCTATTTTCAGTGATTTTTTTTATTGGAGAGTGTCTCCATGATTTCTTAGTCTTTTTCTTCTTTTTGTATCACAATTCATGATCCGGAGACTGAAAAGCTAACTTCGCGGTTTGTGAATACAATAATTGCTCTATCTGCATTTTGAAATCCATTTCAAATCCAAAAGGGCAGATTTCCTAGAACTGGAACTTCCCACAGATACCCTGCCGTGGTTAAAATGGAAAACATTTCTCCGAAGCTGAACAAAAAACAGCGCATGAAAAGGCCATGCGTTAATCTGATGAACAGGTGAGCAAGGAGCAGGAAAACTGTGCTATGTTACAACTTTTCAGGTGAAAGAATGCAAGGCTGAGGAGTAGCTGTCTGGTGTGATTCTGCTCACTGAGGGCACAAAGGCAGCCTTGTCAGTCTCTCTTATTCAGTGAAGAAATCCGTGTCTCTTCAGATGACACGGTCCATGATGAAGCAGGGCCAGCCTCGCAAGTCTACAAAAAACAGAAAACTCCGCCACCGATTAGAGCAGAGATGTTTTTTTTCCCTGGCGGGCTGTGCTCCCCTCATGCATCAACAAAACCAATATTTTTATTATCTGTTACACAGGATTAGGGTTTGCCCAGTTTGTCTTGTGAGGTTCTCCTCTTCTATGATGCTAAGATTAGGACACGCAGTTCCTCCCAATTCAGGAACAAAGGAACAAGCATGGGACTTGTGCAGAAACACTACAGCATTCTCTAGCTTGCTGTGAGCATCGTGAACTGTACTTCAGCAGATGCACAGGAAACCTTTGCTTCACAAGGTTTATGAGAAACAAAACCCAACACAAAATGGAGCAGACAAGAACAAAACCACACCCAGTAATTCAGTAGGTCAATGTACACTACTGTGCGGGGCCTGAAGGAGACACACAGGCAGAAGATTGATCTTCATACCTCCAGAATCTTTCTTATCAAACTTTATTTCCCTGCCAAAGAGTATTTCTCTTTAGCAGAAGCTGCCGAATTCCTTCCTCAGGGGTGTGCAGTCAGTTCTGTTATCACAAAAGCTCTTGTATGGTAAATTTCACAGGATGGAAAAAATAAAACTCAGAGACTTACAGTAACAGTATGTCTTAAAATGTTTAACATACTGTACAAACCAACAGCTGAACATTTTACAGTGTTGTTTCATACAACAGGTGGATGCTGCACATTGGTGGTGGTGGAGGGGAGTCCCCATTACCTGTAAAGCACTTTGAGTATATATATATAAGTGTAAGCAATTATTATTAATTATTATATAGAAATTAGGTAGTTCAGATAGCACACAATAGCAAATCAATTCTTTGCAAAGACTGCCCAGATATCAAGACTGATAAAAAATAGATTCAATAAAACATATTTCTTATACAGTATAGAACTATATACTGAAATCATTTTTTCACTATTACTTAGAGGAAATACAGTCAATACAAATCACGCTGCATTTCAAATACACTGTTACAGACATCCTCCTCATCACTCAACCAGTTTCCTGATTGAATGCTGCTGCCTTTCAGAAGAAAGGATGTCTGAAATTTCAGTCAGTCGATCACAGGTAGATAATCCGCTGGCTTGATGGTGCACCCTGCCTCTCCAGGGTCCCAGGATGTGTTCCGGCTCCGGCCTCTGTCTGTGGGGAGTCTGCATGTTCTCCCTGTGTGTGCCTGGCTGTTCTCTGAGGGCTCCTGTTCAGCATCGTTGTATGGAGAGGGGTCAATGAAATGGGCTTTTCAAGATTTAAGACGAATGGGAGGAGAATGCTCAGCCTGTCTGGCCTATCGGGTAGCAGGTACTGTTGTTTTAGTTGAGGAATCTCATCCGGCTGCTTCTTGAAAGAAACCAGGGTGTTGACTTCAACAGCATGTTCTCATCTCCCACAACTCTTTGTGTAAAGAAATGCTTCTTGTTTTCACTTCGGTGCTGTTCACTTGTGTCCTCCGCTTTGTGTTCCGCTGTTCATTCTGAAGGAGGTCACTGGGTTGACTATGTTAGTGTCTTTAGGATTAGGAATACTAGGAACGGTTCCCCTGGTAGTCCTAAACTTCTTAGTTCAAGATTAAAAAGGTCCAGTTCCTTCAGCCTGTCAGATTAGGACATTCCCCTTAAGGCCAAGAATGTATCTTCTGGCTTTTCTCTGGACAACAATATCTTTTCTATAATAAGGTGGAAAAGAGGTACGCAATATTCTAAATGAGGCGTTTTGCTATTTTAAAATAACATCCCCTGGTTAAAGTTCTAAACTTTTAACTACATATCCTAACTTTCCTGTTGCCTTTTTTATTGCTTCTCCACATTGTTTAGAAAATTGGGAAAAAACACACACACACACACACATAAATCTCAAAATGCTGCTAGAGCAGGAAACTATTTTTCCGAGTGCCTATGACATGGGACTGGGAGGTGCTGCTCTCCTTGTTCATTAGCCAGAGTGCTCTGGGGCCTAATGTTTGTGATTACCGCTGTTGCTGTGAGTCCGCGCAGGAGATAAACCGTCTTCCCTGCCTAACCTTCGAGTGCAGTATCATATTACATTTTCATTAGGGCAGGAAGGTGCAGGCAATTAAGGAGCAGACTTCTTCGGGCTGAAGAGGCAGGCCAACTAACTTTCACTTCTCACGCACCTGACTGCCAAGGTGGCTTCATTTACCAGCGCCTGGGGTACTTGTGCTCGGCTTTGTGTGCTCCATGTGCCATCTGTCTGCACTTCACTGTTAACTAGGAGCCATTTTCTTCCCTTCTCCTCGCTGCGCGGCCTCTCTTTTTCCTATTTTCTTTTGCCGTTTCTGAACTAATACCTTTGTGTTCCTGCGCTGTGTTGCGTTCATCTGTGCTGCTTTCAGAGCCGTCAGCTATTAACACCCACCTTTTCATTTTCTCATGTTTCCTATTCTTCTGTCTCGCTCTGTCGAACTGTACGGTGCCCCTCCCCCTCGCCCCCCCAGCACCCCCCCTTTGTTCTAAATATACTTGATTTAGCTTCGAATACCTAATTAGTGCCAACAAGGTAATTGTTTCCTAAGTGCTCACAGTTTGCTGTTTAATTGGCTCTTATTTATCAGCCCCTATTATCAGGCTGCCCTTCAATTAAAATTAAAGCGATTGTAATGAATTTCTAATGGTATATTCATACGAACTGAGGAGGAATCAAGTGCAATGACCAGCTGGAGGCAGGCACATTCTGCAGAACATGCACTGCGCTGCAGCAGCAGCACAGACACGCCTGCCTTGGGACAGGCTAAGTCCCATTAGCCTTGGTCAGTCTGAAATGTTATGCATTAGTTCATTCATTTATTTTTAATCGAGAGTTATTTACTGAACCGTGACACAGATAAGCCTGAATTTAAGTTATTGAAAGGCATACTTTCCTGATTTGTGCTGATTGCCTTTGTACCTCAGGGCTCTCCTGCTGATAACCACAGAGGTGTAGGATGACAGACCCTGGTAAAACAGGAAAACAGGGAGCAGAATTATAAGAACATAGCCAAGGTTACAAATGTGAGGTGGCAATTCAGCCCTTCCAGCCTGTTGGGTAGTTAGTAATTAATTAGTTGATCAGAATCGACTTTATTGTCCACACGCAATGGAAAATTTCCTTTGGCCTCAGTGGGACAACTGTAAAAATAATGTGTACAGTATACAGAGTACGTAAAACAGTCAGCGGATTTTACTGATGTACAGTTTACAATTTGTGTAATATCAATAACGAACCCATACAATATGGCTCAAAAACATTAGATTCAAGTGTGAGACACAAGATTGAAGTGGGGGCTGCATGCATGTACTGTACAGTATATGCTCTGAAGGGTCTCCTACATCAGAGTTTGAAAGATGAACAGCTCTGGGAATGAATGACTTCTTAATGTTTTCTGTGACCTGTGGTACTCTAAAACATCATCTGGATGGTACTCTTTCAAACTGGGAGTGTAGTGGACCCCAGGACCATCCAGACATTTCTTGGAAGAAGCCAAGGTATTGGCATCAGCCACATGGCTGGGTAGCTGGATCCTCTCACAATCCACAATCAGCCTTCCCACTGCGCCCGCTGTCTTATTTCAGCATGGCTCTGGGCTCGCACTTGAAATACCTCTTATTGCATCGCCCTAATCACATGGGCTTCTGGTTGTTTCAGTGCCTTTAGTCTAATCTCTCTGTCTCGTTCAGGGCTTTCTGATCCTCTCAGGAGCTTCCACAGCGGAGGTAGGACTGCTGAATTCCAAGAGCTGGGATTCACTTCCACAGCCTGCCCTCCATAATAACAATTCCTTACACTTATATAGCGCTTATCTGGACCCTCCACTCAAAGCTCTTTACAGGTCATGGGGATCCCCTTCACCACCACCAGTGTGCAGCCCCACCTGGATGATGCACCAGTACACTCCCCACACACCAGCTCTCAGTGGGGAGGAGAGCAGAGTGCACCAGTACACTCCCCACACACCAGCTCTCAGTGGGGAGGAGAACAGAGTGAAGAAGCCAGTTCAGAGATGGGGATTATTAGGAGGCCATGATGGGTAAAGGCCAGGGGGGAATTTGGTCAGGATGCCAGGGTTACACCCCTACTCTTTTCAAGAAACACCCAGGGATTTTTAACGTCCACAGAGAGTCAGGACCTCAGTTTTACGTCTCATCTGAAGGACGGCACCTTTTTACAGTATAGTGTCCCCGTCACTATATTGGGGCATTAGGACCCACACAGACCGCAGGGTGAGCGCCCCCTACTGGCCCCACACTCTTCCAGCAGCAACCTTAGCTTTCCCAGGAGGTCTCCCAGCCAGGTACTGGCCAGGCTCAAACTGCTGAGCTGCCGTGGGCTGCCAGCGGTGACTGCAGGGTGGACATGGCTGCTGGCCATATGAAAGAAGGACAAGAGGGGACATCCCTCCCCCTCTCTACTGAGCCGATTGATTCCATTAATCAAAGTGGGCGGCTGGGCGGTGGGCTGGGACTGGCTCCGAGGCTCCTGATTGGAGCAGGTGAAGGCAGGGGCTGCTCCACATATGTCTGCTGGAAAAGGTTCTTTATGGAAGAGCCGAGTGTTGGCTGTAGATAGATGGGTTCTGCTGTGCTCCGGACACAGGCCACAGGCTACAACAATACCACGGCGCTGTGCCAGGGCAGATCAAAGGCTGGCGGAACAGGTGGTTGCAATTGACATGCTTTTCCCCACCACACATGAAGCTGACCCCTGGTCCTGTGAAAAGATATGAGGTTACGAACTGTGAAACCACCCGTTTAAACAAGTCTGACCCTTTCTGGACAGTGTGTGATGCACTGCTGTGACGGCATACTGGCTCTTTTCTGCGAAACAGATTGATAATTGTTGGACTTCTGGCTTGCTGTACTGCTGAGATGTGATGAGACAGAGTCTTTACTCAGTTATTGTGCTGCTTTGTGAACTTTGGAGGAGTGAGGGAACCCTTTATCCTTGATTGTCATATTTTCTGCTGATGAAAAGTTTATTGTGTAGGTGTTTTCCATTTTTCACTGAGGTTCAGTTGCACACCACTGTCATGACAATGACAAAAATGATGATAAAGGAAAACAACATGGTATTTTATGTTTGTTTCGTAGGTTAGATTTGCACACTATATAGGAACTAGGAGTGAGGTCACTGACAGTGATTGTTTTCTTATCTTTTTGGTATCCAAAAATAAACAAGCAAAATAAGTCAACCAAAGAACCAATGGTTTTTGACAGGGGTGTTAACAAGTCTTATGTAGCATCCAATTTCTTTCAGCCTTACAGCAGCCAATGGTGAAACAAGGACTGATAAAGCTCTCTTCACAAGCTGTGGATAACCAAGAGCCAGAGAACAGCAGAATTCAGCCAGAGTCCTGTCAGCATAGTATTTTCAGCAATTCCTTCGCTCTTAAATCGATCAATTCATCGTTTGCCAAGTCATTTCCAATGTTGTCAGGGTTAGCAGGAATCGAATTCATGTGTCCGTTTTCATACCTTCCAAGCTGAAATATCTATTCAAAGATGTAAGAGGAGTTACCAAACGGTAGCAGATGTCTTTCTGGAGAGAAAATGAAAATATTTTATTGCTTTTCATGTCTGCCTCAAGAATCGGAAAAGTAGCATAATTTATTTTTTGTACTCTTCTCTTCCAAAGGAGCAATGTAGAAATGTGCCAGATATCCCAAGGAAAGGATCAAATCCTTGCTTTCAAGCTGCACAGAAAGAAGCTGTTCTTTCCCCATCAAGCAAAGTGAGATTTCAATCAGAAGTTCCTTCCAACGTTGCAAAGCAAGACCTCTGCAAAGCCTCTGTGCCAAAGCTGCTTGGGCAGGCAGGCGATGGTCCTGGGCTCTGGCAGGAACAAAGCTGACAGTTTGTGCAGCTGTTGACAGGACATCTCTCAGAGTTTCTGGAGGTGGTTTAGAAGCCAGAGCAGGTAGGTGTGGGAGGCAGTGAGTCACCATGAGGTGTGGAGCTCCTTTCTTCACCGGGTGGGAATTTCCAGAGCTCTTCCGCAGCACAGGAGGTGCTCCGCTGGTGCGTGTTGTGCCAGTGAAACCCTGGACTGGCAAAAAAAACATGTTACTTTTTCAAGATTGTCTGAAGCCTTCATGGTTGCTGGACAAGAGAAATTCCTCTTTTAAGAATCAAATGGACTTAGTATTAGTTAAATAATAATTAAACTAATAATTAACCACAGATCAAATATAAGGTGCAATAGTTGTATAATAGGTGGCACAGTTGTACATTAACAATATTATTGTAGAAATTCTTCTTTTGAGGTTTTTGCAAAAAAGACAAAGAAAAGGTTACTATGGTACTAATATTATTAGATCAAAAAAGGGTTGCTCTAGCCAAAGTTAGAGTCTGTTCTGCTGTGTGCTGTATGTCATTTTCCCCTAAAGGTAAAATCACAGATTAGGAAGGGCATAACAGAGAGGGAAAGTAACAAGAATGGCAGACAACTGTAATTAGGCCAGTGTAGTTAGTGTAATTAGTGGTGTACCACAGAGACTGCAGTATTTGAACACCTCTGATGTTTCTAATTTACTAATCAATTCTAATCAATCTAAGCAGTGATTTGAATCACTGTAGAGTTATTGAACTTGCCAGTCTGGCCCGGCGCGCATTGGGAATCAAAGAGAAGAAATGGCAAAAGAGTTATGACATTTAATGTTTAAAAGTATACATTATCAATAACAAATATTGAAGGACATTCATTTTTAATTAGAACGGCGGAGGCACTGACTATGAAAAAGATTTAGCTTCTTCGGAGGGTCCATTAATATTCTTATCTACGCAATATGATGATGTTCTAAAAAGGGACAACAAAACGTTGGGTTGTAAAGTACAGTGAAAACTGTAGGATTTATCATCCAGTCACTTAATGCCCAGGACATTTGGAAACACCATACAGCTCTTCGCCACATGACACAAAAAGATATTGCTGCTCTGGAATATTGGAAGACAAGAAAGCAGGTCAGACCTCCTGGGCGTAAAGAAATGGGATGTACACAAAGTTTAAAGACGCTGACTCTCATGAGGAAACAAAAGAATTTTTTACTATTTTTTTTTGTCTGACACTTTTATAACTTATCTAACTATCTGCTTACATCTGCACCCATTTATATAACTGGGCATTTTAACGGGAGCAGTCTGGGCAAAGTACCCATGTTCAAGGGCGCAACAGCTGTGTCTCACTTTGGGATTAGAACCCGCAACTTTCCAGATCCTGGACCCTGACTGCTGCCCTTGAAACAAATGCTCAGATCCTGAAAGGTTATGGTCAACAGGAACCCCCTGGACTACTTTAGGAGCCCTAGTAAGACAAGGGCTGCTGGAGTCATGATGAACATTAGTGAACGTGTATCTGGGACTGGCACTTTCTACCCTACCGCAGTGCACATCCTTAACATGCCTCAGACTCAACGCACTATGCATCTTTTTTCTGCCACAGTTTTTTTTTTCACTACTACACATTTATTATTCTGGTTGTATTATTTATTATGTTGTAATGTATTGTCTACATTGTGTGGTGTTGTCCATTGTACTGTGTCCTCTGCTGTACTGGGTACTGTACGCCCCGAGAGATCAGCATGAATAGGAATTCCCATGTACATGTACAAATGGCAATAGACTCCTCTCTCTACTCTACTGAATTCTACTCAGTTCTCTACCCCGAGGGTGGTGGGTGTCTGGAACAAACTAACCAGCCATGTTCTTGAAACTGGTTCCCTGGAATTCTTGAACAAATTCTCTCAAGAGCTGAGAATATTTATATCACGAAGGTACCACTACTAATATTTAAGAGAAAGAGCAATATAGGCTGACTATCTTTGCTTCATCTGTATTTTTTCTAATATTTGTCTGTTAAAAACAGTAAACAAAAAAGTATAATAGAACCCTTGCCTCTCAGTATAGAAGTAATCCTTAAATTAACAAGAGTGAGCCACAAGTTTACGTGTTCATTTTTGGCACTAACAATCTCACTTTCATGCTCAAGGAACACAGCTGCAAACGGGCTCATTTTGTTTTGTAAAGGCCGGACGATTTTATCGCCACGGACTGTGAGAGGAAGAGAAACACTGGTGTGCTCTTCTTTTGCAGGCCTCTCCCTGCTACGTGTCCTTCATCAGAGGTGCGATGCTCTGGGACCGTGGAGTTTACCACAACACTGTAAGTAGCCCAGGCCTGCAGGCAACGGGGCGAGTTTAAGGAAGCAACAAAGGTGCAGGTCAACACAGGAGGGAATTATATCCGTGGCCAGTATCGCGCACAAGCAAGCGTGAGGGTAGTGCTGTTCCTGTGTTAGATGGCATGGACAGACAACAGCTGGCAAATGGGTTCAATGTGTTTTACACCCATTCTGAAATGAAACACACAGCCACCCTCATCTATAGTGCTGATCTCCCAATACTGGGCGAGTCTATTATAATTGAGTGAGCAGAGATGCGTATACAGTTCAGGAAAATTAATCTGGGAAAGAGCTCAGGTCCTGATAATGTGTGTGGAAGAGTTCTGCAATCTTGTGCTGATCAGCTGTGCGATATTTTCAGTTTGCTTTTTCAAATGTCCTTAAAATTACCAATCATCCCCTCTCTGTGGAAGAAATCCATCATTATACCTATTCCAAAAACTGCCAGGCCAACTGAGTTTAACAGCTACAGGCCAGTTTCTCTTACATCTCTCCCAGTGAAAGCTCTGGAGAGACTTTTAAAGCAATACATTACAAGGAACAATGTTTCCACTGGATCACCACAGGACTGTGTTTTATCCCCCTTACTGCATAGTTTGTACACTAACAATTGTAAAAGCAAACACGCAAATAGACATCTCATTAAGTTTGCTGATAACACAGTGCTGGTCAGCTTATTAAGGGACTGAGAAAACCATCATGGACCCATTCTAAATGCCTTTACTAAATGGTGTGACAATTCTCTTTGCAGTTAAATGTTTTAAAATGGATTTTAGAAAAAATGCAACACCTCTCCAACCTACTGTAATTATTGTTCAGACTAGAAATTGTCAATGACTGTTTGGAATAGGTCATAGACAAAAACGTGAGCTGGGACAAATGCTGCAACACCATTCATAAAAAATAACTCTTTTCTAAGGAAACTAAACTAAACTAAGCAAGGTGGAGAAAACAACCATAACACTTTTCTACAAGTCTTTTATTGAAAGTGTCTTAACACACCGTCTCACTTGCTGGTTTGGTAACATCAGTACCATTGATTGTGAAAGACTGGGAAAATAAGTAAAAATAAGTAGTAATTTAACTTGGGCAAATCAAATTGCTTATATATCCTCTACATACACAGGGTGGCAAAGAAAGCAGTGTGTATTATGGATTGTGTCTCTTGCCCCCTCCACTGTGAGTTCACACTTCTCCCGTCTGGGAGACGCCTCTGTGTCACCAGGTGTGATACTAATAGACACAGGAAATCTTTCAGCCCCCTGCAATATCCATTTCAAACAATACATTGTTACTCTCTTCTCCCTCATCTTGCTGTAACACTGTTACACTGACTTCTTGGTTGGTAATATTTTGTCTGTCATTGTGTTATGTTGGGAGTGTGCTGTACAAGGCATTTCCCCAATGGGACAACAAAGCTTGAACTGAATTGTGACGCAGAATAGTCCAGACAGCCAAGCAGTTTTAGGTTTTGTTTGAATGCAAGGTTCCTGTACAGTTGTGAGCCTTAACTTAAGTGAGATCTCTTGTAGTTGGAATGTGATGACACCACAATTACTTGATGTTGTTATGGAAGTGCATGTACAATCTAGAGCAGGAGATTTTACACAAAGGGTGGGAGTGTGGAACAAGCTACCCAGCCACATTGTAGTGATTATCCTGGTTTCTTTCAAGATGGCTGAATGAAATCCTTGGATCAAGTGTTAGCTACCAAATGTGCTAGACAGGAAGCCTGGCCTCTTCTCGTTTATAACCTTTCTTTGATGTAAACCAAAGCGGATCTCGTCAATGACATCACTGCCCCGCATGATGCAAGCAAGTAATCCCTTTCGTTCTGTTGACAAGAATTGCAATGGGACAAGAAAAGAGGGAATATGACGAAAATTGATAAGTATTGTAGGAAACATTTTTTTAGGGTACAAACTGAACTATTATAAAGTGCTGGAATAAATTGTGACCAGTAATACATTTGGTAGCTTGTGGTTAAAGGAAGAGGTAATGGTTACTTCAACCCTGAAAAAGCAGAAAGAAGAAATACAACATTTTGGCTGCTGAGCCTCCGGCAGGTGTGGTAACTAGCAAGGATGTTAGTAACCAAGTGAAGCCGCTTGTTTTTGTATTCAGACTGGTCTAAATTTCCTCACAGTGTGGGGGATTCTCACCTGTTTCCTGCTGATGATCTAACTGATCAGACGCACACGGAACCCACTTGCCGTGTTGAGCACTTTCACAAGGTGTCACTGAACACACGGACAGAGGCCTGTGGGCGCAGTGCCCTTGCTCAGAGTGGCTCTGGCCGGCCATAACCCCTCATGCGCCAGCTGACAGGCCGCGCGTGAGGCCCGGGCCTAACGGTGCACGACACCGCGTCTGTCTTTCATCTCGGGAGAGCGGCATGCCTGTGCCCTCACTGATCCACGGCCCTGGCTGACACTGTGACTCACGCCTCCACGACTCACTTCTCCAGCCGGAACCTCGGCCTTCCGTTTCACTCGGCAGGCTGTTCAACGCGTGCCGCTTCGACGCCACAGTCCTCACGGGTGATTTCCTTTAACGAGATCCAAATTAGCACAGCAGGTTGTCCTGGCTTTTCTTTCCTTGTTTTTTTTTTAAACAAAACAAAACAAAACAAAACGTGTCTGTTCATACTCTGAATACAGACTATTGAGGCCTATTGGTTATCAGAGGACATGTTTGTGAATGCGAAACAGACATGGCTGCTATCTCGATCCATTCCCATATACAGTGGGAGTGGGAGCCAAACACAGATGTTATGGGGAGCAAGGGCTAAGGCTCTGTAACTGGCAGGTTATGGGATTAACCCTGGAAGAGCTGTCAGTGGGGCCAGCAGGGGGCGCTCACCCTGTGCTGTATGTGGGTCCTAATGCCCCAGTAGAGTGACGGGGACACTATACTGTAAACAGACGCCGTCCTTCGGATGAGACATAAAACTGAGGTCCTGACTCTCTGTGGTCATTAAAAATCCCAGAGTGTTTCTCGAAAAGAGTAGGGGTGTTACCCCGGCGTCCTGGCCAAATTTCCCTCTGGCCTTTACCTATCATGGCCTCCTAATAATCCCCATCTCTGAACTGGCTTCATTACTCTGCTCTCCTCCCACTGAGAGCTGGTGTGTGGGGAGAGTACTGGTGCACTCTGCTCTCCTCCCCACTGAGAGCTCGTATGTGGGGAGTGTACTGGTGCACTCTGCTCTCCGTCCCACACATCACATCATCCAGGTGGGGCTGCACACTGGGGTGGTGGAGGGGATCCCCATTACCTGTAAAGAGCTTTGAGTGGAGGGCCCAGAAAAGCACCATAAGCAATTATTATAATTAATTATTAAATAAGTGTCATGTGAGGCAGTGCTGTCACACCCTTGAACAAGGCACGGTACCCAAACTGCACCAGTAAAATCCGTGTAAATGGGTGCAAATGTCATTTACTTTGTGCAGATGGATTAGCAAGATAATTTAGTAAAATCTGTAAATAATTCTTCCGGCGTCTGGGTAGCAAAACCTTTGTACAACTACTTACTCCTCTTTTAATGATGAATAAAAGAGGAATTACTTTATTAGGTGTTAAGAAGCTTTTGTCTCTTAAATGTGAATGTGGATAGAGCTATTTGAGATTCATATCCGCAGTTCATAGCGACGCCACTGTCTTAACGGGCTGAGAACCAATTCAAATTGATACCCGTGATATCTTTATCCACCCCTCTGTCTTGTATATGCAAACGGAACTCAAAGGGAACACCAATTAGTTATGAAGCACTAAGCCCGGTTTTAGATTTAAAGGTTAACTCTGGAATGGTGGGCTAGTTTGATGTTCAGCTAATTAAAACAGAGGATAATTTAAAATGAGGCAGGATGCTACCTACATGCACATTAGGGAAATTGCTGACCTATTATGTCTTCGCTGCCAGTGTGGAGGTCCCTCACTTGATAATGCCACTTAATCAGAGCTGAACCCTTGTGACCTTTTCTCAGAATGTCCCCACGACACACCCGGGAGAAAGGGCCGTGGGGTAGGTGTATGTGTGCGTGTGTGTGTGTGTGTGTGTGTGTGTGTGTGTGTGTGTGTGTGTGTGTGTGTGTGTGTGTGTGTGTGTTGAGCTGGCGACCACAATTGCCGTTGCAAAGTTGCCATGGAGACCTCTGAGTTTTTACAGCCTGAGTCCTGTGGGGGCCTGTGCTTAAACAAGCAGAATGGCAAGACAAAGGCTTCGCTCCAGCTACTGGCCTGATTCACATTTTAGACTGGCTTGAATGTGCCCGTTTTCTTCCCAATTTACTCGTTCGAGCCAGCCACAGTAACTTTGATGACCCCTCTTTGGAACTTTAGAGAGGACGTGCATTCAGACAGGAATGTGAAGAGTGATCTGAGGGGATGGGGTGTGGGAGGTGCCTTCACTTCCATGCGTTTTCGAAGATTCCTGCCTCTCACACTTTGGAAGTTCGGCTCTTCGTTTAGGCTGGTACCATACTATCTTTTATTGCTTTATTAGTCAACTTCTCCATCATACACCGTTGCTCATTATATACGTACAGTATATGTATATTCAGAGATTCTGTGTTTTTGAAGTCTGTTTTTTTAAACCTAGGATATGCTGTATACTTTGTGTGCAACGGTCGTTACCTGGAGAGAGCGCTCTTGAGAAAGCACATCCTGTGGATTTAGAATGACCATTTCAATTTGGGGATCCACGGAGTGGTGGATCCCTGAGTTGGGGTGTACTTGTGTCTCTGCTAAACTGTCCAGGGTCCTTGCAGTCACACATGAAGTATATCATTCATGACCCCTTCGTCAGTCTCTTCATCTGAGACCTCCGTCGATTTTTGTAAACTGTGGAGATATTGCCCACCTTCGTCAAAGAGTTAAACACACATAAAAAGGGCTGGCCTAAAGATGCTGGCACCAGCACGTGACCTGGTGCACTCCTACATTTGCAAGTGCAATTTTATGTGGCGAAACCCGCTCCGGGTTTCTTTGTAGGAGGTTTCGATGAGTGAGCTTGGTCTTAAAGCACTTGTAAGGCGCTCTGTGGCGGTGCGATCGAACGTCACACCAATTATAACCAGATCTTGTTATAGTTCCCAGCACATTCCTGTTTTGTCAGCATAATTTATACTGACTTAAACAAAGCAGAGAGTCTGTCTTAACGCATTAAATTCCTCAGGCTGGTTGTCACTCTGCGTCTGTATTAAAATACTAGAAATAGAAGAGCCTAATAAAGTATTGTTATGCTGCTGCAGAAAAGCACTCTCTTGTTAGCGATCCGGTAAACTCCTTCTGGCACAGAAACCAAGCCTATGGCATTCAACTTCAGCTGAACTTTGCTTTGGCACAAATACAAATACAGTATACTTCTTTTAATGGATAGAAGCTCACTGACCGACAGACAGATTGTTTAAAACAAATCCTCATTGGCTAGGTTTAAATCTTCACTCCTGTCACCAAGGCCCCAGCCACTGAGAACAGGCTACAGGCCAACATCTCAGGAGTATCGGGGGAGTTAAAGACCTGCAGGAAAAATGATGCAGGTGCACAAACATGACTATTTGCAGGAAGAGCGGAATTCATTTATTCTTTTAGCTGCTCAAGCTTAAGTTTTGAGAGAAATTATTTTGTTCTAAAACACATAGAGTGCAAAAGGCTGTTTCCATGAGCTTTGCTTCTGAGAAATGCAGCCTCGTTCGGCTTTCTTATTTCAGCTGCACGGTCTAAGTGAGTTCTGTTATCATCCAAATACAACACAAAAAGCAACTGGAATTACCAGCTGTGACGGGGCAGATAAAGATTTTCTTAGCTATATTTTTACAGTTTGTATATACACAATAAACATCTGGTGAAAAAAAGAAAAAAACCTAAAGAAATTTAAAACGTTTTCTGAGCAAATAAGAAAATAAGGAATGAAACAAACTTGTGGTTGTACAGAGCAAATCATATTTTTGATTAAGACTGTAAGAGCCTCCATATTCACATACTGTACCTAACATGTTATAATTTGGTTTAGGTTTCATATTCATTATGTATCCAAGAGTTTAATCCAACATACAGTTATACCGAGGACTGTTGTAAAGCCTAACCTGGTAAACAAAGTTGAGTCTTTTCACTGCGGACAAAACCCACTAATGCAAACTCCACAGCGCTCATATCGCCCTGCAGTTCACAGCTGGCAGCCCACTGGAGCTCAGCAGTGTGAGCCTGGCCAGTACCTGGATGGGAGACTCCTCGGAAAAAAAACTAAGGTTGCTGCTGGAAGATGTGTGAGTGGGGCCAGTAGGGGGCGTTCAATTCAATTTCTTTTTATATAGCGCCTTTCACAACAAGGTTGCCTCAAGGCGCTTAACAAAGCAAGTGACCATACATGTTGTGAATACAGAACAGAAAAGACCAGAAGACAAGGGAGGAGAGAAACCAAAAACTCCTTAGTAAGGAGAACAAAAGGTTAACTCTGGAGTCTGTGTGAGTCCTATTGCCCCAGTATAGTGAGGGGGACACTATACTGTAAACAGGCGCCATCCTTCGGATGAGACGTAAAACCGAGGTCCTGACTCTCCGAGGTCATTAAAAATCCCAGAGCCTTTCTCGAAAAGAGTAGGGGTGTTATCCAAATTTCCCCATTGGCCTTTACCAATCATGACCTCCTAATAATCCCCATCTCTGAACTGGCTTCATCACTCTGTTCTCCTCCCCACTGAGAGCTGGTGTGTGGGGAGTGTACTGGCGCACTCTGCTCTCCTCCCCACTGAGAGCTGGTGTGTGGGGAGTGTACTGGTGCACTCTGCTCTCCTCCCCACTGAGAGCTGGTGTGTGGGGAGTGTACTGGTGCACTCTGCTCTCCTCCACACTGAGAGCTGGTGTGTGGGGAGAGTACTGGCGCACTCTGGCTGCCATCGCATCATCCAGGTGGGGCTGCACACTGGTGGTGGACGGGATCCCCATTACCTGTAAAGAGCTTTGAATGGAGTGTCCAGAAAAGCGCTACAGTATATAAGTAAGAGGAATTATAATTATTAATTAGGACCCAGGAGCTGTGAGGCATCAGCACTAATGGCCACCCCACTGCAGAACCAACTGCTGAATATGGTTTTGCCACAGTATGAAAATGTTCTTTTTTAACTCCTTTTTTAAAAAGGTCACTTTCATGTACAATGTGTTTCAAGTGGAGAGCAGCTGGAGTGCCATCTTGGAGCAGAATCCCATCAAACTAAATCGCTGATCTGTCATTAAGGGGGTCTCACCAAGCAGAGGGTCTTTAGTCAGCGCTAGTGCTGTAGAAATTGTACTGAAGGTTTTTTGAATGGGCGATTAAGCAAAAAGAGATCGGCAGCACTTTAGCTGAGAGGAAGGAAACGGTCATTTAGCACCATTAGAGCGAACACACTGAATATTAATGGTAATTGTAAATGGGCTTTGTGTAATTTGACATTAATACCACATTTGCGAGAGATTTCACAGCCCTGAAATTAATGCAGCAGTTGTGTTGCAGTCTTTTTTACTGTTTTATATATGCGTACAGTTCAGTGATGTGTGATCTACAGATTGAGCTTTAAATTAAAGTTCCAGAAGCTGCAGAAAAACACAGGAACTTAATCTTCTTGGTCTCAAACAGAGAAGATATTGTGGGGACATGAAATTAAAACAGAGATGGGGAGGCACTCCTTTACCCATGTGGCTGTGATATTCTAAGATGATACCCTGATTTTTTCAAGATAGGGCTGGATGAGATCCTCAAATAAATAAGATAAAGATCAGATCACTTTATTGGCCATACTGTATACAATTTCTTGCATTAGGAATTTGTCTTTTCCCATACCCCAGCTTGCTCTCCATGAGACACACAGACAGGGAGAGAAGCTGGGGGTCAGAGCGCAGGGTCAGCCATTTATACGGCGCCCCTGGAGCAGCTGGGGTGAAGGGCCTTGCTCAGGGGCCCAATAGAGTAGGATTCCTCTGCCGGCCGCAGGATAGAAACCGGCAACCTTCCAGCCACAGGCGCAGATCCTGAGCCACAGAGCCACCGACCTGCCCATGAACTAATGAACTACTGACTACTAGAAGGACTGAGTTGACTCTTCCATTCTCATGCTCATTCATGCCTTCAAGCTACATTGTTGTTATTTCTTAGGTTAAGTTAGTATAACAGTCATGTATTTTTTTTCTCCTTATAACACAGTTTAGCCTTTGCATTTGCTTCACTTTCTGTGAACTGGAGACCTCTATGCTTCTCTCTAGTGTATCCTGAAGGTTGCCGTGTGTCTGGCCAAGGTCTTGATGAAATTTCCATATCCATTAGCTATTAGTACCAAAATGAACTAGATGGAAGGTAACCTCAGCAGCTACTGTATATCAACCTGCAACTCATACAGTAGCTGGCAGCCCACTGATGAGATGTAAAACCATGGTCCTGATTCTTTGTGGTCATCAAAAATCAAGGGGTGTTACGCCTGCAAATTTCCCCCTGGCCTTTACCAATCATGGCCACTTAATAATCTCCATCTCTGAACTGGCTTCCTCACTCTGCTCTCCTCCCCACTGAGAGCTGGTGTCTGGGGAGTGTACTGGCGTACTCTGGCTGCCATCGCATCATCCAGGTGGGGCTGCACACTGGTGGTGGTGGAGGGGATCCCCATTACCTGTAAAGAGCTTTGAATGGAGTGTCCAGAAAAGTACTATACAAGTGTAAGGATTAATTATTATTATACTCTCTTAAGAACACAGAAATGTCTGAGGACTGTGGGGTGAAATATAAAGATCTGTTACTGAAGCAATATCTAATTGGAGATTTCTTTCCAGGAAGGGACATAGTTTTAAGTAAAGTCTTAAGGTTGGTTTTTGGTGGAAGAAAAAAAGGGAGGAATCGATAAACAGGGTGTTGAGAAACGTCTTTTTAAAGATGCCAGTACCATACATAGTGTGAAGCCTATGTCGAAAATGTGTGAGCGTGATCACTTAATCATGAGAGTGCCAGTATCTCACTACTCCGAACCCCTCCAGGGTCTGAATGTGAGTCCCCAGTCGGGGAAGCCTGCACACTCCTCTTTCTTCTCAGATGCTCTTCTTGGTTCTATCCACACAAGTCACTATAGTTTGCCTTCAACTCAGTCAACAGGCACACAAGAATATTTCAGTTATTACACGCCATTTCTGAGATTGGAATAGACATTTTAACTTAAAGAAGCTCCACGGTGTCAAACCCAGCTTAATCCCCAACACTCAGTTCTCCATTTATACATTAATCACAAGCACTACTGCAACTCTTCCATCTCACTCTTCCCTGGGAACCAGATCATGATGGGCAACCATTACTTTTTCCCCATTCCTAGCTCCTCCAGCTGACCCTGTTTGGCCACAGGACCCCAGTCTTTCATAAAAATGTGTATCCCTGAAACAGCTGCATCTGGTTTGAAGTTTACAACTCAATCACACAATCTAAGATAGCCCTTCTAGCTCATAATGTTGACGCAAGAAATAATCAAGACTCAAACTGTGTTTTCTCTCTGAAGAGAAATAGTTACCGCTACACTGACCAAAGGACAGCTCATTTTCATACTTTCCAATCGGGCTACAGTCTAGATGCTGACTGAAACCCTTTTCCACATGGCTGCTCTTATGAGCCTCCCAATTAGTCTAGAGGAGTGACCAATCACATCCAGAGCCATTCCCACCAGCTCCTTTTCCCTCACGTGGAGTTTAACTCCCCCTGAGCGAAAAATGTATCATTCAGAGCAGCTGTGCCTCATTCAACTGCTTCTTCCACTTCTTCAGCCATCCTGAGAGAAAGACAAAAGACATTTTTAGAAATGGCTCGTCCTCTTCAGATAGCCATGCTGCATCTCCCTCTATTCCTGAGGTCTATACTGTGCACTGGGCGGACTGGTGTCTGTAACACAGCAGGAGATCTTTGGGAGCATCACTGTTTCAGAAAGCTATGGCTGAAAACGGAGTGAGGGTTTCATTATGGAGTTCCCCATTGCATCCGTTACATCTTGTCAAGATTTGAATGATATGTCTCCTGATTTAAATCCCAAATCCCAAGTCTTTCTCAAGACACCAGTAAAGGTGAAGTAATAAATTAATGTGTTTACAGAAGGGCTAATCTTCGCACATTATGCCGAAAAGTGTGTGGGGAGCACACTGTTGTACCCTGTTGGCGAGGGGTGCAAACAGAGGGGCCTGACCAGTGCTGACAGTTGTCGGTGAATAAAAGAAAAGAAAGTACAAAAAATGAGGATTGATAGAGAAAAGGGGAGAGACAAAACAGCAAAGACAAGCTTGGGGCTGTGGTTTTTCTGGAGTTCTAGTGAGGGGTAACTACATCAGGAGATGGAGAGAAGAACAGACAGCATGGATGTTTTCCATGGAGAATGTGAGGTTGAAAAGACGTTTTTTCCGTGAAGGAAGCATGGAGGAGGTGAAGGGCAGTTGGATCACAGATCACGAGGAGATAATGAAATGCTGGACCGACAAAGGTAAAGTCCAGCAGCACAGAGTGCAAGAGACGTCTCCAATGAGTCTGACATGCAGAGTGAGAAAAGACTCTGCACTCAGAGCTGTGGACAGGAGAGTATTTACTCTATATGTAAATTAGTGGAAATGCAAGATTTCAATTTGTCCTGCTCCCGAACCTGTGCGAAACAACACCACTTGCTAGAGATCTTAAAAAACATAACACTTTTTACTTAAAATTGTCAGAAGTATCTCCAAAACACACAATGGATATAACAGAAAAAAACTTTTGAAAGGCTTCTTTTCAAGTATTTTAATTCTTTTTTTGACCATACACAAGATTGAACAAACAAATGTAGCAAAAGTGTATTTTATCTCTGGAAAATGCACAAATTATCACTGAACCCGTGTTTGAGTTTTTCCCCTGTTATGGACAAATTCCTTTTTACTGTAAAGTTAAAACACCATATGTCTCCATAAAACAAAGTGCTCTATCCTGTTTCATAAAAAAGTGGGGGAAAAAGCTGTAATGAAAAGGCACCTCCAGATACACATATTCACTTATTTTTAATATTTTAAATGATTAGAAGTGTTTACCCACCCAGATGTCTCTCTAATCCAGGAGCCCTTTTTGAAAGTTCAGTTCTTGCATTTTGCTGTTTACAAAGACTAGCACTGCTGATGCATGTGTGCTGGAGCTGAAAAGAGGAGTAATTATCTCCCAGCGAAAGGAGAAAGTTCGACTGAATGCTAAGCTGCATTACAGCCTGGCTTCTGACACGAGCTGATAATCAGATTTTCTTCCTTAAATCCGTGGGGCCTCAACAATGCTCCCCACTGTCTGAGCTTCCCAATATTAAACTTAATTAGAATGAGCAGAAACACAAATCTGAATTATTTAAAAATCTGTTTTTTCATGGTCAGTCCTCCAGAGGGTTTAACCTTGTTAAAGCTAAGCCTGGCTTTTTTAGTTGTCAGAGTTCTAAAGAATTAACTTTTTATGAAGGCAAAGAAATTCTAAATAACTTCTATTCATCTTAGAGACATTTTCAGCTTTTTGTCTCCAGATAAGATAGCTCATTTAGTGTCTGTGCTATTATGTAGCAGAACTCTCTTTTCTTTCTAGAAGCCATCTGGAGAGTCATCTAATAGACTTCCTATATTCATTTCAACAATTTTGCATCTATGTTAGCTCCTAATTAACGGCAAAAAATAATTCTATTTCGTAGACCTTGTAATATAAGGCTTATGTGGGCTGAAGCCATGACTTCATCCTCTTCCTGAAAAATATCAAAAAGGCCAAAGTGCCATGTAACTATTAAAATTCTGCCACCATTCCTTAATTGAACCTGATTGAAATGCTACTGTGGGCAAATTAGATAAAACAGTGACAGTGACTCCGGTGCTGAAAAGTCAACTGTGTCAGGTATAGTGCATCACAGATACAGTTTGTTCAGCTTCCTTTCTGTTTGGAAACATAATGAAGACATGAGGACACTGTACTGTATGTTACTTTTGGGGAAAAAGTGTATTGTCTTATTTAATGATCTAGATTTGGGACTTAATGAGGTAATGTCTATTTGCAAAGCCCCTAAACCCACTGGTTTGGATTGAACCTATTTCATTTAGGGTAGCCTTTGCCATAATATGCACCCAAAAAAGGAATGGTACATGCCTATTGCAAAGTTTTTAAACAAGTGTTTAATTGGTAAAGTTGTTTGATAGTGCACTATATGCACCAAGCATGAGCAGAGCTGACCTTTTCACGCCAACATCTGAAGAAACAAGCAAACCAAAATTAAAAACTAGTGGAAAGATGTGTCTTCACTAACAAATACTGAATAATGTTCTTCATGACCTCAGAGGGTCTAATAGCACTGTATTATTGCCTTTTCTAGGCTGGGAACGCATGGCTTCCTTGAGCTTGTTATTCTATATGTCAGGAGTTCACATCCAGCTGCCTTTTGAACTGAAATAATTTCTGTGGTGATCTCTGTGTGCGTCAGAACCGAGGGGCTCCCACCCCAGTGCAGTTTTGGGGTTCAGGGGTAGAAGGGAAAGCCCGAAACAGCTTGAGATAAGCTCTTTATTTGTTGCTTTGAAGATTCCTCAAAGTCTTCGAGATGCAAGCTCTTTGATTTGCAGTGTGACTGTGTGATTGTGCATGGTCCCAAGCTGAAGAGAACAATCTGAATCATAACCATAGGCCGTCTGGTTTACACGAACGGCTAAAATGAGTTCTCGTGTCGAGAAAACGTTCGCGAACCCTCTAGGTTGTTTAGATATGCCTGAAAGTCACTTTTTTTCCAGTCTCTCTCTGATTATAATATGACCTGTTTCCACCATCCTGTATGAACATTTCTGGCCATTATACAGCACAAAGTTTGTTTGCTTGGTACCCAATTATTTAACCACCTGGTTCTTATCACCTTCCTAATTGTGCTAAGTAAACGAAGGGTTCACTTATTAAACACATACAGTACCGTGATTCTTAATTTTTTTCTACTTTATACACCATTGCCTCTCAGGTAACATTGAATTTCTGAGTATTTGCCCTATTAGTTATTTATGGAAACATCAGTTCTGTTTAAATCTGGGTTTCATGGTAAGACAGTGTACTTCCCATAATTGTATTGGTTTATCAACCTTTTATTGGGTTCACAAAGTTTTTTTGAGCACTCTGCAGTTTACTTATGCTATAAATGACCTTGCAGTTCTAGAAGGGAGTATTTGTATATATCAAATGGAAAATTCAATGCAATGCAATTGTATTTTTCAAAAAGTTATCTGAACATTAGATACTCTAATGTTTGGAGAAGGTTTCGTTATAAGATGACCGAACAGAGTGGTTGTAGTAGGCTTCGTGTCTCCCAAAGGGATGTTTTCAGACATCTTTGCACTTTTTCTCGAGTAAAAAAAAATATATTTAAAAATGAGATAATTAACTAAATCCCAGGGTTAGCTTTACTTGTTGAAAAAAAATAGTCAACAGAGGAGTTCAGAGACAAAGATAAACGGATTAACGTTAGAAGTGCTTGTGCGTGGGGCTCAGAGAAGTATTTATTACGTTTAAATGTCGTTCTTTAAATGTCAGGCAGGACCAACAGAAGTTCTGCTAAATTATTTCCTGACAGAAAAGCACTTTGGCTTCAGCATGTGGGCAGACACCGAGCCGACTGAGTGGCGTGTGCTAGGCGATCAATCACGAAAATCAATATTTACTGTCCTGGCATATTTTATTGCTAACTGGACTTTGTTTGAAAAGGATTCCCAACACACGTGTCTAGTGCATTAAATACTGTTTTTTTTTTCATCTCTGGGTTAAACAAGCAGCAGAAGAAAAATGCATACTTTCCATTGAGCAGCGCAACCAAAGGGCACGGAGACTCAGGAAGGAGAGTTTGCATTAGTGACTCCCAGCTGCAGGGACTCGAAGATGTGCACCCTGAGAGCAGCGCGTCTGTGTGTGTGTGCATGTGTAAGTGTATCTGTGCGTGTGTGAGTGTGCCTGTGTGTGTGTGCGTGTGTCTGTGTGTGTGTGCATGTGTGAGTGTGTCTGTGCATGTGTGAGTGTGTGTGTGCGTGTGTCTGTGTGTGTGTGCATGTGTGAGTGTGTCTGTGCATGTGTGAGTGTGTGTGTGAGTGTGTCTGTGTGTGTGTGCATGTGTAAGTGTGTCTGTTTGTGTGTGAGTGTCTGTGTGTGTGTGAGTGTGTCTGTGTGTGTGTGCATGTGTAAGTGTGTCTGTTTGTGTGTGAGTTTGTCTGTGTGTGTGTGCATGTGTGAGTGTGTCTGTGTGTGTGCGTGTGTGCATGCATTTGTGTGTGTCCATTCCTGTATTTGTGCGTCCATGGGTCTGTGAGTGTTTGTGTGTCTAAGCGTGCCTGTGTGTGTCATCGCTGCTAAAGGAGGTGTATTGTTGTGTGTGGCAGGGAGAAGTAGTGTGTAGAGGCCATTCCTGCTATAAAGTCATAGAATCACGCGACAGAAGAAATCTCCACCTCATGAGTGGGACATGTGTCGAGAGGGCAGTTACCGTTCTCCCAGAGCTCTGTCAGCGTCAGCCCCTCAGTAACATTCACTGCCCCGTTGGTGCTGTCTGAAATCACGTCTTCCTCTTCAGACTTTCACTTGACTTGTCCCGTTGCTATATACCTGAGCCTGGCCACGCATGCCAAGGTAGAAGGAAGCTACAGGCCTGAGTTGGTAATTCCTTGAAACACCATACGAATGACCCATGTTTGCGTGGGAGTGTGGAACAAGCCGCCCAGCCATGTGGTGGAAGCCGATACTCCGGCTTCTTTCAGTAAACAGCTGGGCCTGACATCAGTCCATCTCTAACTAGTGAACGACCAAGATGGGCCCAGTTGGCCTGCTCTTGTTAGTAACTGTTCCTATGCTTCAGGGTGACGGCTGTCCTTGCGGTGCTACTCTGAACGGTAGTGAAAGAAGTGTTGGAGGTGGTTGTTGTCGCCAGAGGGCACCTGAATGCATGGTGCTCTGGGTCCTCTCTGGAGCATGGGTGGCCCAAGCCAATCCCGATGAGCACTTCCAGCTGGGTTTATAGTTCCACTGAAATCATCAATCACTATATCCTTGGAACAAATGGTAATTGCGACTAATTAATAAAAGCCAGCAACGACCCCAATAAACATGTTAGGATGTTGGATAAAAAAAGATGACTCCCGCCCGGTAGAATATGAGCCTATCCCGTGGTTTACTAACAATGGAACCTACAGTATAAGCTCTTTTGTCTTTAATTTCTGGTTGAAGTCAGTGGCAAGCTGTTCTACTAGACTATGAGGTCCTGCACTTACAAAACCCTCACGGCATTCTGCAATTTACACTTGTATTCCTTTAAAGTGAGCATGCATGTCTCTTACAAATGACCAGCTCTTGTTGAGGAAGCTGTGCCCCAGGGAGCCAGATTAAAAGCTGTGTCCCAAACGAGATGAGAACATGAGATTTCTTTAGCCTACTGAGATTTTCTTTCCTCTTGGAAAGATAGATTGTTCTTGTGCTATTTACTTTCCTTTGAAGTGAGATGCATTCAGAAGGCATATTACATTGTCTGATGGACTGTAGTGTAATGTGTATTATTGTATCATTTCGTTACACTGTGCTCTGTTGACTGTACCAGGCTGCTGTTGCCCTGCAATTTCCCTCACGGGATCAATAAAGTATCTGTCCATCCATCCATCCATCTATCCATTTATCCATCTGTCCATCTATCCATCTATCCATCTAGCTAGCTATCTCAGGTACATTTGCAATTCTGTGGAAGATAACAATAAGAGAAGAGGCCATTCAACCCATTGGACCAGTTTGGTTCTGTGTATCTAATTGCCCCAGTGCTCTCAGGCAGCCATTCCTTTAAAGAAGATGGCTTCTCTGACATGGCTGTGGACGGTAGATGAAACGCTGGAATAGGCATGGTGCGGGAACACAGTGTTTCACTTTCAGTGTTTTCAGTTCATAGGGAGCAAGATAATCCGCACAGCTAGATATGAAGAGGGCAGCCGGCAGAGAGTTTTGGATCATGTTGTCCATCACTTCCTCAGGAGAGACTCAGAGATTTGGCATTTGTTGAAAGAAAAAAGCGCACCCTTTGATTAAAATATGCCATACCGGTTAAAAACAGTGTGAACAGCCATAAGTCAGATCTACAGTACCAGGAATCAATGTCAAATGTAATTGAGCTGGCTTGTGCTTCCTTCCTGCTGAAAGACAGGGTTTGAGACCAGCCATGAGGTCTGCTGTGGACAGTCTAATGTGGTTATGAGCATCTCTGGTGACTTCCAAAAAAAAAAGGACGAGTTCATAGTGGAAGAAGAAACTGCAGGGCTCAAACTCCCACAACAGGATGTTCCAGAGAAAGTCTGTTCTGCTGCTGTAGAAACAGGGAGCAGCCTGAGCAGGGAAAGCAGTTTGTGTGAACTTCAGATTACAGCTCTTCATTTGATTAATTCCAGTTCACAGATCCTTTTGGAGATCATTCCTCCTTTTAGGAATTCCTGAAACAAAGGATAATGACAGTAATACATTTCAACAGAGGTATGACTTCAACTTCTACGGTTAATGATAACTAAACTGCAATGATTATCTGATGGTTACTATTTTATTTAGTAAACAAATATACAACCAAGTTCTTCCTAAATTAATCGCATTTGGACATTTTCTGAATGTAGTGTTAAACCCAGGTTTTATGCCATACAGGATTATACAATATTTTTATTTCAATTTTGGACCTTAAAATGGTGACAACTTACTAGGAAATACAATATTCTTATTGGAATATATATGCTTTTTATATATAGATTCTCTACTGCACAATAGGATGTAGGAATCAGAATTTACAGTATTTGTTGAAACAGAGACGAGAGTAGTGCAGAATACACACGTTTTTATCAATCCATCCATTTTCTAACTGCCTTCTCCAGTACAGGGTCGCTGGGGAGCTGGACCCTATCCCAGCTTGCAAAGGGTGCAAGGCAGGATATGCCCTGGACAGGACGCCAGTCCATGGCAGGGCACACACAGACACAGACACTCACACCAGGGCCAGTTGTCTCATCAGCCAATGAATTAACCAGCATATCTTTGGCCTTTGAGAGGAAACCCCAGCCCATGTAAACTTGAGGAGGACATACGAACTCCACGCAGAGTACTAAGGTCTGGAATTGAACCCAGGGCCGCTGGACTTCGTGGTAGCAAGGCTAACCACTGCACAACCTCAACATCCATAGTTTTGTTATTTGACTACATAACAACTGTATGTGCGTTTTCAAGAATGTGCTTCTGTGTGCGGTACAAAGTTAGAGGCTTGGCACAGGAACAGAGCCACACTGAGAATGTCGTTTGCTGCAGGTCTCTCCTCTTTCAGCTGCGATCCCCATTTCTGCAGTTCAGACAACGCCGGCATTAAGCGCCGTTAAAAGGACCGCAGCGTCACAGATAACCCACAAGACGCACCTTCGAATGATGTCCACAAGGGGGAGCCATAATTGAAGAACAGCGACTGTGAATGGAATTTGATTCCGCCGAGTTTATAGCATTTTCTTTCTATCCTTCAAATCCTAGAGCTCGGAGCTGAAGATCCCGGTACTGTAATGCCGTCTTCCCATTTCTGTCTGAGGATGGCAGCTTTCTGAGAGGACGTTCTGCTCTTATTAACAGTAAAATTAAATAGACTTTAGGAGCCAAGAGGCACATGGCGTGCTGTGCAGAAATGCCTTGCCTTGAAAGATCACAGTAAGAGGCAGTAACATGTCTGGGTTGTAAAAAAGGCAGCTTGCACTGAGGAAATAATGTGTTACGTTCAAATTAAAACAACAAAATGTTTTTTGAGAAAATAATTCGCTGTGGACACTCCTTACATACTTTTACATATTACTGTACAGGCTCCTTTGGGATATTGTTAATTGTCCACTTAATCAACCCAATAGAAAATTTCAGCGCAGCCCAGAGTAAGAGTACAGTACTTGACATTCAGTCAGCACTGTGCTTGTGGGTTGTGCACACAGCACTCTACCAGCGTGAAAGTGTGATGAGATTCAACATTCTGAACAATCTGAGCAAAACTCTCGCTTCTGAAGTGGCTGGGGATCATCCCATCAGTACAAGATGAAAACTAATAACAATGTGGGGTAAAGGTTATCGGGTGATGGTGATGGTTTAAGGCTGATAGATTAAACCATGTCTGCCCTGTGCGTACAAGTACATTATTTTGAAGTTTCCTTCAAATTAATATTCTGCCAATTACAAAAGAGCTACTCAATTGAATCAGTGTAATCTGATCTGCAGGGTACTTTGGAGTTTTTTTTCAGTGCTACGCCCGTTATCTTTTCAGCTGAAACCCTGCCCCTCGCTATTGAAATCAAGGTAGGGTTTCCTAAAGCTGCGTGCTTGTGTGTGGCTGTGAGAGAGAAGTTTTGAGAAAAGCATACGGGATTCAGATATATTTGTTTCTGAATCATAAGGGTTTGGACAGATTTGAATCGGGCAATAAAAAACACAAATATACCGGTCACACATACAGTATACTGTATTAGTTCAGGTGGGTAGCTGCGTCAGCATGCGTAGGCTGCAAAGGAACAAGTAATAGGTTTATTCCATGCTGAAAAAAAGAAGAAAGAGAACACAACGTTTCAGCCGTGGAGCCTTCTTCAGGTGTCACAACGTGGCCGAAACGTTGTGTTCTCTTTCTTCTTTTTTTCAGCATGGAATAAACCTATTACTTGTTCCAGTATACTGTATGTTATGTTTCGCCTTTCTTAAACCCTAATTTCCCAGATCTCTTCGGTGCCTCCTTTATTCCGTGGTTTGAAGGAGAATAATTCCCCGTTTCCTGTTCTCCTCTTCGCACCCTCGCCGTGACGATAATCTCATCCAACGCTCTCCGGCCCTGTCCCCTCTGTTCCAGCACAAGGCATCCAGCAGCCGCCCTTTCAGACCCTGTCCACGCTTCCTGGCTCACATGAAGGCCTCCCCGGGCTCTCTGCGACCTCCCCGGCTTCTCAGCACCACCCCCAAACCTCCGGCTCGCCCCCCTGTGACCGGCCGGAGACCCGCCCTCTCCACACTGAGGACAGGCCCAGGTACAGCCCCGGGGGACCAGTTGTTACCTGTTGAGACCTCCAGAATCGTTTCGGCCGCACTACATATTTCTATTATTGCCCTCGACGCTCAGTTTAATGGGTGTCACTTTAAAGGACTTTTGATTCAATGGACAAGATTTGCTAAAGGGGAATTTAACCTGTAAAATTCGAAATAGTGCACTTTCCCCACAATAAAGTCTAGGCAACGTCTGGTAAAGCAGTAACTGGTCTGGACAACGGGCCTGGTTTCATTTTAGAAATGGAGTGAAATAGAAGAAAACAAAGACTAAATGAACAAGTTAAGGTTTATTCCTCACTGAAAAGAGGAGAAAAGAAACACAGCGTTTCGGCTGTGGAGTAAACCTTTGCTTGTTCCTTTGCAGCCTACACTACACATGTTGTTGTTAATGTTTCCTATGCTGTAGGGATGTTTCTTAAAAAAACAGTCATTTAGAAAAATAAACTAAAGTGTTAACAATATGTACAAAAAAAGTCCCTTCCCCCTATTAGTCTACTAAAACTGAGGGTTTACTGAACCGTCTTTACTGGATCTTCAACCCTAGGTACGCAGACATGTGTTTGAATTGTTTCTAAGCTATCGTACCAGGTGAGTAAGGAGACCCCAGAGTTCTGTGTCCGAGAGACAAAATAAACACTGAGAGGAGCGATTGCAGGAGAAGCCAGCGCTGGTTCTAGAAAAAAGCCCATGGGTCACTCTTAAATCATCAATGTCCAAACACAGCACTGTGACGGAGGTCTGATGAAAGTTCAGGAGGGATGAAGGCAGTTGAACTAATTGAGCTCAGCTGACGCAACTCCCACCTAATCCTGACGTAACGGCTTCAATTCTCATACGTACCTCATGTCACCCTCTCCTCTCCCTCCCTCAATTGTTCATCTTTCCTCCACCCCTTCTCCACCCCTGCCGCTGCCCCTTGGTCACCTTCTCACCTGGCAGGCACGTCCTGGACTCCCCATCCTATAGCCAGGAGGTCAGCCCTCAGCCACATTCCCACCAGCGCAATAAACGATTCTACTTTCACACGGGCTTCGGCTGCTGTCATTCCTCGTGAAAAATGTCCCTGTAGCATTCGTGAATCACAGCCAGCTGCTCCTGATGCAGCGGAGACAAAAAGTGATCAAAATCCCACGTTCCAAGTCAAAAAAGTATCAAACTGCCGATCTTCAGGGTCACCGAGAGGAACTGCTGGATTAGGTCTGCTGGCCATGCTTGGACTTGAAAGGGATAAGGTGCTTGGATTCATGAGTAACTGCTAGATGCTCTCTTCTCATTCAGTGACTGCTGCAATTCAGAAATGAGAACACTGAACGCAGACTATCGAAAGGCAGAAAACTTTGCTGTTCCAAAAATCACAAATGTATATTGTGTCAAGAGATTTCTTCTAAAATGACAAAAAGCAATGTTTTGTCTACAGAAAACACATCTGAAAGTGATCTCTCCAAATCATAGTTGTATTCAGTATGTATCAAAGATGAAAAGGTAAATTACAGTTCAATCTCTTCTTGGTTTTTAATTGCGTACTACCTGATTAACCTGGGGATTATAAATATTATAAGATTATAAGATTATAAATCCCTCCGAAACTCAATACTTGGTATGTCTGGTTTCTATTAACCTATAAATCACAGAATATTAGCAAGACATTGGCTAAATCTGCAACATGCTTGAGTGTTTGTATTTGCTGCACAAAGTCCATGCCTTATTGTGAAAAATCTCAGTAATATCTCAATATCTTCCATCCTGAACATGCAATAATAAGTCTGACCCCAAATGTGTATTTATTTAAAAAATGCATTGGCCAGAATTTCCAAATCATTTACTGACGATCCAGTGCTTCGGGTGTTGCCTTGTAGCAGTCACGGACTGGATGATAGCAGCCGTCACTCAGTTCAAAGTCGTTTGTTTCGCGTCAGCGGCTGCTTTGTACACAACTGTCACAGTACACACAGTTTTCTTCAAGGTGGGAGCTCACATACAGCAGCACCAGCCGTCAAGACGACCTGGATCTTCTGCTGCTGTGCCTACGAGTCTGAAAGGGTCGCGGCGGAGGGGCGCTCTGTAGTCTCGGAACTCGAGTTGTTTTTAATGCACCGGCATTTGTCACCTGCTCACCATTAACATACATATTCGAAGGCACGTCAGTGAGAGGGAGAGCATTTCTCCGCACTGGGGTCTACAGCTAATTATTCAACCATATGGCGTCCGGCTCAGCAACAATCAGCCCACCCCCCTGTAAAAGCGGAAAAGGGCTCAGCGGTTTCTTAGGGCAGTTTACACAGCTACAGCGCCGCTGACACACGCCATTCAAGCGGCCCCTTGAATAACAGATGGGATAAGTCTGGGAATTGTGAAAAGATCATTGCAGAAATCTGGTACCCAGCTTCTGCTCTTTATTCTGCAGAATGACTTTGGTCACATGGTACCGGGGGTATAACAAGCAGGGATTGTCCAGGGAGGATTTCCCTGTGCCCTTTCTCTCCCCTCTCCCGGGGCAGAAATATTCTGGCTGCCGTTTTTATTTATCGAAAGGATCAGGGCCGGAGATGAAAGGGATTTCGGACGGGTGGGTGGCAGGCACTGTGGGAGGGGGAGTGAGGGGGCGCTCTGTGTGTTGGTGCTGGTGCTGGTGGCGGGGTTGGGGGGGGGGGGTTATACCCACTGATCCTCTGCTTTTTCTGCATCGGAGAGCCACTGGTGGCTAGTTAGGAGACAGACAGGGGTCTTTTCATTAGTCTGGTATCAGGGCTCTCCTGGTGACTGGTCACATTGCTATAGAAATCAGAGTCTGTCCTGCTTTGAGGACTTTCTCTGTCGTCCCCCGTACTGTATTGATGAGCACAATGAGGCCTCAGTCGGGTAGATCCAGCAGGAGTAAAGTAAGCAGGCTTTCACTTCAGGAGCTGGGATTCTCTCGGAAGTTTCTCTTTGATGCCCGATTTGAGCATTTTCACCGGTACGGCTTCGGAAGATCTTTGACTGATGTTTTAAAACGGATGTGCTCTCGCGGGCGATAAAAAAAGGCCTTCCGTTTCTGAAGTGTGAAAAGAAGGCTAAGACTGTGGAGAGATGTATCCCGTGGACACTGAGAATGTCTTCTCACTGTGTGAGGTTGTCTTTGCAGACACAGTCAGCTCAGTGGGATAGTTTGGTGACTGAAGCCTGAGGTTTCTTTTAGGAAGGTGGGAAACTGAGAACAAGAAGGTTCTGAAAAGGAGGAGCCAGAGCAGCTCAGAACAGAAGTGCGATAAGGACAGCAAAAGCACAGGAGCTCTCTTACCCCATTAATAATAATGAGGCCTACATGCCACTGAAGACAGAAGGTTCCAGTCAGGAAAAGTGCAGACCTGTGGTAAATTTCACACGCGATTTGTAAGGGAGGGACTACAAAAAAACGGAAGACGAAAGTCGAGGGAGTGAACGCAAATTAAACTGAAAGTTTAAGGGGTGTCATGGCATGGTGCTGGACAGAAATAAAAGATGTGCACGAGGCCTATAAAAGAAGAGAAAAGGCCAGCGTTAGCGGGTTATGCCGTTTCTGTGCCCCAACACAGGGACATGCGGAACTCTGTGACGTGGCAATGGAACCGACAGCGGAACACTCGGGCGTGTTAGGAACCCAGTCCTCTAACCCTGAACCCGAAACCCAGTCAGTGTCATCATCATTATCACTGGGTATCTTCCATGGTCAGTGTGATTGCTTTCTGTTTAACCTGCAGGTGACTAATAGTACAGCCGTCAGACTACTGAACTCCACCCCTACCACTGGTGCACACCGATGGGCTTTTTTTCCTCACTCTGCTTGTCTGACTGGATGTTAGTTCGCTTCTTGTTGTCGTTGCTGCTGCTGCTGCTGCTGTTCTTCAGGAGTGATTTGTGTTGTGGAAAAAGAGATACAGTGCCATGCCTGGAAAAGACACAAAAAAAAAGCAGTATTCTTTTTTTAGTAATTATAACAATATTAAATTACTACATCAAAAGATTCCTCTAGACCTACTAAAATGCAGAATCAAAGTTAAGAGAAATGACATCCCGAAAAAGACTTGTTACACGTGGATCTGTTGAGTGTGTACTCTGTGCAAACACAGATGAATGAAAAGGTGTACGTGTTTAACAGATTCAAAATGGAACGTGAAAGCGGACTTATACATCCAGAGCAGTTTTCCTTCATATTTTCTAATATGAGCTCCAGCGTCTTCTCAGGCTCATGATACAAACTGCTGTGTCTGTGCCTCATTGCGGAGACTCTCGGAAAAAACCCCGGAGCCTCCGAACATCTTTATTTCTGTGCTGGCAGCATAATTTACCTGGTTCCTTTCTCTAACCATGCGAGACCTGCAGCTTTTCGGACAATATTTAAAATATACTATAAACTGTCTAGATACAGTACTTATGTACAGAAGGAAGAAATCCTACACATTAGGAAACCATGAAATACCTCTTAATCCATCTAGTCTTTTAAAATTATTTTTATATTCTATTTGTTTTACTCAAAGTTAATCCTCACGAATCCATGGGTTTGAAGATTAAAGGTTCGCAGTTCTTTTTGCTTTGCAAGGACCATCCTCACCTGCTCACACGTCTTTTTCAGGACACTTCAGACTTGCGAGTCAGGGCAGAGATAGATTACACGAGACATTTGTCAGCTGCACTACATTAATAAATAGCAACTCTGAATCTCCTATGACAAAGGCCGTAATCAGGCGTAATAACAGAGACACCGCAGTAAATCAAAAGAACTTATACTTCCCTATGTTTTACATAAATTATATCTGTGACAGTGCAATTAAAACAAAAAATTGAATCAGCTTGGATGTAAGATTGAATGAATTCACTCGGATGTAAATTGGCTTGCATTCCTTGTTTAGTTTAAGAAGCAATCAGTTCTTGTGAAGTGGATCTTTGAAGTTAGAGTTTTTTTAACCATATATATTTAGAATAGAAGCTACTGTCTTTAGATAGATACAGTAAAAGAAATAAAAATAAATATATATTCTTGTGAATGGCTATAAAGTATCCCACCATTCCCAATTTTCTGATAACAAATATTATCTTTTAATGTCTTTTGGATTTATTTGCACTCATTAACCACCATCAAGGACTTCATTTAAACATTAGTGTATTACTCCAATGTTTATATTTACTGCAATCTGTTGCAACCTCAAAATTGGCCAAGTACTTTATTAAGACCTTAGGTTTACTGTTGAATTGAGAAATGCCTGGATAGCCTAGTAAAACAGGAAACCTTCACTTTAAAACCCAGTGAACTGGGACATGTCACAGGCAAGCCCCAGCAAAGTGTGTCGGATTTTCCTTTTGAGTCTTAAATTATGATGAATGTGGCATATTGATGACCTCCACACAGGACCTCATGTTAATTATTCAAGCCCTTTCTTTGTGCGTCTTGAACAATGCCTGTCATTAAAGAGCTCAGCGTGCCAATATACCCCCCGGTAGGGTGTCAGAGCTCCTCTGATTGGTCACCAGGAGACGTCATGTGCCATTGATGGCTCTGACATGGAAGATGCATGGCCTGGGTCCTGCCCAGAGCTCCACTGCTGTGCCTGGCAGAAAACGCTTCTGACCCACGCTGCCTCACGTCACACAATGTCGCACCCGGCGCAGACAGCACACGGAGAAGAAAAAAAGCGCGTAAACAGTGCGGAGTGGAAGATGTGTTGGCACCATGGCGGCAGGGCTCTCTTTGAAGCTTTCGGATCTTCAGGAATACTGTCTGATAGCAAGACAATGGTCACCAACATAATTGATCAACGTCGAGGTTTATCTAAAGCGCGTACATGGTGCGGTGCTTTAATGAAAGAAAGGGGCATTCAGAGAAGAGGTTGCATGGATTAAAGAGATAATGAAGAAGGCTCTGCAGCCGAAACGTTGTGTTTCCTTTCTTCTCTTTCCAGCAGGGAATAAACCTTAACTTGTTCCTTTGCAGCCTACGCCTGCTGACGCAGCCGCCCACCTGAGCTACTTTTAAAAATTGCGTTTGCTGTTGACTGACGGAAGAGCTATTTGCTTTTACAGTTTGAAGAGCTGGGCATAATGAATGACAGCAATAAAACAAAACGCATTAATCCGTTATGGTTTGCTGAGAAATTGCATTACCTTTTACTTTTGTGATCACCTTAAAAACTTAGGACCAAATTCGGGACACAGTGTATCTGATACCTCTTTGAAGCTCTTAAGAGAACATTGTATTCACAGATTCTTTGGTAAATTGCATGGCAGTGTACGGAATTCATAATCTTGTTTTGTCTTTAGTGCTCAATCCCAAAAGAGGCCTGCACCAAACCCAGAAGACAGCACAGAGTATCCCCATACAAGTCCCGGACAAGCAGCCCAGGTCTCCTGCTCCTAGCCCAGCCTCGTCTGAGGAAGACTGTGGTAGCAGCCCTGCACACGTTCAGGAGCCAGCAGGAGCCTGCCAGAGTGGAGGGCCACCTGAGGCGGATGCCAGGGCTCGGGAAGAAGAACAGGAAGAGAAGACGAAAGAACAGGAGATCCTCTGGGACGGTCCTGACCCTGCTGATGTCCACCCCTCACCTGGCGATGTGGGCCCCACGAGGGACGGCACGTCTCCCACCCTGTCGGACGCTGGGGGCTCACTGTCCAGCTTCAGCAGGCCGGCCTCCAGTCTGTTCAGCCGCAGCACCTCGCTTAGCAGCGGGAGAAGCTCTGCACTGTCTGGTACAACGCCACACCCCTCACCCCCGCAGTCCGGTAATTAAGTCACAGAAGCACCCGAAGGATACAGCTTCTTGCTCCAGACCAAAGTTTATTTTGATAGGTCTTTCGACTTTTCGGTTTTCCTTCACTTTCATTTTTTTTTATGAAACAAGTGAAGGTTTCCCACCTTTGCTTCCTAAAATTACAGGAATACACTCAGTGGAACGTGGAACAGATTTACTTCCTCGAACGATAAAACAGTGTATTGATTAAATTATGAACACCACCTGATATGGACTGCAATTGATCATATTGTAGCTATTCTATTAATTTTTTTTATGCATGTCTGCTAATTAAAAATGCATTTGCATCTGTAACAAAACTCTGATGCTTATGAAGTTTTAATTCTCCTACAGAGAATTCATAGCTTGATCATCACACTTCACAGTTATGCCTCTGTTTTCTGTTCTTCCTTTTCAGCACAGCTATTTTGACATGTGTTAGCAGTGTCCAAGGCAGGGCTTTCCCAGCACATCATAACATGATCACGGAAAGATGTGTGTGGATGTGATCCCTTCACATGTCATGTGAAGCCCCTTCTATAGCTCAGTGGTGTTAGACTTTAAGACTTTAAGTTTTTCGCTTTGGTTGAAGGAATAAAACATTTCCCGATTTCTGAGATTGGATTAAAAAGAGATGACGTTTTGAGTTCAAATGGCAGAAGTTAAAGATTTAAATGTGTATAAGAGCAATGGCGCTGATCCTGGGGATGTAATTCCTGGGACGTGGCCAGTTGCTGTTCAGAAACGCCAACACTGCTTTGACCTTTGGAGTTCTGCTGCCCCCGGGCTGGGTCCTCCGTTTACAGCCCGGTGCCCTGTCTCCGTCTGCAGGCCTCGGCAGTGCTGGCCGGGGAGGCAGCCCCGTCCTCTCGGGGCTCCGCTCCTCCTCCTTCTCCCGGGCCCCTGGCTGGGCTGCCGACGTCCTGCCTCCGAGCCTGGGCCCCGGGGACCCGAGCAGAGGGAGCCGGAGGAGCAGGCCGAGCAGGCCGGCCTCGGGCCCTCCGGGGCCAGGAGCCTGCGCTGAGGGGACGCGCTCGCAGCCGGGGACGCCGCTCTCCTCCGCGGAGGAAACCTGGCCGGACCTGGAGCTCCGCCAGTGGCCAGTTCTCCCCCCCATCTCCCCTCAAAGAGGTTAGGAAACTTTTTCCTTTTTTTTCCCCCTCCAAATTCCATATGGTATGTTCACAGGCTCCTCCGAGGGCATTGTGAGCACTTATTTACCCAAACTCCTGGGGTGGGGATTGTTCGGTGAGCGCAGGACATCGGGAGACAAACAAAGAAAACCCCAGCCCCAGCCCAGAGAAAGTGCCTCAGATGCACTCGTTTCCACTGGATCATTGGGACACTCTTGTCAGGCTGTTTTTCTGGGGGGGGGGCTTTATAAATAATGCTGAAAGGTTTTTCCACTAAACAGAGAGGGAGCCTTTTGATAAAATGCTGGTCGCGTTCGATTCAGAGCGTTTCAAAGCGTGGGGCTCTTACAATGGGCGGTCTGCTCCTCGTGTGCCGCAGGCTCAGGCTCCTCTGTCTGGTATTATCCCGTCCTGAAGAGCCAGGGTGTAGCTGTTAGCCATAAATCCCTGCTCAGCACAGTCAGATGTCACCATCGCAATTAACAGAACAGCCTTTTTGCCCCTTTTCACTTTCTCTGGACGTGTCAGTTAGAATCGGGGGGAGGAAGTTGAAACCAGTGGCCATAAATCTCAAACTGCCTTCGTGCCGCAGATACAAAAATTCTTATTATTGCGTTTTAAAAACGTGTCTGCTGGTTGGAAGCAGGTGAGCACAATTTTAGAGGGACATTCTTTTTAAATGACTTTGTCTTCTGTTAAGAAACCTTCAATATTTCATTTCAGAAATGAATGTTTTCATGAACGAATGGTTTCCCAGAGCACTGCATTACATGTTCTTGGGGCATGACAGGTATCAGCTCTTCCAAATCCGGTTTTCACTGCCTCTGTGAGGCACTCGAGTGTTCAGGATGAAATTCAGGCTTTCTTGTGGAAGCTTCGGTAACCACTGCATTTGAACCGTGAAAGTTTAGGTAACCAATGTATTGGAACACCCCTTCCTAAAGTGGAAGGGATGTGTCATCATGCCAGTTTCCCACAAGACTGGAACAGGGTTTGGATGTGCAAGAAGTCAGAGAAAACCAAGCTCTGCCTAACAACTAGGAATTAGAAAAGAAAGAGGCTGTCATCAGACACTGATTTTGGTTACACATAGACATAGCAAGGGACAGTGTCCTGTTTTGTTTAGACCCCTCTATATACAGTGTAAAGGATTAATAAAGGATTACTGAAAAGGGGATTCTATTCTACTGACAAACAGGAGGTGCCACATTAATTGCTCGAGAGACATTGAAAAATAAAGACCAGACTCCACACAGTGGGACAGCGTCTCCTCTCTCTGTCCAAGACCAGACTCCACACAGTGGGACAGAGTCTCCTCTCTCTGCCCAAGACCAGAATCACACAGTGGGACAGAGTCTCCCCTCTCTGCCCAAGACCCAACTCCACACAGTGGGACAGAGTCTCCTCTCTCTGCCCAAGACCAGACTCACACAGTGGGACAGAGTCTCCTCTCTCTGCCCAAGACCCAACTCCACACAGTGGGACAGAGTCTCCTCTCTCTGTCCAAGACCAGACTCACACAGTGGGACAGAGTCTCCTCTCTCTGTCCAAGACCAGACTCTCACAGTGGGACAGAGTCTCCTCTCTCTGCCCAAGACCAGAATCACACAGTGGGACAGAGTCTTCTCTCTCTGCCCAAGACCCAACTCCACACAGTGGGACAGAGTCTCCTCTCTCTGCCCAAGTCCAGACTCACACAGTGGGACAGAGTCTCCCCTCTCTGCCCAAGACCCAACTCCACAGAGTGGGACAGAGTCTCCTCTCTCTGCCCAAGACCCAACTCCACAGAGTGGGACAGAGTCTCCTCTCTCTGTCCAAGACCAGACTCACACAGTGGGACAGAGTCTCCTCTCTCTGCCCAAGACCAGAATCACACAATGGGACAGAGTCTCCTCTCTCTGTCCAAGACCAGACTCACACAGTGGGACAGAGTCTCCTCTCTCTGTCCAAGACCAGACTCACACAGTGGGACAGAGTCTCCTCTCTCTGCCCAAGACCAGACTCACACAGTGGGACAGTCTTCTCTCTCTGTCCAAGACCAGACTCACACAGTGGGACAGAGTCTTCTCTCTCTGTCCAAGACCAGACTCACACAGTGGGACAGAGTCTCCTCTCTCTGCCCAAGTCCAGACTCACACAGTGGGACAGAGTCTCCTCTCTCTGCCCAAGACCAGACTCACACAGTGGGAAAGAGTCTCCCCTCTCTGTCCAAGACCAGACTCACACAGTGGGACAGAGTCTCCTCTCTCTGCCCAAGACCAGACTCACACAGTGGGACAGAGTCTCCTCTCTCTGCCCAAGACCAGACTCACACAGTGGGAAAGAGTCTCCCCTCTCTGTCCAAGACCAGATTCACACAGTGGGACAGAGTCTCCTCTCTCTGCCCAAGACCAGACCCACACAGTGGGACAGAGTCTCCTCTCTCTGCCCAAGACCAGACTCACACAGTGGGACAGAGTCTCCTCTCTCTGTCCAAGACCAGACTCACACAGTGGGACAGAGTCTCCTCTCTCTGTCCAAGACCAGACTCACACAGTGGGACAGAGTCTCCCCTCTCTGCCCAAGACCAGACTCACACAGTGGGACAGAGTCTCCTGTGGATGGCATCACATCCCTGGAACTCACTGCACAGATTAGAGACTTTGTAACTTTGAACTGTTTGTTTGTACTGTGCTGATTTGGCTTTCTTTACTGTCTTGTTTCTTCTGTTATATGTTATAGGTGCTTGATCATACAGTGCTTTCAGTGTAAGGGAAAGGGATTGTCGCTGGCCAAGCAACCAGGTTTGAATCAAAAGAAAAGAAACTCCCAAACTGCAGTCTTCAAATGCAAACACAACTGGATTTACTGCCATCAGGATAGGGATTACAAAAAAAAAAACCCTCACAGGAGTACTCTCTGCACACCTCCTCTCCAAGGCACCCTCTCTCTGCTGAGCTCTCCCAGTGCCTTTTATAGCCCCTCCTCTCCAAGGACCTTCCTCTCTTAAAGGGACCCACTCACGTCTTTTCACAGACCTGGGCAATTTGGTCAAAACAAAGTATTTAACCATCCATAAAAAATTATACATTTAAACAGAGCAACAGTTATGCAACATGCAACAGTTATATATGCACTTAAACAAAACAAATAATCTTACATCTGTTATAGATGGCTCACCAGTAACCTTTCCCCTTAAGACCATTTGTGGGAGCATTGTGGGATACTACAAACAGGAAAGGTGACTGGTGGCCATCTTGATCAGCACAATACAATACAATACTCCACTGGGGAAACACTGCAGTGATTTTAGGGAAACAAAAAAGGTAAGTATCATTTGTATCACATACACACTCACAAACATACCAGAAGGGAAGAGGAAAATATTGGAGTATTTCATATTCATCAAAGGAAAAAAGAAAACAGGCACTCTGTCCCAGGGATCATAACTACTTTTGTATTGTTACCATTATTATGAGTATGACTATACCATTATCATCGTCCTGTCCTGGGTATACCCTGCTTACCCCCGCTGCTTGCTGCGATAGTCCAGCTCTCCCGCTACCCTGCTTTGCATAAAGCGGTGTAGGAAATGATTGGATAGCTTACAGTATCATCATCATCATCTAGAAAATTGCAGAAATAACAGTTGGTCAAGAATTAACAGCCTTCACACAAATTGCTATTCTTCTAAAAGTTTTATTTTTTTCCATTGGCTCCCTAGAGAAGCAAGATTTTTATTCCAGCCGAACTGAAAAACAGAAAACAAAACACATGAGCAGGCAGAGGAAATGTGGTCCTGATCGATCAGTTACAAACTCCGTATTGTCTAGAAAGTCTCTAGGATAACTTTAGGACAATCCGAAACATGGGCTAAAAGAAGGAAGACTTTCGTTTCAATGGCGACAGTATTACTGACGCTAATGGCTGCTCGCTGCTGGCGATCTTGGGGTGTCAGAATCAGCTGCTGGCCCTTCCTGGCAGTGTTGCCAGACCGTGCTTTTCTGTTGCTCTTTCAGATGGATGATTTCTTTGTGATATACGCGGTGTTCCTTTTCAGATGGCCGCACAAGGGCCCAACAATCGCTAGTTGACCCTGTCTTGACCCCTTTTGAGCATCATCTTCAAAGTCTAACTGTCCTTGACAATGAGGAAGCCCGTCTCATTGTCCGTCGCTTCACATGCAACCTCAACGTCGAGTTAAATGGCTTTCAAGTGCACGACTTGGCCGGAGGAAAGGAGACAAAGTACCCTGTTGTTACTGAGTGACTTCATTCGAGCTTCTTGGTGCTCCCATTGCCTGTGGAAGAATGGCATCTTCTTGGAAGATGAAGGCTCCCTTGACAGCAGCAATATGCTTTGAACTGTTGAGTCAAATAATTCTTTTGTCTTCATTTTTCTCAGCAGAGTGCAACAAGTTCTGCCGACGCTGATACGCACGATTGTATGGCCCCTTGTGTTCAGGGAAGTCGACAGCGCGGTGTATGCCTACATTGTTGGGCTAGCACAGAGGAAAATCCGTCCGTGAAACGAGTTAAACTAAACATTTGTTTTGTGCTGTTTTAGGTATTTTATTGTCACCTTTATCTGAAGGACTGTGGGTTTTTCCCTGTGCATTCTAGTATGAAAGGCTAGACAGTCCCTTTAATTAGTCTGAAAAAGCTCAGCATTTAACTGTACGTTTGAAAAACAAAACATTTTCTTGAAAAAAAAAACTTGTGACACACTCTATGCAAACATATATTTTTCATCAACATGTTGTTGTCTCCAATATTGAGAACACCCATTTTACTCCTTTTTGAAACAGTGCTTGAAACAGTTGAACTGTCCAGTCTCTTTACACTGCCTGCATGCACTGTGCATTTTGTTTACTAAGGAGAAACTAATTGTTTTTGATTTTCCACTCCTTCCAGAAAATTAAACATTCCTCACCTTCACATTTCTAAAGAAAACCATAAGAGACTCTTTACGTTTCCAGTTGCAGCTTCTATTAAAGTCTTCTTTGTAATTCTAAGTGCCTTTCCTTGAGAATTCAGTAGATATCCAGGAGAATCATTCCATTTTTTGGTGGTTCAGTCAAATTTGGATTCACAGAATGGCTAAATTTAAAAGGCTGGCATACTTAATGTTTTAGTGTTTGGTGTTAATTTTCCTGGCTGAGGACACGACAGGCCTGGCTGGAAGGTGGAGGCTGACGTGACCCTCCTGTCAGTGTGAGGAATGAGCCAGGGAGTCAGATACAAGGGTAAAGACAGGGTGGGGTCAGAAAACAAGATGCCTTTAAAGGAGACAGGTGAGACATTTATACATAAAAGAGTGGAAGTGCAAGATAACAAGTTGAACTCCTCCCAGTCTTCCACCTGTCCATTCTCTAACCTCCTGATCGAATTCAGGGTCGCAGGGGAGAAGGAGCCTATCCCAGCAGGCAACGAGCACAAGGCAGGGTACACCCTGGGAGAGACGCCAGTCCATCGCAGGACTCACAGACACACAAACTCACACCAGGGCTGTTTTTTTTTTACAGAAGCCCCTTAGTTTTGTGTGTCCTTGTTTGGACTGAAGCGCTGGAGGAAAGCCATGTGACCACATGGGAGCAAACATGCAAACTCCTTGCAGACAGCTAACTGAGGGAACTGAACCCTGGGCCCCAGCGCTGCAGGGCAGCAAACTTTTGTTTAACAACTTCATTAAGATCAACTTTACACCTACTAGAACAGAAATATCTTCCTTGGTACCGTGGGGAAGGGTCAAATGAACTTTGAATGGAATTGGTGCAATTAAATAGTTTTGAGCAGAGGTTGAGAAATGGAATAAACTACAAAGGCAAATATCAAACAACGCTTCTTTATAAAGTGAATTTTTCTTGTTGCCGGTCATAAAATCTCTTTGTCCTGTGTTGTTGTGGTGTTCTTTCCAGACTGCAGTGAGCTGGGATCTCACCCCTCTCCAGACAGTGATGTCCAGTCAGCCATTTTCAATGAACTGGATGCCCTTGTCCCAAGAACAGGTTCGACTGTGTCTCTGGACCATTTTGATAGCTTTACTGGGGGACGCAGCTCACCTGACACAGGTACAGTGAGATATACAGTAGCACTTACTGAAAAAGGAGCACAGCATGCACATTTTAATGTACAGTGCCTTGCAAAAGTATTTAGACCCTTCTTATGGAGTTCCATTTTGAGAAAATGATCCAAACACTTTTTTTTTAACTTCATATTTAATTCAAAACCTGAGTGCTCTTCTTGGGTAATTCTCTGCCATACCTGTTAACTCGAGCTCTCTCAGGTTGCCTGGGGCAGGCAGCTTTCAAGTCTTTCCTCTTCCCAGTAGGATTCAAGTCAGGAGTTTGACTGGGTCGCTCAAAGACATTCACTGTCTTTTTCTGAAGAAGCTCTTGTCAAGCTCGTGTTCACATGTGTGGCCAGCTGTCCTCTGACCCCGTGAGAATGGGATGGGGAGGTGTCTCTATGAGGACGGCAGCAAATATTCCTGTCGATCATCTCATTAGGCTGGCTGTTTAAGGCGACGTTCTCCGCCAGATGAGTGCTCTGACATTGAGCTGGTGGAGTGAAAGTGTCTGCTCAGTCTAGCCACCTCAAACATCTTTATTCCCTAGCGTTTTTCGAGCACCGGTCCAGGGGAGGTTCGCCTTCGCTCCACAGTCATTATCCGCTGGTCTCTGCCTTTTCTCCAGCCGGCTCAGCTGTCTGCCTCCCTGAGGGGCTCCACTCCAGCCTCTCCACTGCCCCTGGCCGGCCAGCCTCTCTCCCGCTGGGCTTCCTGTCTGTTTCTCCGCGCAGCCCTCACCCAGCTTCCCCCTCACTCCTCTCTCTCGCGGCCTTCACCCTGCCTACATGCTCTCTCTCCAGTCGTCTCTCTCGGGGAACAGCTGAAGAGCCTTGGGCTTCGGCTTGCTCTGCAGTGGCTGCAGCATACAGGAACTCACATGTACAGTAGCTTCGGCCTTGTGCTTTGGCTCAGTGGGATTCTGGAAGGTGTATTATTGACCTAGTTTTAAGTCTTTTGCAGACTGAAACAAGGTTTCCTCTGGTATTTTCCCAGAGAATTCCCAGAATTTTCCCTTCATTGCTAACAAGCTCTCCAGTCCCTGATGAGAAGATGCATGTCCATAGACAGCAGGGACAGTGTTGACTGGGAGATGGCCTGTGTTTAGTCTGCAGCAAACATGTCACTTTAGACATGAAAGGTCCAATTTGAACTCATCTAACCACGACACCTTCTGCCACACTTTTGCAGGATCACTGTGTGGCACTTTAAGGTAATTTTGTGCACATTACACCAGTACATTCAGCACTCACCAGCTCTCAGTGGGGAGGAGAGCAGAGTGCACCAGTACACTCCCCACACACCAGCTCTCAGTGGGGAAGAGAGTAGAGTGATGGAGCCAGTTCAGAGATGGGGATTATTAGGAGGCCATGATTGGTAAAGGCCAGGGAGAAATCTGGCCAGGAAGCCAGTGTAACACCCCTACTGTTTTAATCAATCAATCAAAGTTATCAATCAATCAAAGATTATTTATCAAATACACAACAATACACTGTGCACCAGTAGTTGCTGGCAATTAAATGTGTTTTCTACGAGCTCACTGCGAAAAATAAAAATCACAAAATAAAAGCTACAGAATAATAGAAAATAGTGCAATAGAAATTGAATAAAATAAACTCAGACAGAGCTCAATATGAAAAGAGCTGCTATGTGTCCAGGGTCTATGCAATACATTATGTCCAAGTAGTGCAGTATGCTGAATACAGTGAAAACTGTGTGTCCATGTAGCCATTATGGGTGATTTGCCAAAGGAGCTGCAGTTTGGCTATTTAGTTTTTAGAGAACCCCCTGGGATTTTTAATGACCACAGAGAGTCAGAACCACTGTTTAACATCCGTAGGACAGCACCTTTTTACATTTGAAGGATTTGAAGGGCGACCTCATTCTGAAAGTCAACACCACTCCGGTAATGAAAGCGTTTTGTACAATCATTGTTATATTTAGATACTTCAAAGTTCCCCGTGCTGTGGAAATCACACGGCCAGCATATTTTCTAGTTTATATTTATATCATCCTGTCAAGGGTGTGATACATATAAAAACAGACCAGTTTGATTAAAACATAATTTTATGTAAATAGGTTTGCTTTATGAGATATTGCTCTGAGTAGTTTTGTAATTTAAAGATATTACTCACAATGGAATGATAGTGTAACTGTGTTAATTTTAAACTGGTATCATTTATCATCTTTCTACTGGGCAGTCCCACAAATCTTCGGTAAGCTTGCTTGCGCGCGCTGTGAGAGTCGCACCCGTGCCTGACTGGCTGGACGCTCAGCCTCAGGGCTGTGTCCTCTTGTTTTCTTAGTCCTTGATTTGTTTATGTAGACGGTGACACACAATGTTCCTGTCGTCTTAGGAGGGCTTAGCTTTCAGATGGAAAGTGTGGTGTTATGTAACGAAGCTGACAGCCTCCCTCAGGGTATAGGAGAGATTTTCATCAGCTAATCCTTGGCAAGGTGTTTCACCAAATGGGCTGAAAAAGGCAAACAAATACTGTTCCTGAAGCTATTAGGGAGACAAGCTTACGGCAGGCTGACAGCAAAGACGTTCAGAGTAGATGTATTGATGCTTTGTGTTTTTCTCATCGTTTTTTTTTAAAGCTTCACTTTATCAATCAGAGCGATTGAACAGGTGAGAATGGGCATTGAACATATCTGGCTTGTTTTTCTCTGAGCTATGTTTTTTGTAACATGGTAAGCAAAATGATGCACAATATTCTAAATGCTTCCAACTATACATCCCAATACAGTATATCCTAATAATTTCTTTGCCCTTTTTATACAGTACCTTTCCCACAGTGCTAAGAAGATGAAAGTGCTGGTTATATTTCGGTAATTCAGTAATCTCATCATGGCTAATATTTCTTCAATGTGAATTTGACCAATCATGGGACAAGTGCTAAGCAATTCAGATCAAATAACCCAAATAACTGTAAGCAGGTGTTAAAGTCACTGAGTCTGGCGAAGCAGAGTGCCATTCTCTGTCAAGTTGTGCATTCTGTTTGCGCGGTTGTCTTGTTAACTTGTAAAGCAACCTACTCTATGTGTGTGATAAGACTTTAACCCTGGTCTGGTGTTTCATCTACTCTGCCCTCGAATGATCCTGTTGCTCATCCTCCTGCTGCCTCACTGAAAAGCATTTTTCACATCTTCTGCGTTAACTGTCCAATATGGCCTCGACTCCAATGCTTCTCAGTCAATCCATCGTTTCAGATTTTCTTGGTGAGCAAACCATTTCAAAGTGCCTTATAAAACCTGAGATTTTCTTCTGGACCATTAAAAACATAGAAATAAATTCCTATGTAAAATAATAACTTGGGTCTTTCCCAGAATCCTCCGCAAGAGCCCTGTCTTTACTATTTAACAATGTTACAGGTTGGCAGAACGTTGGCAGTATTCAGTACTGTGTCTGTACTGCGTCTATCTCCTTGTTTCCCATCTTAAAGGGCTCCTGTGCAGAAAGCATATTTACAGTATAAAGTATTTTTAACTCCTGTGTTAAAAATATTTAAATATGTCCAGTCAAGTAGTGTGCATTAGTTCTAAAACATTTTTTATTTCAGAAATCAATCTGTTTTGGAGTGTTTTGCAGTGATGCTTTTACATCTTTTCAGTACATCAAGATTAAGACCCGTAGTTATTTCTGATGCAGGCCGAGGGTTTAACAAGTTTAAGTTATAAGCATTTAAATATTGCAATAGTGGATCTCAGAAGAAAAGGAAAGACATGATACTGTTTTTTCTGCTTTCCTTTCCACTTCAAGGTTAATTATTAATATTATGGTTACTATTATTTTGCTTTTTTCAGGTTTATTTTGACCAACAACAAAAAAAAATTGCTTTCATTCATATTTCCCAAAACAGAATTGTTTCTTACTTTTTACCACTTCTGCTTTTTTAAGAAAATACCCCCCTCCTTCAAAGCATGGATTTTAAAAAAAGGTGTCTATGTCTTAAATGACTGAAATGGAATCTCTGAATCTGACTGGAGATTCATGATAAAAAGTGAGTGCCAAACTACATTGCAACAGCCTGGAACTTTTAGAGGAGAAACTCACTGTAGCATAGCTAAGGCAACACAATGAAAATGTCCCCTGATGAAAAAAAACATCAATGGACTCAGAAAACTGCTCTCCAGTCATGGGCTGACATTTGCATGGGCAAAGTGCCAGTAACACTTTGTTACAAATCGAGTATTTAATAACGTGTGACCGAATGAGCAGAAACTTACTGGTAACTGTCGTCACTGTCAGTTACACATGTCCATCAGCGGAGAGCTCAGCCACTTCTCTCTCTGATCATAACCTACTGGGAACAAGCACAGCCTTTCTGTGCTGGGGGAAGAATGGTTTGTGTAATTAATTTCTAATTCCATTTGTTTATTGTTCACCAATGAGGCTAATTAAGTTGTGGTTTCATGTTGTCAAATCATGGAATTGGCATTTGGTGTTGTACAGGACAGAATATAGGCTCTTTTGACCAGCCTTCATAAAATAATTTTTTGTTTTCTCTCTTGGATGTACAGTGTGAAAGCCATATACTTCTTCTTTTCTTCATCTAGCTGCTGAATTCAACCACATCGAAAATGATAAATTTGTTCTTTTGATGCGCCATCATTATATGAACCAAATCAATACCACAAAATATCCATTTTTAGGTCCTCAGATAACAGGACAGATGGATCAAATATGAACATACCACCTGCAGTTGAGCAGAGGAATGACATTGTTGCACTCAAAGTAAAACGAATAATTACAGAGTCCCATTGCCTGTTGACCTTTACTATAGTACACAACGGTAAAAAAACACAATGGTGTCCTAAATTAAGGCAACAGATCTCCGAAGCTAAGCAAGGCTGGGCCTGGTCCACACTGGCATGGAGGGACTTTAAGGAAATCCAGATTGCTGTGTAAGAGGAAGAAGCAAGAGAAGAAGTAAGAGGACCACTAGGTGGCGCCCTTCCTTCTAAACCAAACTTCTCCAACCAATGTCCCAGTATGGTGACTGGGAACACCGTGCAGTGGGAGGTTTTGTACTTCTGGAAAACACTTTCAACCAAACTGCAGACTAGTTGGCCATTAAAGACCCCAAGGCACTTTTCAAAGGATGAGGGGACCTCACCCAGAAGCCTTGGCTACATTCTCCCCTGGGTTTGTGATCACTGACTTCTCTGTGTCGTGTGCAGAACAGCAGCTACGTAGGACCCAGGTGGCCATGGATCTTTTCCTGTATACTGTATAAAACACTTTACGATCTGTTGGGACACAAGGTAGCACATACAGTAAATCTATTGAGTTGTTATTAGTAGCAAAGCACGGGCAGTTGAGAAGTGGGAAAACAGAAGATTAATGGAAAATAACATGACAAACTACTGTCTAGCCAATGAAAGTAAATGTTTAGCAGAGCGGTGTCCTGGAGTTGGGCGGAAGAAATGCGCTGTGGCTTATTTGCTTTTCAGAGCTGTCAAAGAGGACGTCCTCCCTGACTCTGGGCAATGGGACCGAAGCAGAATCGCTGTCTCAGGTGCGCCTCCTGCTGCTGGACCATCGGAGCTGGCAGGAGCCCCACCTGGATCCCAGTCCACTGCACAGGGGAGACCTCCTCGCAGGCCCCGCGGGGTGCCATGCTGCTTTTGGAAATGGAGTCCGTAAACAACACAAGGGCCTCACATTTCCAGGTGATTCTTAATATCGCCCTTTCCTCCTCTGCAGCAAAGATGGAGAGCCGCAGTAGCTGGGCGTTAGCTGGCAGATGTGTGAACAGGAGAATGAAAGAACACAATGACGCCGGCTGACGTCTGGTAGACAGCAAGTCCTGTCAACAGAGCTGATAAAAGGCCTGTAAACCCAGGGCTGATGAAAGCTGAAGGGCAGTTGTGTTTTCCATACCCAGGTATTTGTTGAAAACTCACTGCCAGTGCTGATGGAGGTTCATTAAAGCAGCAGAGAGGGTTACTCTCCCTTATCCTCCCATGCTGCTCGTGCAGACCGATATGGATGTTTACTAGGAAGCCTGAAAGATAAGCCCGTCTGTTTAAATAACCACCTGCACGCCGAGCAATGAAGCACATGCTTCTTGGGCAGAAACACAGCACCCGGAGCAGGGTCATTCTTTCAAACATCGGACCCCAATGAGTAGTGGAGGAGTTTGCTGCCGCATGTACATTGGAATTCTTATTCACACTGATCTCTCGGGAAACACACACACAGTACAGCAGACGACACAGTACAACAGGCAGCACCGCACAATGCAGACTGTACATAATAAATGACAAGAACGACAGATATACTGCGGAGAGCAATACATATACAGTATAGTAGTGAGAAAATAAACATGGCAGACCTTGCAGGAAGTGCGTAAGGCAGACGTGCATCGAGTCTGAGGCTTTGCAGTTAGCTGTTGAGGATACATACCTCAGGAGGGTAGGACTGCGGTGCTGGGTTGCCCCTATGTCTGCTGGTGCTCCATCTGGACCCTTAATTGTTGGTTCTGACTAGTGCCTATAACTGATCTGTTTGCTTGTTAAAGCCTTTTTTTCTGCACTCAGTTCTTGGTTTCAAACATTCCCTGTTTAAATGATTTCCAATGACTTTAGAATGTAGAATTGTCTTTGCGGGCCTTTCCTCAATTTGCTAAATCCTTTAATACTTACTAACAGGCTCCTAACGGACCATTTTAGAATGAACAGACACAAGTGGGATTGATTTTTCTATTTGTTTTTTCCAAGTCCCGCTGGTCCCATTTCAGTTAACACACCTGGATGGGGGCCGTTCTGAAACTCGCTAATTAGTCTAGGGTGGATACCAGTGACCAATCCCATTAAATTTCATACGACCTAAAAGCAAATTCAAAAATGAGTTTCTAGCAGAAAACTGATATCAATTACCGTAATTAAGGACTCAGCTAGAGGAAAAACCAAGCAGGAACACAGTCACTTAAGACTAGGAGTGAGCACGGTTTCAGTGTGTCCACGGACTCCGCAGCAGGTGTGTTCTGTCCCAATACCAGCAGTGTGGACCACATCTGGACAGAGGGTGAGAATCACTGTTGTACACAGTATTGCCATAGGAATACTCATCCTTTGGCCTTGGAAACTCATAACTTGAGAATGTTGACAAACCAAAAGGCACGGGCCTTCTCCTCCTAAGGTTTTCTAGTGTCTATAAATTGTGGTTCAAACAGACCTGAAAGTTAGGCGTGGTGGGGGTGTGGAACAAGCTACCCAGCACTGCTGTTGAAGCCGGTGCCCTGGCTGGACAAGAACTTGGATTAATCAGCTAACAAAAAAAATGAACTGGGATAATATAATGGGCTCCTGGCGTTTGTGATTGTTCTTAAGTTTCGAGGTGCGTTTCTGACATGCGCACACAGATTTCGTGCAGACCCCCAGAGGTTACCGTCCTGTTAGCCATGACGGGTGTGCTTGTAACGTCACAGGCACGGGCGGGTGGGAGAGGTGAGAAACGCGGTGTGTAAACAGCGCCTCTCCAGGACAGTTGACATCTGTATTTGTACACCTGCTTCCGCTCCGGAAGCTCTTTATTTGGGATCTGGAATCAGCTTGTCTCATGGGGATTTAATTTTTTCATTACCAAAACATTTTGGCGGGGTAATCTGCTGCATACGCAAACCTGACATCTACTGCCCTTGAGGCCCATGGCTTTGCAATGTGCTGCATGTGATAATCTGACAGTCCTGAACAGACCTGCAATAGTAAAACAATAAACCTGAACGTAATTATGGCTCGTAAGTGAAACTTAATGACCTCATATTTAGTAGTAGTCCAGTCTGACAAGGTACATTTATCATTAATAAGAAAAGCTAAGTAAGCATGCTGCCAGGAAAAGAACAGCAAAATCAAATATAGACTGTAAACTAGGAATATTAAAGGGGAACTGCAGTCCCAATTTGTCCGACTGGTTGTTAAATCTTGTATCAAAATTAATTCATTGACATTATAGAAATATTTTACAAATTTTGAATTAAGCACAGAATTGTGAACTTTTGTGAAATTGTGAAAGTGCTGTAAGTCGCTATGCTGTTGCAAACTCACGTTCGAGTTCCCATGAATTGCAACGTGATGTGGCCCTTTCTGCTCACTAGTCTCTGTAATGACTAATGTACTGTACTGTGATGTAAGAGCAAATGAGTACAGATTGTGCAGCTGACATTTCACATTAGAAAAGTTCCAACGTGATCTGCATGCAGAGTTAACGAGTAAGTCGTATTTGTCGGCAAAACCGTCCGAAATCAAAAGCAATATTTCTATTGGATTATTCAGAAAGCTGCTTTTAATAAGGCCGCGTAGTATCACTGGAGGTTTTGTTGCCTTGTTCTGAATCACAGAATATGTATGGATAGAATACGACAGACACTAATATTATAATTATTTTGTAATTTTGTAGCTAAAAGTGACTTTTTGACTGATACATGCTTTTCCCCCAAACCTTTATTTATCATTATATTTCATTTGTGCAGTTTTGTGTTTTAGTCACAACACAGTGAGCTTTACTAGGGTGACTAACCTGGCTGAAATTCTAAACCTTCAACATAAATGTTCTAAAATAAAATCTATTATAATGTTGGATTTTTTTATGGGATGGAGTGATGGGCACGAAGTGCATGCATCTTGTGGAGTGCCTTGTACCCTGCTCCTACCACTAGCGGTGTAAAGCACTGAAAGGGATGCATGTTGATTTCCAGTTTTGGAAAGAGAGTAGTCTAAAGGAAAGGGGAAATTTGAAAACCAATTACAATGCTACAATCTAGAGATAGAAACACTACAAGACACTGTTGCCTGATTATAAGTTACCAAATAACTGATACTAATATCACATCATCGTCACATCACTTTCAATAACCGCTTATGAAGTACAGGGTGGCGGGGGAGCTGGAGTCTGTCCCAGGAAGCTACGGGCACAAAACAGGATACACCCTGGATGGGACACCAGTCCATTGCAGGCCACACACAGACACACTCAGACCAGGGCCAATTTTCCCAGTAGCCAATTGACTTACCTGTGTGTCTTTAGTAGAATGGAGTCTTTCTGATTTTACAAATTCAGAAGAATACATTTGAAGTGTACATTTGGGTGAAAAATACAGGGTTTCAATACAAGAAAATTATTTTTATTTAACAAAACCTTGACTTGTCTAGTAATATTGATGCCAAATGTGTCATCCAATAATGCCCAGGAGAGTTATCCATTTAGACAAACAGTCTGCATGAGACACCTCATTGTTCATTGAAGAGAGAAACAGGAGAATCTCACCTGGGATTCGAACCCTTGGCCAGCACCTAGCCTGCTATTCCACACTTCAGCCTGTGGTGTTGTTAGGTTGGTCCTTACCATGGTGTTAGTCTCGCCCCAAACAAAAAACAAAACTGATGTGTATCAATCGTCCTTCACCTGCACAAACATACAGTAGGATTTCACTGTGGAAAAACACCATTTGGCTGCAAGTTATAATCCTCTATACTGTACACATACAAATACTGTATTTTGTACAAGGCACACCTTCCAGCTTTATGGGGTGTTTCAAGACCATTGGCTTTAAGACTGTGTATTGTAATTATCTCTTGCCAGTACTTGTAAAACAGCAAGAGCTAATTATTACAAAATGATGTAGCCTTCAGAGAGGTTCCAACGAGAGGTCATTTGGTCCTCCGAGCTCGTTTGGTAGTTAGTAGTTAATTGATCCAAGGATCTCATCCAATTGTTACTTGAAAGAAGCCAGGGCAGGTTAATAAACCTTTGGACTCCTGGCATGTCACATGCTACAGTTGAACAGTGAAACGCAAAATCAACCAAGGCCATGTTCTGTCTTTTGAATTAGCTTCACTTCCGTGAAAACGGGCAGTGAGTGATACAGTACACGAGTACATCTCATGTGCTGAAGGCTGTCCTTTTTTCAGCAGATTTGTATTGGCAAGCACGGTGAAATGCAGAGGGGTTGCACTCTCACATTAATTCTTAAGAAAATCAGGCAGCAATTTCAAAAGGCAGCTGTAATTAGACCTTACCCTCTAGCGAGGAGGTATGTGTCGGCGGAGTGCGATACGCCTGATGTTAATGCTTCCTGGAGATGTGTAGAGTAACCTTATACAACCAGGCATGTTCGCCCTGAGCGCCGCCCTTTCTACCCAGCTCGGGTTGTCGGATGCTTTAGCTGCATGCTGATTGCTCTCTACTGCGTTCGCTGGGCTCCTCATACAAACTTGTCTCTTCTGGCAGGCTTCCCGAATTGCCACACACCTGCCTTCCCTGGAGAGCCCAAGCTGGTGAATACTTTTGCAAGTAATGGCAGAGATGACCAGCAGAGTATTTGCACAATGGTAAGCCCCAGCACACTTCATACAGTCTGCATTTATTGCTATATAATAGACTTTTATAGAGTTTATTTTTGCTCCAGTCCTCTGAGCTTCCTGTTAACCTTAACATCAACAAAACAGCATGACTAATTCTTCAGATCACTGGATGAACAGCACACCAGAGTGCCAGTGTTCACTGCTCCTGTCCTGAACAGAGAGATTACAGTAGAAGACTGTAGCAGTTCTGCCTAACGGTGGGGCACTCCACCCCGATTGCGTCCACCTGTATTGCAGGCAAGAGTTTCTGGATGATGATAGAATACAAATGAATATCTGTAATGCTTATTGAACACATATCACGGGTGTCAAACACAAATGCACTATATTGTTTACCCAGCTGCTGTGTAGCTCTACCCGTTCTGTGAAAATGAGCCCCCCCACCCCCCACCCCCGATTGTGATTGTTTCCATGGAGATGTTAGGTATTGAATAAATAGTAGATGGGCAGGGAAGTATTACTTTCAGTGCCCAGTTGCACTAATCTATCTGGAGATCGAGTGAGTAGGTCGCTGTGCATCACTGCAGGAGAGAAAAGGTGGATATTCTACTCTGTAAAGAAGCCCAGAGCCCAGTCTTCTCAATCAAAAAGAGCTCGGGACTAAGTGTTACCATGCTTCATTTAGGAAACACAAGTCACCTCACATTCAGGGCACCCTTTCAGGGTCCCCACCACAACAGGTAACAATGAGATAGGAAGAAATCACATCCTTAAACTCTGTAGCTTTGTAAAATCGTTGCTCACCTCACTGTACACAAGCTGCACATGTATAAACACACCCTAGATGGTTTTAACCTCGGCTGTAATAACTAGTAAAATGTGCAACATTGAAAAAGCTATTTAAAAAACCAGGTGGGTTTGAATTTCTTTGTATATCAGTCCTTGTGGTGTTCCACAAGGGTGCATTTTAGGTCCATTGTTTTAAATAGATTAAAATTGTACAGCTCTAAACCTTAGAGAGAACTTTCACTGTTGTGCTGACACATTGCCTACTTGATTCACTGGGTAAACATAGTGTTGTTTAACTGGAAAGTTTATCTTTCGGGATCTATGTTCAAATTATTAACCATTATGTATATAGTCTCAAAGGTAACATAGAAAGTGGGTTGCTCTCTCTCTCTCTTAATCATATCCTTCACTGAGATAAGAATTAACTGAAGAATATGTGTTTGCTCTATGTGTGAAGCCTGGATTTTATTTACAGAATGTCTCTGAGGTCTGCCAGATACTGGCACAGTATCCAGTTGTGTAATATCTTCATGAACTGTGAGGTACTAAGCAACCTTATATCCGTCTTATATCATGGCTTTCCAGTATTAACTATATTTTTGCATTAGTTATAAACATTTCATAAAGATATGTATTTTGCGCAAAGTAGGCACAATCTGTTTATAATATCCTTCCCTCTCTTCATTAACAACAGTACAGTATCTTTCCTCTATATAACGTACTTTGTATATACATATGAATGTTTGCTCTGGCATTTTCTTTTTAATTAATGTATTTATTGTGTGCATTATTCTAAAATATAATTTTTATTTTTGAAACTCAGTTTGGCTCAGTTTGAAAAACAATAATGTCTTAATCACAGCCTTTTCCCTTAATCTATAACTTTAGTTAGAAAGTGAAGGAGGGTGAAGGGCCAAACAAACTAGGAATTGATATTAAGACATACTGTATCAGACCATCAGCTAGTGTCCACCATGTCCTAACAGTAAATAAAGCTGACCTCAAGTGACAAATAACACGCATAACTTTTACTTGTAAAATATGAAGGTCAGATATGTCTTAATATGTAAAACCATAGAATCTTAAGGGTACTTTCTTTTTCACATCACTGTATTTCCAAAAATTCGATATTTTCTTTTTATCCGATGCTGAGAAAGACATGCTTTTATTTTGTCCAGACTGGGCTACCATACAGCTCTCTTCACTGAACTTATTACACATGAGGCTACAGCCTTACCGCATTCAGCTGCTGGGGTCCTTGCTAGAGCACAAGATAGAGCACATATAATAATAATAATAATAATAATAATAATAATAATAATAATAATAATTGCTTACATGTATATAGCGCTTTACTGGACACTCCACTCAAAGCTCTTTACAGGTAATGGGGATCCCCTCCACCACCACCAGTGTGCAGCCCCACCTGGAGGATGCGACAGCAGCCAGAGTGCACCAGTACGCTCCCCACACACCAGCTCTCAGTGGGGAGGAGAGCAGAGTGCACCAGTACACTCCCCACACACCAGCTCTCAGTGGGGAGGAGAACAGATTGATGAAGCCAGTTTATAGATGGGGATTATTAGGAGGCCATGATTGGTAAAGGCCAGGGAGAAATTTTGCCAGGACTCCGGGGTTACACCCCTACTCTTTTTGAGAAACGCTCTGGGATTTTAAATGACCACAGAGAGTCAGGACCTCGGTTTTACGTCTCATCTGAAGGACATCGCCTGTTTACAGTATAGTGTCCTCGGCACTATACTGTAGCATTAGGACCCACACAGACCACAGGGTGAGAACCCCCTGCTGGCCCCACTAACACCTCTTCTAGCAGCAACCTTAGTTTTTCCCAGGAGTCTCCCATCCAGGTACTGACCAGGCTCCCACCTGCTGAGCTTCAGTGGGCTGCCACTTGTGACTTGCAGCGTGAAGAGTGATGCTGGCCACTTATGACTCCTGTGTTGGCATCTCTGCATTGGCTTCCAGGGAGATATAAAATTCATTTGGAAATCCTGTTACGTGTGTTTAAAGTACTGAAAGAAACGGCACCAGATCACTTGTCTGAGTTGCAGCCTGGTTGTCTGTCTGACCCTTTGCGGACAACTGACTGGGTGCCTCTGCTTTGAGGGAGAGAGTCTTAGAAGGAAAGAAGCTGTTTTCTGTGTTCGGGCTCTGCATTGGAGGAATTATCTGCCAGATAACCTTTTAAATCTAAACTCATTTTAAATCAAGGGTCAAGACTTATTTTTATTTTAGAATGTAGCTATCTCCCCATGTTCAATAATTGCAATTGGATAAATCTTTTAGAACCATCCAGGGGAATGTCAACATTTTAGACCAGGACACCCCTTGTAACCCTTTGAAATGGTTTAAGTTTGGACACTGCTTTGGACATTTATTTGTGCCCCAAAGATTACCATCAATAAAGTCTGAAAGACAGCATGTTAGTTGTGTATCTCAACAATCAGAGCATTGACTGCAAATCAGGGGGCATTGTAAAACTTTAATACATACATATATATAAACCGTGTCAAAATCAAACCACACAGTGAGAGGAGCTATCTGTCACTACACCGATTCTAACAATACCATTTAAATGTCGACAGGAAAGGGCTGCTACTAACAATTCCCTAAATCAGTTGCATATCGGCCTGAAAGGATCTCAGCCAGCCATTCACCGGGAGTGGAGATAAGGCATTTTATCTATAATATGTTATTATAAGTCTATCTCTTATCAGTCCCTAACCATATAAGGAGGGGTTTTGCCGGAGCACGTATTGTAGTGAACGGGAGGTGTGCTCATGCTTTGACACAAGGAGGAGTTGGAAAGTGCAGTTACTGTGTCTCCTTTTCCCACTCTCCCCAGGCCGGCTCTTAAAAACTAGCCTCTCGTTTTCTCACAGCACAGCCGCTGTTCTGCTTCATAAGAGTGCGTGTCTACATTACATTGCGAGTTGAAAAGAACGAGCCCCTGCTCTGAAAGGATCAGCGGATCTCCTAAAGGAAACCCTTCAATAATAATAAGGAAAGCATTGGAAATGAGCAGTGGAGGAGATGAAGGAGAGCAAGGACCATAAACATGTGGCATAAAACTCGTATATTCAATTCCAGCGCCTGCAAATGTTGACAGGCAGAAAGGGTTAGCAGTAGCCCCAAAATTGAATATATATACAGTATATATTTAGTATAACATATGCAGAAGGTTAATGTATGTTTTACGCATAGTCTGGAATGTTCTAACAGTAGTAAAGAATGCTGCAGCTTTCATTTTCTCTCAAGTCTCTCTAGACCACAGTTTTCCAGTCCTGTCCCCAGAGGACCCTCTCTTGTCTTTCGTAGACCTTAATTGGTTAAAATGATCAAACCCTTAATTTAACCAATTGTTTGATTTTCTGAATCATGTCTGAGTTTCAGAAATGATCTTTTTATGTGAGAAATGGAATGGTCTGGAATGGAATTGTTATCCCATCAGTCAATGATGGGCTGAAACGGGTGGGATCAACACTTTCTCTTTTTTGCTGTGGTGGTCCTGTTGGTTAAACTGCCCTTTTAAAAAACAAAAGGAGGAAAACCCAAGCTCCGGCACAGACAGTGCTCATTTCTAATCTTGATCTGCTGATCTGAAACTTTCAAAAGAACTTCAGATAGTTTGACAGTTCACTAAACGTGATCATGAAAGATCTTGTGTAAGACCATTCAAACCCAAAAGACACGGGGGTATTTCCGGACAAGGACAATGTTAAACTCTAGATCACTTCCATAGGCTATTGGCACAGCCAGGCCATTAGTTAATGAAAACGCCCAGCACGGCATGATGCTAAAACTGCAAAAGACTGGGATTTAAATGTGAGTCCTTAGAAAGCCCAGAAGCAGAAGGATCTTAATCTTCTATGTCGAGAGGTGAGTCAACCATGCAGTCATGCAAACTGTTTTGCAGGGTGATGAAGTTTCCGTTGGTGCGAAACTAGCATCAGTACAAAGCAAGCACCAGACAAGCTACAGCAGGTGTGTGGTCAATTGTCACGGGCCGTTCCGAGAAAAAGCTTGCAGTTTGTGTTAAAAGGAGAGGGATCAGACTGCTTTGCAGAGCTCCCATCAGGTTGCCTTCTTTTTCTTTGGGCTGCTGTCGTTCATAGACTTTTGCCACTGAATAGATCAGACGGTACCAGGGGTCAATGAGGTGCCCCCTGCGTGAATACACCCTGCCACCGAGCAGCCACTGCATCATGGGAGATAATGGATGTTCGGCACGGCGCAGGTGCAGCAGCACATGGACAGTTTAATCTGTTCTGTATTCCGGGGACAGATCCTAGAGTGACCAGAACAATTTGTCATTGCTGGAGCCGGGCAAAGGCGGAGTCAACGCAGGGGCACAGCTCTTTGGTAAAGAAAGGATTTAGCATTTTTTAAGTTGTCGAGCGGTGATAGGCAACGCTAACACTTTCAGGCTAATCACTTCATCCAAGTGTATGCCGAATTGTTTCATTTCACAAAGGCAAGACAAAGTGCAGAAAGTACTTATTCCTATAATCTTGCCCGTTAATCCTGAAGAAAAACAGAAAAAAAGCATGCATAATATATTTCCATGTTTCTAAAGAACTTATCTTTGTGAGAAATAGTACCAAAACTGCTTGATCCGCTTTATGTTGCTGTGAAATATTATGGTATTAGCATTCTATGAGATATGAAATTATAAGAAAGTATGTATCCGGTTGAGTTGTTTCTGTTTTTCTACATTTCTTCTTACTTAAAAAAAATGAACAATACCAAATGTAATGCTAAAAAGCAGGACTGTCTCCTTTGCGCAGTAACATTTTTTGTTTTATTCTTGAAGACTTCTGCAGTTATTTCTGAGCAGTTATTCTTGAAGAGCAGATTTCATCCCCTGGGATCGATCTAATAAAACGACCCCGTAAAGCACCTCTGACCTCTCCAAGCGCAGCTAAGGCAATAAAGGTTATTAGCGGCAAAATCAATTGCCCATTTGAAACCAGACAATGACAGTGAAGCAGGCCTATGAGGTGGGAACCTTGTTATTACAGAACTGCTTTCAGCTTGCATTGACACCTGGACAAAGGAGACCTCCAGAATGAAATTGCATGGCCATTTTGAAAAATGATAGCTGTTAGAGCTCAATCTGCAATTGTTAATTACAGCTGATAAATACGATGATGAATCTATTCAGTATCAGCTAGGGGTTTGAACCTTGAGCCTGCCCACGGGCACACTGCTCTAAAAGAGAACAAAGGAAGACATTTTCACAGGTGGGACTGCCTGCTTTTGGAACTTGGTCATTTTGTCTGATGAATGTAGAATACATGTACTGTAGTTTGCTTTCTTAACACACGCCAAGAGTGGTTCTGATGAGTACGCAGTTCTGCTGCAGCCTGTATGCATGTAGAGGCTGTGAGTCTAATGCTCTGTACAGAGATTCAAAGTGTTTTGTTAATATTTTTTAACTTTTTTTTTGTCTTTTTTACAACAGTTTCTACAATTGTATTCAGCACGAAAGTGTCTGTGAGCTTAGTGGAAAGTTCAGGGTCAATTACTGTATACTGCGAAATGGACATGCTTGCGTTATTTTGTGGAATCAAATGTTAAAATAAAAATCTATTGAAATAATAAAAAACAGTACCCAAGAAAAGGCAAATAAGTAAGGAAAATACCTGGCTCCTGAAGAAGGCCCAACAACTTTCTTTCTGCTTTCCAGCACAGAATTAACCTCTACTTGTTCCTAAATGAGGAATATAGTAATAGCAAGAAGAATCCAGACCTCCAATCTTCCAGCAGGACTGTGAGCCTTTGCCTTCAGCTGTGAGATGAGTGCTAGCTCTCTCAGCTCTGCCCTGGTGCCGTGTTGAGGACAGTGTTCCTTTCTTGTGCACTTTCTTCCTGTTCAGGTCTGTTCAGAGGCAGGCAGTCAGCCTTTTTCCTCTCCTTGGAGCTCCACTGTGTCCAGCCCCCCCTGTTCTCCCTGGGTGTCCGAGGAAGACGGGGGCCGTGATTCTGCAAGCACAGGTAACCTGCACCGTCTATCATAACAGCTTCGATACTTATGTTCCCTCCTGTGCGGATTATAGAATGTCATAGACTATATACCAGACACTGTACTCAACACAATATGCAATACACAATTTGACAGTACAGTATATTATATACTGTGGGTGGCATGGTGGCTCAGTGGTGATCACTGCTGCCTCACATGGCTGGGGTCCACCATGTTGCCACCCTGCGCTTGTGTGGGTTTTCCTCTGGGTGCTCAGCTTTCCACCTACGGTCCGAAAACATCCTAGTAGGTTAATTGGCTTCTGGGAAAATTGTCCCTAGATCTGAATGCGCGCGTGTCTTGTCTGCCCTGTGATGGACTGGCGTCCCTTCCAGACTGTACCCTGCTTTGTGCCTGTTGTTCGCCAAAATAGACTCTGGCTTCCCTGCAACCCCAAACTGGAAAATGTGGTTAGAAAATGGATAGATTATATTCTATACTGTATTTTATATACTATACACAATACTATTTACTACACACTGTGCACACTATACCATCTACAATCTACCATCTATGACACTTTAAACAAACAGGCTTTTGAATTTCTTTGAATCCAATAGAAATATCGCTCTCAATTTCGAGACGGTTTTGCAGACTTACTTGTTAACTACAGTATGCATTCGGCTCACGTTGGAACATTTCTGTGGTGAAATGTCAGCTGCACAAACTGTTCTTATTTGCGTGTACGGGGCATTGCATTAGTCATCACAGAGACTAGTGAGCAGAAAGGGCCTGCTGCCATTCGTGGGAACTCGAGTGTGAGTTTGCGACAACATGGCAACTTACAATACTTTCACAAAGATCATGATTTTGTGCTCCATTTGAAATTTTTTTTTTCTCTACAACGTCAAGTATTTTTTACATTTAATAGCCGGTGTGAGCAATTGGGACTGCAGCTCCCCTTCAAGGATGCCAGATTGTACTAGCCAATATGGTATTCATTCTGGACACTGGAATTAGTTAAGCCCCAAAAAGTGTCACGGGAACTATATTGACCGAAGAGTCAAGACCTTGGTTTAATGTCTGGCGTAAAGGATGACATCTCGCATAGGGCCTTGATCGGAAACTTCTGGTCCCGAAGGAAGAGCACCACCTACTGGTCCACCAACACCACTAACGGCAGCAGCCTGGTTTTCCCACCCCAGGACTGACCAGGTCCATCCTTGCTGAGCTTTTAAAATCTGACTAAATCAGGCTGCGAGGTGGTCCTGCACCCATTTGTGAAAATTGGATTTCACAAAGTGTCATTTCTGGTGTAAGGGGCGTTCCTGAAAGGGCAGTGGCGAGGGAGAGCCAGGAGGAGAATCTCAGTGCCCTTCAGGCGTCGTATGGAAAGTGGAGATAAAATGGACATAATTGGAGATTAAATCCTGCTGGGGGTTTCCTTTGGCTGCTCCTGTCCCACTTGCCCTCTGGAGCACTGGAGCACTTCGCTGAAGAGCTGTTCAGCTATTGCTGAGGGACATACTGAGAGGCTTAGCAGAAGAATCAGATCCAGGCTTGTGAGATCGCCGACAAAAACCTCCTTCTCAGCCAGCAGGATTGGCAGAGAAATGCTCTGCAGTATCCCAAAAAAAACCCCACGTAAAATACCAGATGTATTTTAAATGATTATCCCTCGCTTTGTGCTGAACAGTTATTCCATGGATTTTACATCTGCTGCAGGAGTCTTTAACACAGATCCACAGTGATGGCACAGGTAGAGATTATTTGTTGTCTGGAACAAGAGACAAAAATCCTGATGACTTTCTTCTTTTCGATTTGACAGGGTATCAGCTTGAAAGTCATATGATGGAAGAGGTGTCAATGACATCAGTAATCAGTAACTTACTGTTTGACAATCTAGTATGTATGTTCATGACACAGTGCCATCTGCTCATAAGAACTAAAATGCCCAGGGTCCTGTGAAATGGCCCTGGACAGAGTGGCCTGTGGCTCAGGATCTGTTTCTGTGGCTGGAAGGTTGCCGGTTCGAATCCCGTGGCCGGCAGAGGAATCCTCCTCCTTTGGGCCCCTGAGCAAGACCATTCACCCCAGCTTCTCCAGGGGTGCCGTATAAATGGCTGACCCTGCGCTCTGACCCCAGCTTCTCTCCCTGTCTGTGTGTCTCATGGAGAGCAAGCTGGGGTATGTGAAAAGACAAATTCCTAATACAAGAAATTGTATATGGCTAATAAAGGGATCTGATCTCTCTCCCTTAAGAAATTATAAAATGTAAATATGGAGGCATCGGTATTGTTGCAGTCATGAGTTTTACACAAGACAAAGTGTAAGTTGGACTAAAAAGAAATTGCACTTTACTTTTGTAATGTTGTTTAAGATAAAACAAACCTGATCCCGTGTAGTTTAGCATGTACTGTACAACACAATTTGCAATGTCCTGCCTCAACAGGTGAAAAGGTTTTCTGTTAGCAGAGTACTGGCATTTTGAGATCTTTCTTCACCGAATCAATTGTATGCAGAGTACTGTAAAGAGGTCTGCAGTGAGCTCACACCTGAAGAAGGCTCCACGGCCGAAACGTTGTGTTTTCTTTCTTCTTTTTTTCAGCATGGAATAACCTTCTTCAGTACTGGAGTGTCAATACTACTGTGATGGCAGTATACAATAAGTGACTTGCACTGAATTTTAAGAAATTTGGTTTTGCGTGCTTCAAGTGCTGGAAGTGTTTATTGGTTTCTTCATTTAAGTTCACTTTTCAGGATGTAAACAAAAATCAGCCGTTGCTTTATTCCAGAAGTCCTTCTGATTTCCCTTATTCTCTCCCAGATCTCTGTGGGAAGGCATCGGAAATGGTGTGCAGAGAGGATGAACTCACAAAACCTGCACAGCAGAGTCACCACGAAGGAGCAGCTGGTGAGCAGTCCTGTCTTACTCCGCCTGGGGTCAGCTTCCCACTCTGGCATCCTTTTCTGCGTTTGCACCTTCTGCAGATAAACTGTTGTGCTCTTATTCTGTGCCACCAAAAGTGTTATATTCAGATGCAGGAGAACAGTAAAACAAACAGTTTTAAAGTTGCATGTTAAAAAAAGCCTTTCAACAAGAATCCTAAGCACCAAAATGTAGATTTGCACCACAGGGAGAAAGCCCCTGGTTGCTGGGAGAAGAACCATCTAGATTCTGCAGCGATTAAAACAGTGAAGGGCTCAGATCCGGTGGACGAGCCCTCTGCCGCACTGCGACGCCGATGGTCTGTGTTGTTTCAGTACAATGGCTTTAAGAACCCAAAGACATGGCCAGGACCCATGAAATGGATCGTTAAAAGGTCTGCCCCAGTCTGAACAAACACACGAGAAAGAGCCCAGCAAACCTCTGCCGCATTTCTGCGGAACATGCTAGCTCGCTTTTAGAATAACAATGCGCCGCTTGAAAAAACAGGTGCAAAGCCAAACAATCCATCAGAAAAGGGAGGTTGTGCATTGAAAAGATAGGAAATTGCATTTAAAACCAAGAACAGGAGGCACTCCTTTACACTAAGGGTTGGGGGAGGGGGGTATGGAACAAGCCGTCCAGTCATTTTGACAATGGTGGCAACTGGGATTCTTTCAAGAGTTAGCTGGATGATCGTCAGATTGATTAGGTACTCACCACCCAGTGAGCTACATTGGATGAGTAGCTTAATCTCTTAATTGGGTTCTTATTCTTTTACATTTTTCTGAAGAAAGGAGGAGACATCAATTTTTTTTTTTAAAAGGCTAACGACACACTTAACTTTGCATTGTTAGTCTTTTTTTACTCCTTACTTATCTTTGTAACATTTTCTTTGTATGTTCCTTAAAATATTATTAACTGACCATATATTGACGGTAAAATGTAATTACATAACTCTTTAAATTTTACATTAGCTGTACTTGATTAACAAAACCGATATTACTAAACCAACATTTTGTGAACAAAACCTTTTCATCAGAAAGGGGCCAGTTAGTGGGGTAAACAAAGCCTTATTTATCCTTTCTGACTTTAATTAACAAAACATTGCCACCATATTTTTTTCATGGGTTTTTTCATTCTATTAGGATGCAGGGGACTTTGCAGGCCGAGCATTTATTGGTGTGTTTAGCATTCAGCTGTTACTTAAGATGTTAAAGTGCAAATAAATGTTCTAATCAATAGGCCACAAAGCCGACTAATCTGGACTGACCCACAATTTGTTAAGAACGCTTTGGAGACATGGCAAGATTAAGTGCATAAAGGAGATAAACACTGGGGCAGAGATTAAAAGTGTTAAGGGTAGGATTGCTTCGCCCTAGACCACACACTGACAGTGGATATTCTGTAGCTATTGTCCTGAAATCCTTCACGTTTTACACACCCGCAGCGGGTACTTTGATTGGCACTTGTCAGGACTGATAGAGAGACCATGATGCTTTGGGAATGAGGAGGCCGAACCTGTCAAAGGCTTCAGAAGTCAAAGGACAGCAGCCCTCCCCCCCCCAACCACCTCCTGAATAATTTGTGGGTTTTCTCCCACCTCCTTTTTTTTTCCAAGGCTGAAATAAAGCTCTGGGTGGCATCCCAAAGAGACTGCTACTTTGTTGAAGCTCAGCTCCGGGATTGTCTTGGCTCGCTCCCTTTGAATCCAGCTCCCATCCCTTTTTCAGACATATAAAGAAAGAGATACAACTTAGATCTTCTTTCATTTTCTTTATGGTCTCCAGCGGTGGTTCAGGCCGGGAGAGGGCTGGAGATGGGATTTAACTGGGCCTCTCTCGGACAGATCCACCTATCTGCCCCTTTCAGATGGCTGTGTTGGTATGGAAACCAAGCCTGAGTGTTTGAGACGACCTCCCATCCGTTCAGGACCAATTCAGTTGCTTCCAGCTGTAAACAATCGAGCACAAAGAGAACTGAGTGCTGATCTGTCATTTCATAAAGCTGACAAATGACAAAACACAAAACTGGGAATTTTTATATTAAGAGAAATTTAGTACATTTTTTAGTATATTGTATAATAGTAGTACTTATTTAGTATAATAATGGATACTAAAGGTAAAAAAATCTGTCAAAGAGCTTATTATGCCCCTCCAGAGCAGAAACGAGCAGTCCATAATACACTTGTACGTGTTTTGTTTTTCTTCTTTAACTTTTTATTGTACTTTTTTGGTCTTTTTCTTTACTCATGATTTACAGCTTCCTTCAGTTTGGAAAGGCGCTTTATAAACAAAAGTAAATTATTGTTGTTATTGTTGTTAGGATCATTTGAGAGGTAAAGTGCCATATAAATGTAAGAAAATCAACAATTATTAATGGAATGGTGTCAAGGAGAATGACTGCATGAATACCATAACATTTTGCTTTGTTTGCATTATCACTGGAAATCTCTACCAATAATAAAATTGATAGAACCCTTTCTATTAAACATTACAGTTTTTTTTTAATTTACAACCACTGATTCACTCTGCAATATTACATTTTACAGAATCAATGATCAAAAGTAAAGGGCACAATTTAGTGAATATTTTAAAAAATACTGATTTCCAGAAGAGTTTGTTATAATTCTTTCTCCCATGTTTTATATGTAGTACAGTAGGTGTATCATTTGCTGTTAGTGATTTTGCATCAGATAACCCTCTTTTACCTAACTGCAGTGAGTAGAGTGAAATTGATTCTGATCCTCGATCAATTCAGTATCTGCCCTGTTTATCACTCTGTGCTGCATTGTGCTTTAGCAGACCTCGTCTCAAGGTGAACCGACTGTCAGCTGAAACCCAGGGGTGCCGCAAAGGTCTCTAAGCATTGCAGGTCAGATAGGGGTCGTGGCTGTTACTTCCCTTAGTAACCAAGACCATCTCAGTGATGTGCGTTTATACAGACAGTTATATACCGTAGACTCAGCACACAGATATAATTATTTGCTATTATGGGATATGGATCAGAAAAGGTCTGCTTTCATTAAATAGATCTGAAATGCAAAATATTTAAGAAGCACAGTGTTCGGTGATCAGCCAGGAACACCTAATGAAAAAATAGCATTTAAAGTTTTTTTTTTCTAATTTAACTAATCTAGGTTAAAATTGCTGCTTGACCGCTGCTGTGGAAAAAAAACAGCAGTAAAGGTTTAATGGATGATGTTGTGGATCAACAGTGAAAAACACTATCTGTTACTTCTAAAGAGAGACAGAGCTGTGTACATACAGTATGACAATATTGGAAACGAAGGATTAGAGTACTGACATTTCTGGCTAGGATGAATTGTACTGTATATTAAAGTAACAGCCTAATTTACCGCTGCTTGTTAAGGTGGGGTTGATTGTTTTCATTTATTTGAAATCTCGTTAAAATCCTGAATACAGAAGTTTAGTTATTATTTATCACTGCCATCTCAGTTCAGAGATTAGTTTGGGTGTTATTGTCTGAACCCTTTCTAGTGCAACAGCATGCTTTCTTATTGTTTGGTGATAAAAAATATTTATTTTAAAGTTCCAACATTATGACACGAGGCTTGTATTTGATGTTTCACTTTTATTAATGCAACACGCACAGAGGAATAAAACATCACATTACAAACATCACAAAACTACCAAACTGTGTTGTATAAGTCTTGAAAAACTCAGTTAAGAACATATCAAAGAGGCCCGTCTGTTTATTTTGCCTGTTTCTTAAAAGAGACCAAGGTATCAAGCTTTAATGACATGACTGGAAGCCTGTTCCATACTCCCACCACCATTTGTGTAAACATGTGCTCCTCGTTCTCACTTTTACATGCACTTCATCTTAGGTTCCACCTGTGTCCTCCGGTTCATGGCTCTCTGTTGATGCAGACTTTATACGGCATTTCTGCAAAGAAGCCACAACAAATAGCCTACAATCAGAACTTTGTCATATTTTTCCATGAGAAAATGTTCGAAGAAAAGATTAGTAATTAATGTCTTTAAAGATAACCTAAGATTGGACTAAAAAGGTTTGGTTCCTTCATTACTTTAGGACTGGTAATATATATGGTTGCTCTTCTCTGAACTGAACCTTTATTTACACAGGGACCAAAATGTACACAGTATTCTAAATGAGGTCTTACTAGTGCATTATACAATTTTGTGAACGATCCCTTGATTTAAACTATATGCTTTTAGCAATATACACTAACATTATTTTCCTTTTTAGTGCTTCCCTACATTGTCTGGAAGACGTAAACGATGCGTCAATATAAACACTCAAGTCTCTCTCATAATAGCCTCTTTAAAATCAGCGTTTCCCATTTTGTATTCATGGCTTTAGTACATTTTTAACATTAAATGTCATGAGCCAGGAAGGCATGGTGGCTCATTGGTCAGCAATGCTGCCTCACAGAGCTGGAGCTCCGGGTTGAAATCATGGGGTGCTGTCCGTGTGGAGTTTGCATGTTCTCCCCGTGTTCATGTGGGTTTCCTTCCATTGTCCAAATGCACTGGTAGGTTAATGGGCTTCCGGGAAAACATGTCCTGGAGTGAGTGTGAGTGAGTGTGAGTGTGTCTCTCTGCCCTGTGATGGACTGGCGTCCCTTACAGGACATATCCTGCCATGTGCCCGGTGCTTGCTGGGCTCCCCTGTGATCCAGAATATGAAGAAGAAACTAGAAAATGGATGGATGGTTAGACGCCATCAGCCAGGTTTTCATCCAGTTTTCAATTTGATCTAAATCTTATTTTATCATCCTCTGATGTTTTGACAGAGTTTGCTGTAGCCTCATGTAGAGCACAGCTGGCAGCAACAGACAAGTACAATTAGGCGGAGTGGCGGCTCTCTGGCTCAGGATCTGCGCCTGTGGCTGGAAGGTTGCCGGTTCAAATCCCGTGACCGGCAGAGGAATCCTACTCCGTTGGGCCCCTGAGCAAGGCCCTTAGCCCCAAATGCTCCAGGGGCGCCGTACAATGGCTGACCCTGTGCTCTGACCCCCAGCTTCTCTCCCTGTCTGTGTGTCTCATGGAGAGCAAGCTGGGGTATGTGAAAAGACAAACTCCTAATACAAGAAATTGTATATGGCCAATAAAGTGATCTTCATCTTAAAATTGTCCGACAGCAGAGCAAGCCCCACCAGCACACATTCCCAGATCTGCCGCGCGCTGTCTTTTCCAGGCGGTGTGGATAGGAGTGTCCCGGGAAGGAGGGAGCCCAGCTCCGGTCCAGGCTGCGTGGGGACGAGTGAGAGGGGTGCTGAGGGAGGAAGAGATTGGCGGAGATGCAGAAGGAGGCGTCCGAATCAGGATCTGGAGGAGGAGGAGAGACGGAGACGGGCAGAGGAGAGGAAGGCCAAAGTCCTCCACATCTACACCAAACTCCAGGAAAACAAGTCCTCAGTGGCCCGGGCTGCCAGCTCCATGTGCTTCTCTCAGTTCGAAGACTGTAAGTCTCTCTTCACACGATTCAACAACAGTACATTCCAGCTCACTTCGATACCTCCATGAGACTTTAAACTTCTGTTGTCGGATACCTTAAAAAAGACCTCTTTCCCCTGTTTTTTTATTTTAAATGTTAAAGCAGTAGACCTTACTGATACACGGGGTAAAAAAAAAAGGCACCATGAAGAAAGGGGTCGTGTACCATCATCTGTCCTCGCTTGGAGTTTGGTGTAATTACAATAATCTGGAGTTGTCCTGCAGCTGTTGTGCAACTGTGCTACCTTGCAACATGCAGAAGCCTTCAGTGCACCTAATGCCAAATCAGCAGCATGTTTCCTGCAGCTGCCCTGCAGGAGTAAGCTGGCCAAAGAGAAGACTGTACCTCCTGGCCAGCAGAGCACTCCTGGCACTGCCAGGGCAGATCTCTCCTCTGAGCCCCAGGGCTCAGGCTGACCCGGACCCACCTGCTGCTTCTGCACATGAAGCTGAGTGCTCTTCACACTTTGTTAAAAACGTTACACTTCTTCGCCATCCCTTTGATTAGAACAGAACTTCTTGTTAAATTATATTAGTTGTGGGTATAAATAAACACCTTCATTTGAGAACTCCAAAGAACAGCTTGTATTTGCTGCTAGGTTGCGCTGTGTTGCCAGAATAAAAGGAATAAAATTCAAGCCCTCAGTACTGCTAAAACAGAATCAGAAACTCTGCGCAGAAAGGCAGCGACTGAAATGAACCGCTTGAGAGTACATTTTTATATATACAATTTCAGATCTACTTAAAGGCTTTATTTCTGTTTGTTGTTTTACTTGTCAAACTTTGTTGATGAGTTCAGTGCAAACTGAAAAAATAAGCACATCTTAACTGTTTCTGAGCTTGATCACAACGGTGTGCTGCTCACTGCCTGTCCTGAGTGGGGTGGGTTTAATAAAATTTGCCGTTCTTCAATGGGCCTGATTGCAGTGTGAGCACAATCACAGCAATCACGCCTGATTAAAGGATCTGGCAGCAGTCCTGCCACATAACCACTGTATATTATTGCACGGTTTTAGAAAACAAAGAAGGAAGAAAGATAAGCTCATCGATTTGGCGATAAGAGTCCTTGCGAGCTCATTTCCTCTTCTTTTGTTTGCGGAGAGCCTGCACACGCCGAGGAAGAAACAAAAACAAAATGAAAGATCGCCTAGCTTGTTGTTGTTAAGTCACAGGAATTACCGCTGAAAACAGTTCATAATCTCACCACACGCCACGTGCACCAATTTTCTAATTACCCGACCCTTTTCACCTTCTGAAGTCCGATCTCCTGAAGCGGGGTGCTTCATCGTGGACGCGAGGGTGGGTCGAGGTTGTTTGAGGCTGTCTGCTGTTCGCGTGCTGAAGCCATTTGTACTCAGAAAGTGATCTTTCGCCGTGCACACTGCAGTGATCCTGTGAAATCCTTTATTTTAAGAAACCTTTTGGTGCAAGCAAAGCACACTATACAGTACAATATACTGTAGTCTTCTGTTTACAATGACAGAAGAGCACTTTGTAGTTTTAAAGAGCCCTTTGAACTGACTAAGCTGAGCAATGCTCTCACTGCTTTATCAGGAAAAAGGTGTCATTCTCTTGGGGGTAATCAATCTTTATTTTGCTTTGTCAGAAACAGGACAAGTCCATAGATTCTGCAGTGTAAACACTAATGGATGTACTGGAATCATTAGATCATATTTCTTTCTGCAGTGGGAGTTTCACAGTTATAATAATAATAATTGCTTACACTTATATAGCGCTTTTTCTGGACACTCCACTCAAAGCGCTTTACAGGTAATGGGGACTCCTCTCCACCACCACCAGTTAAAGCATCTCTGCTGTGATTCATCATTTCAAAAGCCCACTGCTGAAGACTCAGGACACGATTTACAGAGTGACTGTGGCCAAGTTGAATGGTCCACACAACTCTTGCTACACTGGTATTTGGAAAACAACAAGGCACAGTTCCAGGTTATGTGTTTTGTTTCCTTAAAAACAAACTAAAATTTGATGGCATGAGGGATTGTGTTCCCTTTCCTTCCTTCTTGTACATTAGTAGAATCACAGTATCGTAACCTAATCTATTACAGTAATAGTAATATTTAGCGATATCTTAAGACAGTATCAAGGGCCATTTTCAGATAATTCTTCTTTTCAAGTCTTTCTGTGTTTAATAAGGCAATAATAATGTTATCATTAGTTCTGTGGGCTGCTGGGTAACAGTAAATAACTGTCCTTGTGTTGCAGTATTTAGTATAGTTAGGGCTGTGGGGCTCTGGACTCCCACCTGGAGGGCTGCAGGCTCAAATCCAAGATGGGAGTCACAGCTATTGCAACCTTGAGTGAGGTATGGCATTGGCCAGCTTGCCCCCAATCCACCCTGTTGTATAAACCAGCACAAAAATGTGTCTATAGAAATAATTAATTGGAATTATCTCTATTTCTATTTTGGAGAAATGCATCGGCCAAATCAATCATTAAAAATAGTTTCAGGGAATCTCAGTTGTCAGTGTCTGAAATCTCGCCCTGAGTTCAAAGTAAATCATTCACTCACAAGTTACAAAAGCAGTATATGGTGTTGGCTTTCCATTGCGTGGATGAGACACACTCCTCTGGCAGTCCACAGCTGGGCAGAGGGCAGTCATTTTGACATAATTTGGCCCCAGTGAATGACAAAGGAGTTTTCTCCTCAAGCCATTCCTCTATCACCTGTGATATTAATGACCCAGCTCCCGTGATCAGTGTTAATCACAATGGGTCTGACTGCTGTTTTCAGCACATGCATGGTATATTCATCCGAGTCATTTGTGAACATAGCTCATCATTATTAAATGAAAGCCATTAATGGTTGGTGGTAATCGGTCTTAATTGGCATCTACCCCCCCCCCCCTCAAGCTGCAGGCAAACCCAAAGAAAAAGAAAATAATCCACGAGCAGTGCACTTGAATTAGACTTGGCCTTGGGTGTTCTTCCTTCCTGGCTCCCCGGCGTGTTTGTTTAGCTGAGGAGCCCACGAGGAAAGGCAAGAGGCTTCGCTAGATGCTGCAGGCAAGCCTTTTCTCCTGATGCCCTGCGTGATGAATCCCAACGCCTCGTTAAATACATTGATTGCGTTTCAATGTGCTTATGTACCTGTACCCCACTGTGTGCACGAGAGCAGCCCAAGCGGTCTCACTTTAAGCAGGAGGAAAGCGTGCAAGATGCGATGTTCACAATCCAGGGACAACACTGGCAGCCTTCCAGTCCTTGGTGGTTTCTTCCTGCCGTTGAGCCCCAGATACCAGAACTACCGTATGTACTGAAGTGGTAACGCTCAAGTGCTTCCTACCTGTTTCTGCTGTTGTTATTACAGTCCTGAATAGCTCCATCAAAAATGAAAACACCCCTGTTATGAGAGTGAGCATTCAATGAACAAAAACGAAGCTCTTTTAGTGCGTGTGATACCGAGCTTTTGTGCAGCCGGTGTTTGCACAGCCTCTAGTTGGGAGTACCTTAATGCACTTGACATTAGCTCATAATTACTGGGCAAACAAACAACACCGCTATTGATAAGCAGAAGTGTAGCACATGTTTGGCTTCTTTGAAGAAAGGTAAAAAAAAAAAATTCTGTCAAAGAGCTCATTATCCTGGTCCAGAGCAGAATTGAGCCGTCCACAATACACTTATTAATGGCACAATGTCAAGGAGAACGGCTGCAATAATAGCGTATAATTTTGCTTTGTTTGCATTATCACTGGAAATCTCGCAGCCAGCGACTGCAGGCCAGCCCCTCCGCGCAGGCTGCTGCGTGTGCCAGTGTTTACGACTTCATTCTGCTCCTTCCCGTTTCAGCACACAAGCAGGGAGCCGCTTGCTGACAGGGCGGTGAAAAGGCGCTGACGTGGGGCTCCGCCAGCCGTGGGCGACTTTCCACACCGCGCGCCGCTCGGGGGGGGGGCGGGGAACCGGCTCGCCCCGAGCCGAGCGAGCACTGCGCGTGTCCTCTGTCCAGCTGGCGGCGCCGTTCTTTAGAACAACTCTCTTGCAGGATGTAAAGTTACCTTCAGTTCTCACGATTCCACTCCAGGCTTCATCATTCAAATGTATGATGATGATGATGATGATGTATCCACACAGCAAATGCACAGCATGGAGGTTTAAACTAGTATAAAAGTTTGAATCCAGGCTTGAACATCTGCCAATTCCAAAGTCAGGCTATATCCTTGAAACAGAACATTTACCCCTATACTGTACGTACAAAAGTTCTACCTTGTCCATGTTGACTATCCCATAGGTACAGGGGGTCCTCAAGTGTAACCCTTTTGTTTTGAATAGCCTCACACGTACCAGACGTCAGACATGTCTGTACTCCACTCAGTTTTGTCCCCCACTTTCTGGCTTTAGCAAGTTTCCAGTCGAGGGCCACAGCCCCAGTCTTGGGCGAATCTGAGAAAGAGGAACAAGTCAAGGAGCTGTGCCGATGGCTTGTGAGCGCCACTTCTCGTTTCTTAATGTGAAAAACGTATATTGTCATCAGGCCCTGTCTTACGTGCTTTTAATGGAGTTTTTAATGAAAGTTCGGGAGGAATGAAGGCAGCCGCGCTCAATCGACACAGCTGCTGCAATTCTCACTAATCCTGACGTAAGCAACCGGTCTCCATAAATATCAAACGTCACCCTCTCCTCTTCCTCGTTCGTTTTCTGCATCCCTCCTCCACCCCCTCTCCACCTTTGCAGCTGCCCCATTGGTCACACGGGGGTCCTATCCTCCCCGTCCAACGTCCGGGAGGTTGGCCCTCAGCCAAGCGGGTTACGCCAAATCTCCACATCCCAATAAACGATTCTAATTTCTCCCAAGCTTTCGGCTGCTGTCATTCCTCGTGAAGTACTTTTCTCTTATGTGCTAACACTTATGCTGTGCTAAAGTATAGAAGCTTATCTTTCTTCAGCCGGAGGTAGTGTATGGTGTTGATTTCTTCACTGCTGACCTCCTGAGTTACTGTACATTATCATCTCATTTATCAACTACTTCGCTTTCATTATCTACATTCCAAACTTTGTTCTGAGACACCTCACATCTGTTTCTTGTGGCCTCAAATGCAAGATTTCTTTCTGTTTTTAAACGAGGTGCTTACTTCCTCCTGATCGTTTCCTTCACTGATTTCTGAAAGCTCTGTGGCCACTGGTGTCTAGCCTCTGGTTCACTTTCTCGCGGTGTGTTGTGTGCTTCCAGCAGAGCCTCTTTAAACTGTTACCACCCCCTCTCTGCTGATTCCATAGCTATCTCATCCCCTCTACTGCTGTTCAATGCTGTGGCCTCCTGTGCCCAGGTGCTCTTTTTGATGTGCAGTGCTACACCCCACCTCTTCCACCCATCCTCTCCCTTCAGGAGTAGAGGATGCTGCGTATCCACTACTGTTCTGTTTGTCATCATCATTCTCTGTCAGCCACAAGTCGCATGCGAGGTGTATCTTGAGCGTGGAGTACCTTGACTTCCTGTTTGAAGTACTGTCAATGTCGTGAACTGAAACTCAGACTTCTTAACTTCCTGGCGCGAAGGAGGAACATCTACTAAGAAATATTCAGCCAAGACTCACATCTCACAGCGACTACCTTTGTCTGGGAGAATTTTCTTCCCTGAAATTCTTTGAGTATTCCTGTTCCCCTGGGCTAGTTTTGCTCTGTTCGGCTTGTCTGTGAAAACAGAACTCTTGTTCATCTCCCAGCATACTCTGTCAGATATGGGATGAACCTTGAAAGGTGATGAATTTCATGTGAGCCTCCTGTTTGTGATTTCTTGGGTGAGATTCCCGGGGAGCGGTTTACCTGAATAGAGGGTGTCGGCGCCCTCTTGCAGGTGGAGGCCGAATTACAGGCATTCTTCACTACCAACCTGTAAAACAACATAATGTTTCAGTGATGCCAACTGCAATTGAAGTGCTGCGTTATAGAATTCCATAATTTATGTCTGTCTTCCTTTCTTTCCTTCATTTAACTGGTTTTACTGCACCACTGCACCTGAGTGAGTGGTGGTTTTGTAAAAGGAATTAATTTTTCCAGGATGTTCATCTGTTGTCTATGCACTGCACAGTGTCAGGGAATTCCATATGAAATACAAAATAGGAAAATTCATTATGCAGAAATGAATTAAGCTTTATTTCAACACCACTCAATGAACCATCCTTAAAGAGCACTTTAAAAAAGATCTCTGGGCATTTGTAACTCTATGCCTGAGAAGCAAACAGTGCAGAACAAAGTGGAAATCTTTAATGAAAACTTGTGTTTTTATTAACTTCTCGTATTTGGTGATTTTTATTATTGCACAGATTTTCTGTCCCAAATTGTCTGTCAGTGGACAAGTATCAGGGAACAAGACTGTCAGACCTTCTTGAGGGATCACAGAAACCATATCTTCACAGAACCTATATATTTGCAGTATATATTATATATTTGCAGTAACTCGCACTGCCACACTTCCACTACACTCTCAGCAAGCATCCCAGCATGCTCATCTCTCCCCAGTAGCTGGCTATTGGAAAACTGTATTATGCTTTAATCAGCGGTCTTGGCTCCTGTTTATGATCAAGTTAATTATAAAAAAATTCGATTGTTGAAGTGGTCCAGAAATGATGTCCACAATTTGTCGCCATCCACAAATAATTATCAGTCAATATTCACTTTTATCTCTGCTATTTTAAAGAGCCGGGCCAAGAATATAACCTATAGATGACCTCACAGATTTGTACAGAGAATTGGGGGCAATTCTGTAGAAACCTTTAACTTGTTTCTTAAAGGTTGCCAGTACAAATGGTACAATACTAAACTGAAATTCCTAAGCTTTTCAAGTCATTGTCTTAGACATGAATCAAAGTGTTGACTGTGGAAGAATGAGAAGAAAAGATTTCAAAGAAGGAGGTACACCATGCTGTTTTGTGTGGACCGTGTTCTGGCAGAAAAAAAAGGGAATTTTCTAACTGCAGTTTGTAGACATAAATGTGTAAGCAGTCTATTAAAAATCTGCAAATAAAAATAATTAAATACAATACTTTAGGCGCTACAACTGGATACTGTGGCTGCTCACACTTCCTGCATGACACAGTAAATTTAAAAAACAAATTAAAAAAATTGAAACCTTGGCTCCCTAAAATCAAATCTAGCAGGCCTATTATTCCTATTATTATCGGGGCTGAATTGCCTTTATTTCATTACGGATTACGTTTTTGCGAAATTACTCCTGGCTTTTCTCTATGTAGTCATTCTGCAGATTAACATTTTCTGGTAGACTGCACGTTAAAGGAGGCAACCTGTGTCCTCTAAGCGAAAGTAAAAAAGCCATCAAGCGCCGAAGTGTAATCAGATAAGGATATCAGGCCAGCATTAGTGTGTTAGCTTTGTCCAGGGCTCCAGCTTTCTCAATGGGCTGAAGCTCTCTCTTCATTTGTCACCCCAGCGCACCTTTTGTGTGGGTAATTTCCCATTGGTATTGCTCTGAGCTGCAAGTCGACTCGTCTCTTGCTCGAACTATTATTTCCTGCAAGCTTCGTGCATGTGTAATGAACCCCGAGAGGATTTACAAGCTTATCAAGGGAGAAAGTGTCGGTAAGAACTGATAAGGCCTTAAGACCACGGAGACAAAGAAATTTCCATTGCATCCAGCGAGCGGACTGACTGCCGCTGAACTGATTTGTGAAAGATTTGATTGGGTTTCGCCAGATGTCTGAGTAGCTGATGTTTAGGAAAAGCCTCTGAATCCTGGTCGTTCGGGATCCAATCAGAACCATACTGATGTCCGAAAGGCCAGTCACAGTTATTTGCAAACAGATGTACAAGCCGGAGCTCTGGGTTTTGATCAATCAACCTTTAACAAGTAAACTTGACTAGATGTGAATATAATCTTTTTGCATGAAAAAAGGAAGTCGCTCTGTGCCTCATTTTGATGGCGGATTAGTGGATCAGTGCTATAGATCGAGGAAGCCAGCCGTAAATATTAAATAGCTAAGACCTCATTTAAAAATGCAGAATTTACCTCAGAAAAAGACAAAGAAAGTTCCTGCAGTTACTACAATACATTTAATGCTATTTTCAAACAATTAAATAGAATTTTCAAGATCTGATTCTTCATTCATAACCTAAATATTCAGAAGATGTAGCATATTTTGCAGTATTCCTTTTTAGGTGAAACATATGTATTTTAGGTAAAGACCTATTTAATATTCTTCAGCAGCTTCAGAAGCCTCATTGTTTCCCCAAAGCTGTCATGAAGTAAATCTGGAACACAAACTCCCTGGTTTTGAGTACAACCTGTAAAGGCTGAACTGAAACCAAAACAAAAACAATTTGAAAGAGAATAGTTTCATAAGATCAAAGCGTTAGATTCATGTTCTCAATTCCATTCAAAATTCTAAACACAAAACCCAGATGTCAATCTCTCCTGTTGAAATTCAAAATGAAATATTTGATTTATGTAAGCATCGTTACAATAATAAATGCTGTAAAATGACTCATGTAGTAGTTTACTCTAAAATACATTATAGCCCTTAACCCTGTATAGTTGGGATGTATTTTAAAATGTTAAATAAGGATTCAACAAATGCTTCTCTAAAACTTGTTTTACAGCTCCTTGCAGTACATTTCTTCTGATCTGTGTCTTTCTACAACTTTATCTCTGAGCTTGTTTTGAAAGCTCCTTAGTCTTCATGTTGAATCTTTGCTTTAAATACAGTGACTGAGGGACCTCTAAGAGACACGTATATTTACTGTGAAAACATGAGAACAGCTATTATTGCACACAGATGGAGGACATACAACTAAGTGTGTGAGTTTTCAAATTACTTTTGAGCAGCGGAACTAATTTAGGTTTGCCATAGCAAAGGGAAAGAATACTTATGCAATTTTAGTTTGGATTTTTTCCTTGGCTTTCTTACTAGCATTTAACCTTCTTTCAGCCAGACAAGTGTTCAGGTTGAGTTTTCACAGTTGCAAGTTTTGATTAAAAATATTCACTATTAAAAATGTTCAATACATATACAATGCATCATCCATAAAACAACAAAATGCAACATTATTTCAAATAAATGAATATTTTTGCAAGGCATAGGTAGGCATCTCACCTTCCTCATGACTGAGAACTTACTCTGCATCATGATGGAATCCTGACCGGCATTAAACCGGAATGGAGTGTGAGCTTAAGTCACATTTTGAGCTTCCCCAGTAATATCTAGGAAAGCAGCAGTGCGTTCAAAAGCACATCTCTTCTAATGCAATCGCTGTGAAACTTGTTTAAAAAGTATGGTTCACGTGGAATAATGACATCGAAGAATCATAAGCTTTGCGAGTGTTTACTGACTGTTTGGCTTAACCTCCTGGCCAGAGGACGAGACGGCTCAGCCCCCATCCAGAGAGAAAGGTTAAACCAGGTGGACAGCAGGCAGCAAAACTCGAGTAGAGGCATGTGCAGTAAACACATACAGCATATACAGTATGTAGCACAAGTGGGTAATGGTTGTAATTTAAAACAGATGAGTGAGGTTGTCCTGCATTTCATTATCTCTCCTGAACTTCAGCTAAGATCTTCCACGAAAACGTTTAATTTGCAAGACTGATTGTCCTTCATCGCCCAAAATCTGAAGATACAGTATGAACAGACAGACCTCAGCCCGGTTCCCCACTGGGACCCCTGGGTGAAAGGAGGGAAAGGAAAAGCCCGGGGATAGGGGAATGACCGAAGCCTTTGGTTTAGAAAAAAAAACAACCTCTTTTTCGAGTGGCGAAACTATTGTCAAAAACAAAGTACGTAAGGGAATAAACCGCCACCAGCCAAAACGGCACCCAAAATTGAACTCTTTCCTTCCTGTAAAAATTCATGACTTACAAAGCAAGATTTGCTATTTGAATCGAATATATGAATCTGTCAAAGAAGTGGAGTGACGTGTTCTAGTTATTTATCTTCAGGGTCATTAGTTTAATGAGCATGTACAGTATTCGCCGGCAGCACAGAGGGGAATCAGGTGCCACATGATATCCAGCAATATGCTCAACAAGTAATTTCTCTCTGAATGGGAAGGTAATATGAGCCACTGTTGATGCCCTTTGCGCACCGTCAGGCCCTGACGCTATAATCAGGATGCTCACAGCCATCTCCTCACCTCACAAAGGGCGTAGCGGGTGCCAAAGGCAAAGGTACAAATTAAGAGCAGCGACTTCCCAAACCATGGCTGTGTAGTGGCCAATCTACCAAATACATTATTGTCAGGACTTTAATTACAGCGCGTGTCAGAATCCCCCGATAACATCATAATGTTATGATTCCTGAAAAGAAATGTTTTACTTAGGGAGCTAAAAAGCAGCTCAGGGTAAAAATCACATCCAAAGACAATCAAGCTGCTGTCATGTCAGCTGTTCAATTCAAAATAATTTCCTACGTTATTTCTTAAAGGTACAGGGCCTTGCACAAAGTATTCAAACCCTTCAGGGGTTTTCAGATGTTGCTGGATTATAAATGATACCAGCACACGTTTTTCCAATCTGTATTTGTATCGCACACTCACATGCTCAAACAGAATGTTTTTAAAGAGTAAATTAGTCTTCTTTTCAGCAGATATCCTGAAGAAAAATGCTGATTGGAAAACGATGTGTATCATCTGTATTCCAGCAACATTTAAGAACTTTTAAACGGTCTGAATAATTTTGCATTTTGTCTCCTGCCTCCCTCCTCCAACCCATCTTCACCCGTACAGCTGCCCCTTGGTCACTGCGCAGTCTGCAGGGGGTCCCAGCCTCCTCGTCCTGTGGCCAGGGGGCTGGTCCTCACTGTCTGGGTCAGTGAACATCCTCAAACCTCGAATTCTTCAGTTTTGTTGTTCTTCGTGCAATGTAACTTCTATCGACAATAAACAGTAAGGAGTACTAAAATGAAACTAGATAAAGAAAATCAATGAAAAAATAATAGTGTCACTGTGCAACATCCCCGTGTGACAGAAATGAAAACTGATATGATGCTGTTTGTCGACAAGTTTGTTGGGTGTCGGTGTAGTATTGTTCCTTGAAATACTGCACCAGAATTCGGAGCCCAACAGCGATTGCCTTGTTTGTCTGTCTGATACAAATGCCGTAAAGTTTTTAAAAAATGACCAACATGAGCTGCTGTTTCTCACCTGAGTCATGAAGACCGCCTTTTTGCTATCGGCATGATTGATGGAGTCCGGCCTGCGGAAGAAGGTGCCACAGTTTCTTCTTCAGCAATGAGCAGGTCAGTCCAGAGAGACCGGGAAGCTGGCTCTGGGAAGGACAGGGGTCACTCCACAAACTAGCACATCCACTTGCTACGTGTAATCACATTCGGACTGCAAAGGCTACAGCAGAAGAAATAGTCTGCTTATCAGCAGAACATTTGCAGCTCACTCTCTGCATGGATGGAGACCATTCAAGGTGGACAGCTGAGAGATGAAACTGTCTTCTTTTCCTGGCCCGGTACAATGTGGTTTTGCAAACAAGAAAGTGGCGGGGTGTCTTGTTCACAGATGAATGCCATTGTGCTCTTCACACACCTGAGGGCAGACAACTTGTTTGAAGAGGTTGCAGTGAGTGTTGTGTTGCTCAAGCCGTTCAGTGGGAGAGGGGGAACATGATGATGAAGGGACGCAAGACAGGGAATACCCTACTACTGATGACGTCCTCCAGCCCGGAAAATTACACTCATGCAAGCCAGCCTGGGAATCTTGGGTCTTCCAGCATGACGATGCAAGACCCCACAGTGATGTGACCTGAAGAAGGGATATGTCAAGACTTCCGATGGCCTACGTCTCCTCCAGACCTGAGTCCTACAGAACACCTGTGGGATCGGCTTTATAATACTATCAGCAGGAGACAACCGCCACAAGCCACCATTCACCAGCAGCTGCAGCTGGGCAGGAAGAGTGGCGGAACATCCCACAGCTGTCTGTCCAGCCCTGCGTGTCAGGAATACTTAGGAAGGTCATACGGACAAAAACAATCTTTTTGTCTGCTCATTTTGATTCACGTTTTGATAGTGATTAATATGCATGTCCAAACCATTTGATTAAATCTAGAACACACACATTTCTTTAATGTATGAGTTTCTTCTCAGTATTAGTAAAATGTAGCTCATGTAAAGCAGAGAAAAGAGGAATGGGATTATTGTAGCAAGCTGAAAAAGGCATTTATATTCCTTCTTGGAAAAGCTGGCAAATTATTGATTTAAGACAGGTGTCTTTAATGGGGAAAAAAAGATTTTTCAAAGAAAGACTGCCAGGTTTTTAAGCTCTCTGTTATGCAGCACAAGCATATTTCTGAGTTTTTTTCATCAGTTTTGTAAGCATGCTCTTGGTGGTGCATTTGGCAAAGTCAGTTTTTGATACAGAGGAGTGTTTGTCGTTTGTACAACTAACGACTATTTCTTTTTGCTTCCCTGTTTTTTTTTTTGCAGTTGACTTTTTGGCAAAATACTGCATTTTCAGCCCGGAGAAGTTGGCTGTGTTTAAAAGAGCTTTTGAAGTGGTAAGTGTTGTACCGACTTAACATCGTCCCCACACAGCCAGAGCCATCAGAGATCAAGACGCTGGAAGCTGAGAATTGCAGTGCACTACAGTGTATTGCTTCACACTCCAATGTAACTATACAACACAGACACACTTTTTCTCCCACAAGAACAATTTTATTTCCGCTCCAGCCTTTATTATTTCTTAAATTCTCTCTGTTCCTTAGCCAGAAAGGAGGACTGGATCTCTCCAGAAAGGAGCCACTGCCCAAGTGGAGGGGCAGGCGGTCCCTAGTGCATTGTGATCTGAATTCACGATTAGGCTAGCCTGTGTTTAATGTGGGCAGCATGGAGGTGCAATGTTTAGCACTGATGCCCCGCTTGCTGGGGCCCTGGGTTTGAGTCCAGGCCTGGGGTGCTGTGTGTGTGGAGTTTGCATGTTCTCCCCAAGTTTGTGTGGTTTCCTTCTACAGACCAAGAAACACACTGGTAGATTAATTGGTGTCGGAGAAAACTGATCGCTTGGCCAATGTGAGTGTGTGCGTGTCTGTGTTTGTGTGTGGCCTGCGATGGACTGACGTCCCACCCAGGGAGTTTCCCTCCTTGTGCCCGCTGCTCGCTGGGAAAATGGATGGACAAGCTTAGGGCATTCAAAAGACACTCCAATATACAGTTGAAAAATAAAGTTCTCTGTAATGTTTCCTTAAAATAATTTAAGTCAGGAAGGGACTTTTAAGAAACAATTTACACATTGAAGGAAGTGTTGAGGTACAGTCGAGAGGACTGTCCAAATGCACCCGTCAAGCCTTTTAATTGAAGGATTATGTTAAAAAATTGCTCACAGGTAAACTATTGTAACGCAACGGGGGCTCAGGCAGGCGCCCTTGCCGCATCTGGTCGGCCCCATCCCGACTGAGGCTCGAACCCGGGACTCCCGCGTCTCTCTGCAGCGACCTAGCCCCGTGAGCTAAAGAGAGATCTCCCCACAGTCCAGTAGCTGTAGTCCTGCTATCACAGGGAAGGGCGGTGACATCACCTGCTCTGGTACGCCGGCTCTTACACAGTGCCTGTCGGCCGTAAGCGTTACACTATGCTGAAAAGAGAAGAAAGGAAAAAATGTTTTGGCTGTGATTGGGCTTCTTCACACCCGAAGAAGGCTCCACAGCCGAAACATTGTAATTATATACTGTATACACCTTTACTTGTTCCTTTGCGGCCTGCGCATGCTGACGCAGCTCCCTGCTGGAACTACTGTATGTAAAAACTATATTCCTTTACACCTTGCTTTCCTACATTTTGTAAAAGGCAGTTGTGTTCTTTTTATGTCTCCTAAAAATGGAATTGGCAATTGTTAATCAACACAGTTTAGAAGCCTGTTGATACTTATTTCCACCAAGTGCTAATTTATAGAACCACAGCTGAAAAATTGGACCTTGATTGCAAATAATGGTAATAATAACGGAAGAGAAGGTGAGCAGGTCTTTTCTAATTAATTTAATGGCTGGCGTTGGAGTCACAGCACATGTCTCTTTTGTTAATGTCAGCATCTAAAAAAACAATCAGCCTCTCAGGGCCTCTGGCCAGCGATAGCCTCTTCTTCTATGGGGCAGGACGGGTCACCTTTCCTGGGCAAATTGTCCTGGCACACTGCCAGTCAACATCTGAGTTCTTAGGCAGGCTCTGAGGGCAGGCAGGCATGCCACCCCGAAGCACATGGAGTAGATCTCACTGTCCAGGTGCTGCTAGGAGGCGCAGTCCCGGAACTGGAAGTTCTGGTTATAAAACCAGTGGTAGTGCATGGGCAGAGATTGGTGAGCATGGATGTGCAGAGTGGAAGTGTGGCCTTAGTCCAGAGGATTAGGGTAGCACTCAAAGAGCACCACCCAGATAGCGGTCTGATTGGAGGGTTCCGGTGTTCCGGACTCTGTAGTTGTGGCTGCTGTGTCTGACCGGGGTCTCCATCTCAGCCAGGTAGGTCAAGGTCTCTCCCATCACAATGACATTGTTCTTGCCACCATAACGGGGGACTTGAAGATGGCCCAATCTGAGATACAGATAACCGGGCTGCACCAGCAACCTGGCTGGCTGGGTCCATAGGGGATACAGAGAAGGTCTGGTATACGGTGAAGGCAAAGTGTTCATCTGCAGTGCACTCCTCCAGGGAACAGCAGGAGGACATCTCCGGGTCCATACCCTTGGCCAGACTCTGGGCAGGAGAGAGGCTCTCTGAACCACAGGGCACCTGCCGACTATAAGAATCCTGCAGCCATCTTTTGGATTAAGGTTGCGATAAGATCAAGGCACCTTCATTTCCTATCGTTCTCCTAAGGTGACCTTTCTTATGTTCATCATTTCTGACCTCTTGATAAAGTGACAGTCTTTGAAAGGACTAGCAGAGTTACTGGCACAGCTGTATCCTCCTGCTGGTTCAATACTAACTCTTTGCTTAACTTTGTTACCAAGATGTTGCAAGCAGGGGCTGGCACATTTGTGGTTAATACAGGTTTTAAGGCCAGAGACGGAAATGACAGTAATTTACTGTCCTTCTGTAAACAGCTCTCCACAGCTCTGGGTGGCTTCCATATTCGTGAAGGGGTTGATGACAGAGTCTTGCATGCTTTTGTACATCATAAAGACAGACAGCTTTTTACAAACCTGTCTAGGTGTGTCTCTGTGTCACAATCTATCTTTCAAGTGTAACAGAGAAGTTTGTTTTTCTTATTTCTCCTTCATTTACAACAGCCAGGATAGATGCACTATGACATTTCAGTCATCATATTCAGTAGACACTAAGTATTCTGCCTAATATTCTGCTCATACAAACACTGTTTACTTCTGTTATCCGATAGCTAAGAAGACAGATCAGCTGTACAACATTTACTCACCTTCTATTCGAAGAGTGTCTACGTCAGAGCATTTCAATAACTCCGAAGTCAAGCGGCCCTTAATTAGGGCTGTTAGGAGCTTGTATTGTGTGTGAAGGAGAAAAGGAGAGCAGGTGTTCAGAAGTGAGGTGCATTTAGTTTTGTACTGTGCTTTCCCATTCACCAGGTTTGTCTTTGGACAATTTTCTTCTGAGGGAAACTTGACAGAAACGATACGCAATGACGGAGCAGCACATTGATTTTCTGGGCACATTGAAACTGGGGATCAGGTCCTGAAATAGATTCAGAGATTTGGTTTATGGAGAGGATAATAAAATAATCTATATTGTACAGAGCAAGAAGACTCAAGATTTAGGCTTCACAATGTATCTCAATTTCTGATCAGTCTTAATATATATATTACATATGTAGCATATGCATAACACAAGTATTTCTGCCAAAGTTAACAAGAAGTGTATGTGAACAACAATACAATTTCAACACAGCTGATCTTCGTCCTGTACTCATGCTTGCCCTTGTCAGGTCACCTCTGAACTGTAATACATGATGATGGAAGACTGACACATGCACATTCTAATAAAGGCAGGTGATTTTTATGTAACTTAGCAGCAATCTTGATGGACCTCAATCAATGATAGATCTTTGAGATAGACGCCTACTGAATATGTTCATGTATCGTCATTTTGCAGACTTTTCACATAAAAAGACTATAAAGAAATTTAAGACTATTAACAATCAGTAATGCAGATTTCAGCATGTGTAATACCATGCTGTATGTTAACATATTTTGTGTGCACTTGGATGTGACACCCATTATAACGAATACAAATTATTCTAATTTATACACCACTGACAGCCATGTGTGAAAGTCTTTAGCACTTCAGCATTTCAGAGGTAGCTGTGCTTAAAAGAGAAGGAACCGCAGATACCTGTCTTTGGCAGCAATAGGAGGCCGAGGGTGTTAGATCCTGAGTGTGTTTTCATTGCCAAGCTCACTGGGCTCTGAAATCCAGCCCGTCCTGCAGCTCTGTAAAGGCTGACCTGAAGAACAGTCTGACCTCTTGCCCTTTGTGACAGAGGTTAAATGCACAAGGATCTCAACATTGTTTTTTCTGGTCTGGAGTCCTAGCTTGTCAGGCTTATCGATGGCCCATTTTCATTAGAATGTAAAGGGTTATTACTCCCAGTCGCTCATTATTTTCAAAAATCAAACTTCTTACGTCAACATCTTTTTCGCAGAAGAAGCGAGCAGATGTGTTGGAATGGGGGGAAAGGTCTCTGGAATGGGGGGGTCTTCCGTGGTCATAGCGAACGAGTGACCGAAGACCAAAGATCCTCATTCTTTACGAGAGGCACGGAGTGCTGTGGCTATCGAGCTTTCCCAAGTCGAAGGGGGTCCCCACGAGACACGCCCACATTTTCATCATGGAAATGAGCTTGGTCGCCTGTTCAACAATGCAATTATGAAGGCGAATGGACTTGGTGGTTTTACCTGCCATAGCGAATACGCTGCGGTCATTACTGAAAAGGTCCCCGACTCACACTAATTATTCAAGAGGCATCATTAAAATGTTTTGTGCATTGTCGAAGATGGGAAATCTAGGATTGTTAAAAGGGATTCCCCTTCTGTGTTTCCAGGCAGACAACGACAGGGATGGCTATCTCACTTGCTTTCAAGTTCTTCTGGCGCTGAAAGAGATTATTCCCCCGGAGGCCCTGAGTGACGCTGAAGAGATTTACGTTTACAGGGTAATTATCAGAAAGGCCGGTGCCTTTCCTGGGAACTGCGAGGGACGCTTAATTTTGTATAATTCTACAAAACCCTCAGGCCACTGAATACCGTTAAACCCTGCGAGAAACTGACACGGCAGCTCTCACAGGCAGGAGTGTACCGCTGATGAACGCAGCTCTGTGCTGGTTTTGAAATCAGTACAAGGAGGCATGCACAGGACTGCAGGGCACCCCTACCTGATGTTACAGTACCTCCAATCTCTGTCTGTAGAGTAAGATCTGAACCGATCTAATTAACCCATCAAGATACTCGAGCACTAACGTCATTACGTGAGTCCTGTTCAGCCAGCTCCTCTTCCTGTCCTGAGATGGTCTAGGAGAGCCGGGGACGATCCTGTCCCTCTGAAGTAGCTGACCACAGGGCGTGTGTGGCGTCAGTGCAGCTGTGTCTGTTGGGCCCTGCAGTGTGAGATGAAAAGCTATAGACTGTGTGTGTTTCCAGCCTTCCCACCTCAACAGTGGATCCAGTGCTCCGTTGAGCATGATTAAAATGAGAGAGTCATTTGGCTTTTCCGATGAAGACATTTTTTACAAATTGCTAATTCTGTACGGGGGGAAAAGTTGTCCTCTGACACTTACAAAATCTGACTGAAATCACTTTAAAAATCTGAATCAGATAAAACTGGTATTATACAAATACTGTACAACAAGAACCTTGAAATGATTACGCATAATTCTGCTGCAGAGTTCTCCATCTTCTGTAGCTTGGCGAAGAGAAAAAGTTATGTTAGCAAATCCAACAGTTTTTCTACTTATGCATCCCTGAGAGGAAATCACCTTTTTCACCTGTTCGGTCAGCATCACCTTTTGCCAGGTATTCAGGAGAACAGGGTCACTGTGTCCTGTTTAAGTGCCTTTCTTTTCAAAGTGTATTTTCTGTCACAAGAAGGTCTGAACCTCACACTGTATTGAGTTTTATCATCAAAGCTCATCGACATCTTTTCAATGCACTGTTTTCTGAGGTACTGACAGAAAGAATCAGCAAAGCCTATTTCTTTCTTTACAGTAGAAAGGGACCTTTGTCTCTCGCGCGATCAGTCAGCAATATTGTCTGAGTCAATATTAAATCCACTGTGTGCTTCATACTAAACAAACACTTACCTTGCCTGGGTGAAATGTCTTTTTCTTTTTCCCTTTCTTGGGTCTATTTACTTGTGTCTCTCCCTGCCTTCTCTTTCCCCCCTGAAGATGTCAAAGCTTTGAAAATCACTTTGTCCCAGAATATAGTGAATACGCACATGGTGCTATTTTTTCATATTTTTATTTGTATATTTTTTCATATTTGTATTAGTTTAGGAGAGAAAACAAACCCTGCCATTATTTCTGAAATGATTCAAATGGGTATTTTTCTCTTCAAGAATTATCATCATTTAATAATATGATCTAATTTTGTATATATAATACCTCAGGATGTTAGGTTTGTTATTCATTATATGAAAACATCACATATAATATCAAGTTTATTCTGAGTGCAACACAAAGTCTGACAATTCAAACCATTTGGGCTTTGGGGATTGAGTGGTCCAGAACCACAGGCTAGCTGTCCACTGGACCGTTTGTGGGCCATTGTCCCAGTCCTCATCATTGTTCCACTACCAACCTTCAGGCTCCCATTCTGAAGGATTCTAAATGAAAATGCTTCGCTACTGACTAGAATGAAAGCTGGGCTCATCCGAGGTCTTTCCCTGGGCCGCAGGCCATGTCTTCTCGGCCCTGCGCAGCACCTGTTGGTCCTGTGAGCTACAGCAGGGCCTGCCGAGAGAGATGAAACGTCCTCTCCTCGGTTCTGCACGCGAGAGAATCCCTGACGGCCTGTCAGCACAGGTGTTTTCAGCCCCTGTTTGCTGTGGGATTATCCGGAATGGGATGTCTGGAATAAAGAACGGGCACACTTTCCAAACAAAGAGCTTGGAAAAATATTTTAAAAAAAACATTTGAAAAAAAAAAAAGAGTTTGTAACGCAATTTAATCTTAGTCCTGCCTCGTTGTTGTCTAGTCCTTTTTGGCAGCTGCTGGTAAAGACTTCAGGATTCTCAGGGCTGGAGGGGTTTACGTTCTGCTGAGTCACACCTCTTACTGACACTTCTCAGGGCTGGAGGGGGTTACGTTCTGCTGAGTCACCTCTTGCTGACACTTCTCAGGGCTGGAGGGGGTTACGTTCTGCTGAGTCACCTCTCGCTGACACTTCTCATGGGCACAAGGGTCTTGCTCAGCCGGCTTGCTCCACAGCTCCGGAGCTCACTCCCTGCTGATCTGGGCAATGATAACTCTTTTTTTTTACAGTTTTAAATCTACAGACTCATTTCTCCAGTCAGGCTTTTGATCAGTGTTTGCCTTCTCTCCTTTCTCTACATGTCTATCTCTGCCTTTATTCCTATATTAACGTTCAGTTGTTATTTCGATTTTTTCTTTCTCTTGTTTATTTTGCCTTACCCTGCAAAGAGCCCCCAAACCGTGTTGGTGTACATGGGCACTGAAATAAAATCCTTGTGCACCTAGTATTTATTTTCTTTCTATAGTTTTTAAATAAATATGGATTTATGTTTAATCATCTGTATATGATTTAATTGTTTCAGTTTTTATTGACTAAAGAGAATGAGTGTAAAATAGTGCTGTGAAGGAGTACTCCTCCACTGATGCTTTTTAAAGTATTCTTCAGCTGAATGTGCTTTTCTGTTGTTCACTGTACCGCCCTTTCTCTTCCAGTCCTCTGCGATTGATATACCTTGGCGTAACACAATATACTTCAATATACATTCAACAAGTGAAAGCCAGCACCCTCTGTGCTCGATAGCAGGGGCACAGTACGAGATGCTGTGTGATGTGTTTACAGGGGCCCATCACAGCCCTTTGTCTTTTTGAGCTCTGCATTCACTCCTCACCTTGTTATGCTACACTTACGAAGGTCCAGGGGCAGTTCTCCAGCGGGCTTTCCTGCAACACCTGTTCCATGGTGTGTGTCTGCTGAAGTAACACAAGCATGTGAGCTCTGTGACATCTTAAATCAACTTCCAAGGCTGCTTCTTCTACATTCTTACAGAACATTGAACTAGTCCAGGACCGACCGGCATTGTTCGCAGTAAAAGGTCATGGCCTTTTGTAAGGCAGAGATAGACATGTAGAAAAAGGAGAGAAGGCAAACACTGATTAAAACCCTCTGATTTTACAGTGTCCGAGTATAACTCTCTTGTCTCCTTTGTCTGTCTGTCCCCCCACTTTGTCTTCTGTCTCCAGATTTTGGAAATGGTGGACTATCACATAACAGATGGCCTGACAGACCTCAAGCTCTTCGCCGTGATGGCCAGCTTGGCGCAGAAAATAACCACACTGGAGTGAGTACCGACGGGGCCACGAATCTTAAGTCCGCAACCACAAAGGGGTTCAGGGAAGGATTGTTCTCCCCCCATAAATAAGGGGAGAGGATGGGTCTAAGTGGCTGTGGAAATAGATTAAGTAGCTGTTTACACTGCATTGGAGTGACCTCCCTCCCATTAATCCAGGCTAGAGGTGAAGGTCTAAGCCATCAAGTGCCACATTTCAGCGAGCGTGTCAGCAGCGCTGTCACAGGGCTGGGTAATTAAAGCAAATACCACACACACAGAGCTGGAAGCCACAGCCTACCAGTTGATTATTTCCCATATGGCACCAGTTTAGAGTCAGTTTTCCCCCCCAAGTCTCTGTCCCCCTCATTCTCGAATGTCACTTCTGTTTCTGCTTCATCAGGAGTTAAGGGGAGGAGGAGGAGGAGGGGGGGAGTTGTGTTATTTGCAATTATGCAGGTGAACTTTTTCCAGATCAGATCCTATAAGGACACCAACAGAAAAAGGGAAAAAAATAATATAGCCACATTTCATTTCATAAACACAGGCTCCCAATTTTATATGCCATTTGTAAAAATACAGTTTTGATTCAAGGTTGGCTGTAGATGCATGACTGTCCCCCCATCAGCTTTTTAATTTACTAAGATTTCTATTAGTAGGGTGCCTGGGCAGCCTCAGCCTGGCTTTCCTGGGCACACGGCCAGCAGTAGTAACCAAGGCAGTGTGCAGAGGAGAGCTCACCAGAGCAAATTAGCTCCCGTACTGGTGCAGAATAAGCCACGATCTAGTCACATGCCAAGGTGGTGCGGCAGATCTCATGACACGCTGCCCGACTGAAGCTCCACTGTGGCTGCAATCGAATCCTGGTCTTTAGTTTTGAAGTAAAGACTTGCTCCTAGCACAGCTCACGCTTAATCATGTTTTTGTGCTTCCCAGAAGCCCTTTGCCACCTCTCCTGGCACAAAACGATATCATTTTTGACATTTCACCACTCAACAGAGACTTGATTATGGAAAATCCCTGCTTCCGCAGACATGAGCTCCGACACAGAGCCGTTCTGTCTTGCAGTGCCCATATAAAAAAACAACAACAACAACTGGCTGAAGATCTTGTGTTGAAGGTTTCTGTGAAACTGACAAAGACGCCTTTGTTACCCTTCACATCCAGAGGTTAAAACCACCAGACAGCGAATCGGAGAATCACCTGGGGGTGACTGGGAGGAGTGAATGGTAACCATCACATTCACACTAGGCGTCCTTTTGCCTTTTTTTTTTTTGCCTTGATGGGAACAATGGGGTGGCCACAGGGGAAGTCCTGTTTGAATTAGGCAAGGAAAGAGATCACAACAGACGCTCTCTTTTTCCCCTGGCACTCTGACCCAATCCATCTGCCCCTCGGTTTGGCCATATGCTGCAGGAAGACTTTCCCTCTGAAGCAATTTCACTTTAAATGCATCTGCAGGCTCTCTGCTTTCACCCCAAGAGCAGCGAGTCCACATTCCTGCAGTGGACACTCAATGTCGGCGGAGGGGACATTAAGGAATAGCCCCTTGAGATAAGAGATGCGCTCCTCTGTGAACTTCACTGGGCGCTGTAGCTCTGCAAAGGAATGGGACCTGCTCACCACACTCCTTTCACTGGTGCTTGTCACCTCGCGCCCGGCGCAGGTTTTGTCTTTGCTCCCAAATCAGACTCGTCAGATTGGTTTCCGTCCAGTAAGTCACACAGTGCCTGCAGTCGCTTGCCAGCTGATGGTGAGTTGCCAGCCTTTGCTGATTTCAAAGAGACTGAGAACTGGCAGCACAATAAAAGAGCCAACCTATTTTCAGTGTGCTGGCCCGTTATCTGCATAGCATTTTTCACATTTAAAACGCATCTTCATAAAAAAACAAGCCATTCTCTTCCCCACAACCTTGTGTAACTCTAAGAGAAAGGCTCAGAGTTTTTTCTTAAAGGGAGTCTATCTAATAAAGGTGTTCCATGCGAGACACTTATATACTGTATACTCTTTTCAGTAGTCAAACTCAGCTATGCCCTGCTGGCGAGTCCTAACAAGGGCAAATCAGCTGTCTCTGGCTGCTGACTGACTCCGTATATACAAAATTGCAATTAGAAGTTTGTCTCCACTTCTGCTTCCAAGCATATGAAATAGTAATAGTTCAGGTGGGTAGCTGTGTCAGCATGCGTAGGCTGCAAAGGAACAAGTAATAGGTTTATTCCATGCTGAAAAAAAGAAGAAAGAGAACACAACGTTTCGGCCGTGGAGCCTTCTTCGGGTGTGTAAGAGCTTTTTTCACACCTGAAGAAGACTCCACGGCTGAAACGTTGTGTTCTCTTTCTTCTTTTTTTCAGCATGGAATAAACCTATTACTTGTTCCTATGAAATAGTAATAGCTAATTAATAAATATCTATCTGCATTATTCATAATTTATGTATCCAATGGATTGCAAAGTGTAACCATTGAAAAGGAACGTGACACAGATGAAAGTGTGGGACAAAATGTGATCTTCAGTTCTCCTGGTTGTGTAACATCAGTGTTCAGTGTACCTGCTGGTGGCTTTGGGCGCAGATAGATTTTGAAAGATCCCTCTTCTCTTGTGACAGAGGTACAGTAACATGCAATGTGGGATGTGCCCCTAATCAGCTAAAAAGCAGCGACTCATGCATTTTAAAATCACAAATCAAGCTACATACAAAAAGACCTTTATCTTAATTAGAAAAAAAATAGTTTTTCCTGTTCAAGAAAAGTTTAAAGGATCAGCATTACAGAATTGAGCTTTGTGAAATTTAGTGTGGGAAGAAAGAATCGATAAGTTTCTGAAACTACACTGTGCTCTGTTTAACTTTGCGAGACGTAATGTTATATTTTGAATTCAATTCGATTTATTTTAATATAGTGCCTTTCAGCCTCTGAGGCTGCCCCAAGGCACTCAACAATGCAAGTGACCATACATGTGAATACAGAACAGAAAAGACCCGAAGACAACGGAGGAGAGGAACCACAAACTAATAAGGAGAAAAGAAACCTCCGGGGGTCCAAGGTCAACTGGCTGCCCAACCCCCTTGGGCATGCTAACATTATACAATTTAAAAAAGAAATAAATGAATGAGGGTATTAATCCATCCATCATGTCTTCTGTATGTCAGTACTCCATTCAGATCTCTGTAAACCAGCAAAATCCTCCGAAATGATAGCTGTATCCACGATGTCCCTCTTGAATCCATGGCCAACTCAGATGGTGCCCAGCCCGGGCGCCATCCGGACTTGTGGGGAGGAGAGTAGGATAGTTGGGTCAGAGCAGATGTATCTACCTGGTGGGCCAACACAGACACACAATGGCAGGTACAGCAGCACCAGCACCCATGGTTGCAGCAGGCTAGTAATAGGTCTTCAGTCTGGACTTGAATACTGAGATTGACTCGGCATCCCAAACATGGGGTGGGAGACTGTTCCATAAGCTAGGGGCCCTGTAACTAAAGGCTTTACCACCATCGTTTTTTTTATTAATGCGTGGAATATGAAAAAGACCTGCATTCTGTGATCTAAGCAGGAGACTTGGATTGTAAACATTAATATTCTATTCTATTAGATAGACAGGTGCCTGACCTCTGAGAGCCTTGTAAGTAAGTAGAAGGATTTTGAAGTCCGCCCTGTACCTGACAGTAAGCCAATGAAGAGACATAAGTATGGGGGTTATATGGTCGTACTTTCTGCTCCTAGTAACAATTCCAGCTGCTGCATTCTGAATTTGCTGTTAGGTGTTGAAAAAGTGGTGGGTGCTCCCTGATAGTAATTGCAGTAATTGCAGTAATCTAACCTTCTGTACCTTCTGTACCTTCTGTAACCTTCTGTACACAAGAGCATGCATTCATTTCTCTGTGTCTTGAGTGGAGAGAAACTGCCTTAGTTTTGCAATATTTCTTAACTGTAGGAAGCATGTTTTCAATACTGTTTTAACATGAAAGTTAAATGAGAGCCTTGTATCTAATATGATGCCTAGGTTACGTGCTGAGTCTTTGAGGCGGATTTTTAAATCCTCTGAGTTAAGTGCTGAAGTTATAGTAGTTCTATCAGTATTGTTGCCTCCAGACAAGAGAACCTCAGTTTCATCGGAGTTGAATGACAAAGTTTTCACACATCCAAGACTTTACTTCATTAATGCAATTAACTAAAGTGACAATTGACGAGTTGTCATTGGGTGTAAATGAAATGTATATTTGAGTGTCATCAGCATAGGAACGAATGTTAATATTATGTTTTCGAATCCAATCTGAAAGCTTACCATGGACTGGCAGGGCTATAACTGCAACAGATGCCCTTTTCTTACCAAAAGAAAAACCTGGAATAAATAAGAGCTTTTTGTCATAATTGCTCTACCTCACATATATCTCTAACAATTTTTTTACACATTAGAAAACTGGTTACGATCTTGTGAATTCAGTCAGACACTTTGAAACTATTTCTTTTATTGTAAACGAAGACATCTTTCTGACATAAGATTGGTGTCACCTCTGGAATTCCTCGTTTTTTCCTCCCAATTTAATGACATGGTGGTGACCATTTAGTGACATCAAAGACAGAAGCTAGAGAAATTATTTGACTAAAGAGACTAAAGAAGCTTATAAAATATGCATTGAATGTATCAATTTAGATGTTGGACCTTTATCCTCTTGTTGTGTCATTTATAGTAAATTCTTCAAACCTGGTATCGAGGCTTTAATTGAATAATAATAAAATTTCTGTAAAAATTAATTTGGGAGCCTCCTCAATTACAAAATCAGCAAAATAATAAAGGACAGGTTAGAGAACATATTTCTACCCCTAGTTTTTGGGGTATTAACCTTCAACTTTCCCAAATTATGCTTTACTCTGTGACAACGTTGTGCTTTCACTACTGTATACTGTACATACACATGGGTTGCAGGAAACATTTGGAGTTCGTGTCCATATTGCATTTCTGCAGACGCTGACCATTTCCACTGAGCAGAGAGAATACTGTCAATCCAATTCTGTCTGTTTCCAAAAGAACAGTAGATCCCATGGTGTTTATTTCCTGTAATTCCCTGCAGTCGAGCAGGGAAAGCATTGTTCTACATATTCAAAAGTGAACAGGTAACACGATCCTCCTCAAAGAGAACGTGGTTAAAAGCCTGTGCATTCTCTCTCTCATGCCCTCCAAAAATATACAAGATGACTAAATCTAGACCATGCATTAAAAAAAAAGCTATTGAAATTGAAAGCTAAATCATTTTTTTTGCAAACTTTAACTGGGTCAGCATGTGTTTGCGTCTTACACAAGCTTCTTTAAAAAGGACTGCCAAATTATAGCATTGCATAAGTGTGAGTCAGGCGCGCCAGATAGATGCTGGTTTGTCCATGCCAGTAATGACTGAGGTGCCGTGGTTTGAGGAAGGGCAACAAAAGAGTGAGGCCAGGCGCGAGGCCGGACCCTGGCGCAGCTATTATTTTGGGTGTTGTCTTCCCATTAGAGCTTTTACTGCAAACCAAGTGCAATTAATGATCATTAGCTGTGCTGTCTCCCCTCATTCTTGTCAAAGGCCCTGCCAAGGCCCTCTCTGTAGCTGGCAGGCCAATGAGAGTACAGGGAGCACTCATGCATGCCATCAGGCTGGTGGCACGGAGCCGGCAGCATCCTTGTTTAACAGGGCATTCACAACTTGTTAGTGGGGAGATGCAGAGGGTCTGACCACGGCTCTGCCACACGCTGCAAGTATACGTCTGCCTAAAACAGAGGCGTGCCTGTTTCTGCTTAATTATTGTGAAAGCCTTTCAGTGTCAGCGAGTGGTCACTTTGTGCACAGGCCGGTCCGTGTCCTTCTGACAGTTTCAGCCGTTATTCTGCTGGGCCAGGCTTGCGTTCCCCTTAATTGTTTCAGCCATGAGGCAGTGTAAGCAATCACAAAGGACTCAGAACAGTTTATCATCAGCTCATGAACTTGACAGGAGACTTACCCGCCAAGAGTTCAGCACTCAAACACTAAATACTACAAGAACTCGTGTTTCAGTCTCTGTGTTTTCAGCCTCCTTAGGCTGATGTCCTGTAATTTCTCATCTTTTACGCATTTTTTTTTTATCGTAGCTTATATTTATTGGACGGGTTCTGCTGAATTATGTCACAGTGGATTCTGTTTACACAGTAGTGTGGCAGGACAAATGACTGAAGATGAGCTGCCTTGTTAAACATCTGCCGGTCACATTTAGGTCAGATTTTTAGTTTTTTCTTTCTTGAAACAGATTGCGTGGCATGAAAGTGAACTGATGCTAGAAATTCCTATAGCTGAGCCCTGGATATTTTCCCATGTTCCAATTCCATAGACTCCATATACAGGCAGGATGGTAATTTTCATCGGGACAGAACTCATCCTGGTTTGTAGGTATGAAGCAATTAGAAAGCTCATGACTCTTCTCCTGGATGGGATGACAAAGCACATTGCATACAGTACCTACAGGCAGTCAAATCCAGCTGATTATTCTTATCCATTCTCAAACTTTTCCTTGAAATCACAAGGCAAGGGGAAAGTTTCCTTATTATTTAATGTGATAGATATGTGCGAGCACTAAGTCTTTGCCAGTGTCCTAATGACTCAAGTTTTCTTAATTTGCATCATGGTTTCAACAGTCCTTGTGGATGCACTCTTTTCCCTGTATGCTCCCACCCTGTGCTTGTCCTTTCGGAGAGCGCTAGAGCCAGGGGCACATGTTCATAGGCCCTGGGCACTTTCACTCCGAAGAGTGCAAAAAGAGGGGGTAACGCCAATTGAATGACGTCGCCTGACATGATGCACTTTAAATTATTCTAATGCTAAACCACCTGACTGATGGAGCGAGTGCTCGACTCGGCCCATCACGATGGGCTCGCTCGGCCCATCTCTTCGAAACTTCTAGTTTCTACAACAGCCGCTAGAGAGCGGATGATTCTTGATTTGGAGCACCTAGAGTCGATCGCAAGCGTGCTGTTTTTCGTTAGTCACTAGTGCCTCTCTCCTTCATAGGCCCTAAAAATGTAGCGGGCCCGAGGCTCTGTGCCTACCGTGCCTAATGGGAAATCCGGTACTGCCTAGAGCATTACTGATCTAGTTTGGAAGTCATTCAGCTGTATTCCTTATTCCACCTTAAAACACCAGCAGCAAACATAATTTATAACTCGCAAACACCATACAGATTTAGGGGGACACCCACAGTTTCACTGATATACATATTTGTATATATTTCAGCGACTTCATGAGATCCCTCATTGGCACATTGGACTTTAAAGCACTGGAGCTGAAGCTGTACAAAGCCAAAGTAAGGAGAACATGTGACTGTCATTCCACATTGATGATCTATCTGTCTCTCTGTCTGTTCTTTTTCTCTTTACTTGTGCTTGTGTTTGATGTATTTCAAATTTACTGTGGATTTAACAAAAAAAAAAAACATAACACTTTCACAACCCCATCTTCTCCTTACAGTCCGGGAAAGTCTCCTGAACGACGATCTGTTACTTTCACAATAATTCATTCACTCCAAAACAAAAGTACAGTGTGTCAAAATATGACCACTGGGATTTGGGCAAAACCGAGCACTTCAATGAGCGACGGTGAGGTCTGCAGTTTGCTGTTGCCAAAACTTTTTTAATTTTGTGTGTTCGAAATGAAACGAGAGGGCCGAGGGCATAATCAAGAAGAGCGAAAGCAAACCTGAGATGCAGGCAGAGAAGAGTATCCCATGACCCCCTGGGACCGGTGCTGCCGCCGGGAACCCCTCATGAGCCCAGGAGTCCCTGCAGCTGCACCCAGGGGCGGCTGGGCCAGAGCTGCCTTCAGTGGCTGTAGAGATGAGCGAGTCCCAGAACAGTGATTCACACGCAGGACAAGAGCTTATAGAGCCGAAGTCACACCCAGAGGCTTGTAAAACCCGGTCACAGGCAAGGTCTGCGGACACCAAAAGCTTTCTTGCATTCAAAAATCAGCACGTCTGACTTGTCTGTATGAGATCTGTAGGCAGAAGCAAAAACCTAATTTACTTATAGTGCTTTATTCATTGCACTCCTTTCTGAATTGTATATGGAGACATATGTGACTGGTTTATGAAAAGTGCTTAGGTTATAATATCTGCACACAACAAAGGCTCCACAGCGAAACGTTGTGTTTTCTATCTTCTATTTTCAGCATGGAATAAACCTATTACGTGTTTTATGATCGTTATATTGCAGGTAAAAAACAAATGCATGTGAAACATCTTTAATTTAAATAACCAACACATTGTTTCAGACTGAAATTATATATAAATTTGAGTACATTGGTTACTACAGAAGTGGCATTTCACTGCAGTGTATCTGGTTAAGGCGGTGGTTTGGTGTTGATCTACGCAGAACCCAGTGTTGTCCATGTTGTCCAACTAGCTTTTATAGTGTATCACTTGATATCACTGTAAATATGATCATTATTGTGACTAAAAGACTTATTACTGTTATAAAACTTATAGTGTAAATATATACAGTATATATTAATTTTAGGTTGGTCAAGTCAGTGTCTGCTAAAATGCGCTTTACCACAGAACACAGGTATTCAATTTTAAAAAGTAAATACAAACTCTCTGTAATGAATTAGGAAACCAAAAAAATATAGATTCAGTTACATGCATTTTTAAAACACACTTTGCAGGTCTCCTAATTGGGTTTATGCTTCACAGTGTGTTTAACCTAAATGAGGAGCAGTGTAATATTGCAATTCACAATGGAAAGGCAGGAATTACATTCAGAACTGGTGTTAGGTTCTACTGTGAAAGGTGGACACCATGTCTGACCCGAGACTTGAAAGAGGGCTCATATCTGTTATGCAGTAATTTTAACCCTGCTTATATAGTTTGGGTTTATTCCGTGTAGGCCTTTGTAATTACAGAGTCGAACGGGAAAGGATTATTGTTGGTGTGAGTGCCAAAGGATTACCCGAACTTATTGAACAGGACGCATTAGCTGTGCAAACAGGTGCACACATAAAGGCCAGCGCAAGGGTGAATGAATGCTGAGGTCTTCCAATTTCACCCGGGCACTGAAATTAATGGGCTTCTGAAATGAATGAGTGTAGTTAGATTACGATTGATCCACGCTCAAATTATAGGAAAGAGTGGTGCTTTCTCTGTTCTTTTTCTTCAGTCTGCCAGTGTGGTTATCCCATTTCAGAGCTTATTTCTGCTCAGCCCCTTTCGTGCTTCAGGTCCTGGGTTTGAATCGCAGGTAACAATCCGACTAAAAGTTGCTGTAAGCGCTATAAAAAAGAACATACAGCTCCGTGCTCAGGTGAGGAGGCAGGCAGTATCCTGGAGACCTGTCTTGGCTGAACTGTGGAAATGTGCTTGGATACCAGCGAAGAAAGATGTTCTGTCGCCTTTCCCATTGCAGTTATTTGGCATATTGGTCTAATCGCATCCACACTTCTTTTCAGTATTCAGATAAGCTGCTAAGTGTTCCCCGGACACGAACAAGGGAACAGTCGTCTGGAAATGACGAGCTATTACAGACAAAAAGAGCACCCACACCTCCGGATTGCTGCTGGGCTCCATGCAGACAGGATGCGTCAAAATGGGTGTTTTTAACCAGTTTGGCACGGCGCTCAAAAACTCCACAGCTCTGCTCCTCAGGTTTTTGTGTTGTTTTTTCGCAAGGCCCTGTGCGGTTCGGGAAGCTCACTCCACACTGTTACGGATTCGCTCTCCTCATCGGTGTGCAATCGTGACATCGGTTTCGTTGAAAACAGTTATTGTCATGCACACAGTCGGCTTAGCTCTAGAGCTTTGCAAAGTTCGGAGAAAGCTGCCCGGGGGTCTTGTGAAGAAGGTCCCATCGCCTGGAAATGTTTTCTCTGCGTTGAAAAGGGTCTGAGTGCGAAGCAAACAGAACCGTGCATGTTTGGGGGGGTTCGGCCTGCTTCCTGCGCCCATTGCCTGCTGGGACAGGCTCCAGCTCCCCCGCCACCCTGAGCTGGACAGAGCCGTTGGAAAATAGATGGTCTAGCCTGCTGTTGTCATGCATAAAAGGACAAATAAATTCATCTTTTACTTTTCTACACAGGGAGCCTAGAGGCTGTATTGTTCAGTGATGTTGGCAATGGGACATTGATTGGGGTGTCAATGTCAGTGCTACAAGCTTAGTTTATTTTTGTATCATGTAATAATAATAATAATTATTATTATTATTATTATTATTATTATTATTATTATTATTATTAAAAGCTCCTTTTCCAAACCCAAGGACACAGAGTTTTCTTTCACAAGATTTGCTGTAGTGCAAAACAGATTTATTCATGTTTCTGTGATATTTCAAAACACAATTCCATTTGGAATCCATTATATCTTGAGGATGTTAATATTTAAGAAAAAAAGCAATAGAGCTCCTCGTTTTATGTACCAGTGTATATTATTCTGGATGGTAACACTGCAAAAAAAACAACCTAAATAGACTTTTAACAAATCTAACACAGGTGTCTCTAATAGACATTAACCTGATTAACACTTTCTCAGGAGGGGAAACTGATACAGCTATTCGACATTGATTTTACACATATATGTATTTAGGCCACAGGAATAAATTTGCAGTTGAAATTATGGAGACACCTGGAGGTTTGACTGAAACTCGAGAAAAGCAAATACTGCACCATATCACTACTAGCTTTTGAAATGTATGAACATATGCACACTAAACTCAGCAAAGAACTGTGAAAGAGAATATGGCTGTGCAGTATATTAGAGACACCTCTTCTCATTAGAAGACTGAAGGGTCTGTAATGACCTGTAGCAGCTGCACCCGTAGTAAACATTCTGTCACACACCTTTCGGCCTCGTGACACTCTGTACAGTCGTTTCATTCCTGAAGAGCATCATCACATCATGCCACTCTCCCTTGCCTCTTATCCAGCTCAGGGTCACCGCGGCCCAGAGCCCATGCTGGGGAGCAAGGGGCACAAGGCGGGGTACACCTTGGACAGGACGCCAGCCCATCACAGGGCACACACACACACACACACACACACACACACACACACACACACACACACACACACACACACACTCACACCCCGGTCAGGACGCCAGCCCATCACAGGGCACACACACACACACTCACACCCCGGTCAGGACGCCAGCCCATCACAGGGCACACACACACACACTCACACCCCGGTCAGGACACCAGCCCATCACAGGGCACACACACACACTCACACCCTGGACAGGACGCCAGTCCATCGCAGGGCACACACACACACACTCACACCTTGGACAGGACGCCAGACCATCACAGGGCACACACAGACACACTCACACACCCCCGGACAGGACGCCAGACCATCACAGGGCACACACACACACTCACTCACCCTGGACAGGACACCAGCCCATCGCAGGGCACACACACACACACTCACACACCCTGGACAGGACACCAGCCCATCACAGGGCACACACACACACACACACACACACACACACACTCACACACCCTGGACAGGACACCAGCCCATCACAGGGCACACACACACACTCACACACCCTGGACAGGACACCAGCCCATCACAGGGCACACACACACTCACACACCCTGGACAGGACGCCAGCCCATCGCAGGACACACACAGACACAGACACACTCACTCACACACCCTGGACAGGACACCAGTCCATCACAGGGCACACACACACACAGACACACTCACTCACACACCCTGGACAAGACGCCAGCCCATTACAGGGCACACACACACACACACACACACACACACACACACACACACACACACACACACACACACACACACACACACCCTGGACAGGACACCAGCCCATCACTGGGCACACACACACACTCACACACACCCTGGACAGGACGCCAGCCCATCACAGGGCACACACACACACACACACACACACACACACACACACACACACACACACACACACACACACACCCTGGACAGGACACCAGCCCATCACAGGGCACACACACACACTCACACCCTGGACAGGACGCCAGTCCATCGCAGGGCACACACACACACACACACACACACACACACACACACACACACACACCCTGGACAGGACGCCAGCCCATCACAGGGCACACACACACACACACTCACACACCCTGGACAGGACGCCAGTCCATCGCAGGGCACACACACACACACACACACACACACACACACACACACACACACACACACACACACACACACACCTTGGACATGGTGCCAGTCCTTCATAGGACTTACACAGACACACACACACAAACACACAACCTGGACAGGACACTAGTCCATCACAGAGCACAAACAGACAGCACCCTGGTCCGGAGTTGAACCCGGGGCCCCAGCAATGCTGGCCACTGCACCTGTTCCTACACGTCCACAGGGAAACATGAAGGGGTGTGATAGCCCCTTCGCATACAAGAGGCGGAAGCTGGGTAAGGACGGATCACATTCAGTAACCTTTGTCCGTGCATGGGATGTTTCCCAACGCTCTCTATCGGGAACCTGGGAGCTACTTCTGTAAGGAATAAAAATGTAAAACCCGCCTGCAGATTTGTGATTTGTGTCCGATCTGTGCAAGTTAGCTTGACCCCAGTAAAGAAACCGAATCAGACGGAAAAGCGCGCTCCTTTCATTTACCTTTGTTGTGTTGTTGTTGTTATTATTATTATTATTATTATTATTATTATTATTATTATTATTATTATTGTTGTTGTTGTTGTTGTTGTTGTTATCTCTCCAGCAACTGTTCCTGTGCAACATCGACGCCCGGACGCGCACCATCAGCGCGCAGCAGCTGCTCGTGGAGCTGAAGGCCGGCGGGATTCGCGAGGAGCACGAGCAGGCAGTGCGCCGCGAGCTGAGGCACATCCGCTCCCTCGACCTGCTGGGCTTCCTCACCTACCTGCCGCTCTTCCTGCTCATTCACAGCTCCGTCGTCGCCAACCCGCTGGACGACTCGAAGACACTGTGACCCCGAGAGGGCGTGCGACCCCCGGCGCCGGGCCGGCGGATCTCCGGTCGGTGGTGATTAAACGGGATTCGTGCGATGTGATCCCACTCCGTGGGTCTGATTAAACGCGAGTTCTTCAGTGCGAAAGCTCGGGAGGGGTGAAGGCGGCCGAGCTAATGAAGCCCCGGCTGCCGCAACTCACAAATAATCCTGACGTGTCGGCCTCAGCTCTCCCCCGTACCTCCCTTCACCCCTGCACCTGTCCCTTGGTCGTCTTTCACCAGACAGGGGGTCCTGGACTCGTCGGGCCCGAGAGCCCCCTACACACCCTGGGCTCCTCGTGCAGCGACGTGCTGGCAGGCCACCGGTTTGTTCGCACGTCCGAACAGTAGACCCTGGCGCGGGGCACGCCTGAGAGGCGCTGCTCCGGCACTCGCAGACAGGAGCGTGATCTCAGGCGAGCTAGCATACGCGACTGCTGGCTTTTCTACAGCCTGAGGTTCGCTTCACGTGTTGAAAGTGTAGCAGCGCAATGGGCCGGCGGACTGTCTAAGGTTAGAGTGAAGAAAGTCTAGTGTGTGGGGAGCGTACTGGTGCACTCTGCTCTCCTCCCCACTGAGAGCTGGTGTGTGGGGAGTGTACTGGTGCACTCTGCTCTCCTCCCCACTGAGAGCTGGTGTGTGGGGAGTGTACTGGTGCACTCTGCTCTCCTCCCCACTGAGAGCTGGTGTGTGGGGAGTGTACTGGTGCACTCTGCTCTCCTCCCCACTGAGAGCTGGTGTGTGGGGAGTGTACTGGTGCACTCTGCTCTCCTCCCCACTGAGAGCTGGTGTGTGGGGAGTGTACTGGTGCACTCTGCTCTCCTTCCCACTGAGAGCTGGTGTGTGGGGAGTGTACTGGTGCATCATCCAGGTGGGGCTGCACACTGGTGGTGGTGGAGGGGATCCCCATTACCTGTAAAGAGCTTTGAGTGGAGTGTCCAGAAAAGTGCTGTATACAGTACATGTAAAGGCATTATTCGTTATTATGTTTATTAGAAGGAGAACATTTGAAAAAAAGAGTAATAAATGATTGTTTGTATTTAGATGTGTAGGACATGAGAAAAGGCACAAACGAGAGGAGCCCTTTGGAAGGTCCTGCTCTCTGGTTGTGTCCCCCTGCGCTGTGGGAATGTGGGTCTGGACACCCGGTCCTGGGGCGTAGCCGATACTTTCAAGACACGGCTGCATGGGATCCTGGGATCAGTTAGCTACTAAAATACAGAGAAGCTGCATGAGATGAAATGGAGTCCTTTGTATCTTTTCTTACAGTACTGTATGTCCTGCACGCCCACAACTACATGTGAAGGAACAGGTGTAAAGGTTTATTCCCTGCTGAAAAGAGAAAAAAAGAGACACAGCGTTGTGACCCTGACCCAGTGACCCTGTGGATAAGAGGTAACTAAGAGAGGTGTTTCATTTCTTCTCTTTTCAGCAGGAATAAAGCTTTGCTTGTTCCTTTGCAGCCTACGCCTGCTGATGCAGCTCCCCTACGTCAACTACTACAGCTACCTGTTGTACATAAACTGTATGTAGCTAAGAGAAGATCACTTTATTGGCCATATACAATTTCTAGCATGAGGAATTTGTCTTTTTCGCATACCCCAGCTTGCTCTCCATGAGACACGCAGGCACACAGAGGGGGAGAAAGAGGCTTGGGGTCAGAGTCCTTCTTGGATGGTGTGTTAGGCGGGCGATGGGAGGGCATATGTTTAAGTCGTCGCCTTAATTCTTACTATAATACAATAGTTCAAACCGCAGGGGCCAGGGGCCTACTGTATAGACTCCTGGACTCGAAAGCACTGAGACACTTCACACATTTTCACAACGGCCAATAAAAGGACGCGAATCGACGTTCCGAAGTAGTATACTCTCCTTCAATCCTGACCAGGTAGAGGAAAGTTAAATTAAGCACAGAGTGCTGTCTGTGGTACTGAAATTTAAACGCGGGTCTCGGAGTTTGCAGCTCTCCCGGGAAGGAGTGGAGCTCCCCAAAATGAAAAAAAAAAAGTGTTTTTTATGTACTGTACGAGTCGACATTTTTATAACGGCAGCGTGCAGAGAACAGCACGTTTCTCCTTCTTTCTGCATCTCATGAAAAGACGTCTCCTCTCTCTCTCTTTTTTTTTTACAAACCAGCATCACTAATTGGTGACTGGGGCTCTTTTGCTGGTCTCCCCGTTAAAATTCAAGGGGCGTTCCCCCTGTCGCTGCGCGCTCCCCTTCTGCATCTTTTCAATCGTTAACAACAACAACAACAACAACAACAACAACAAACAAACAACAAATAAAGAAAGAAAAAACAACAAGTAGTTTTGCCTCTCAGCGAGAGAAAAAAAAAAGAGAGAAGAGATCTGCCTGCGTCGAAGAAGAAGCTTTCCACTCCATGTCTGAGACGACAACACATCGTGACGCCCGCTATTGAATTCCAGCATTGTAAACAAAATGTCCGGAACACAGGCCATTTCTGAAGGCTGAATCGGAGCGGATAGGGTCTTTAACACCAGAGCATCCCCTGCGCTCGCAGCAATGCCGTGGTCAGTGTGTGCGAAGGGTCCTTTAAAAGAGCTATTGTTGGGCGTTGCTAAGTACTCCTTAGCAACGACGAGGCCAAGCTTTCCTTCGACCGTATGAAAAAGACGCGTTTTTTTTTTCCAAACGAGTACCCTCTTGTTCCTGTAATTAATAATCATAACATCTAACAGGGGGAAACGAAGCCCTTCTCTCTCAGACAAGATTCGCTGTGAACCTATTTCGTGATTTACGCCATAACCGACCCCAAGCGTCTGACACCGGACTGACATTTAAACAGACACTTCCATGTTTTAAACACTAAAAGCTCACACTTCAGGCCAGCTTCAGACGAGCAGTCGGTGCACCATAAGCCCAACCGAGATAAAAAAAAAAAACAAAACAAAACAGGAGAAAAAAATAAGAGTCGAATACAGCTTTTAAACGAGGCTTCAATGTAGCAACTTTCTTGTTGAGTTTTATGGAGGATGAAAGAACATAATTCACTTCGGTTTTATTATTAGTCGTAGTTGTTGTAGTAGATGTAGCAGCATCAGTAACAGAAGAAGTAACAGTAGGAGTGGTTGCAATAGTAGTATTCTATGGGATGTCAAAAGCAGAAGTCTGTATAAAGACAAGATAAATACAAACACTAAAAGACACCAGCAGATATATATATATGAACAGTTTATCATTTCTATAAAAAAACACAAATTCTACTTAATGGATGAGGGCAGAAGTCTACATGATGATTTAATGTATGCACTGGCTTGAGTCACCACAATTAAGTAACTTTTCTTTGTGTGGGCTGTGTGAAACATCACACGGACAACTCGCTGGTCTAGGGGCCGATAGAAACAGACCTCAGTCTTCTTTACTTACAGTACATCACGTTGAAGGTTGATAAATATCACCTGTGCTTGTTGCTTCAGATAAAAAACAATCTAATGAATCAGATTCAGCTTCCTGGAGACACAGAATATTATTTTGCCTGGCCGAATCAGCTTGGTGTCTTCATTAAGGGCCTGGCGGGGACGGGATTACTGACCCTCTCTTTCCTCGGTCGCATGTGAAAGGCCCAGAGAAGCAGGAAGCCAGCGAAACGAGGGCAGAAAGGAGTTTGCAGAAACGCTTAGCTGTCTCCTCACAGCCCTCCTCCGTGGGCCCCTCTTGGTTACCGCCTGGTAAACCTGCGAGAGGAATGTGAGTTCATAGTCGTGTGCTGATTGTCATTATGGCCACCAAATTGCACGGCAGCTCATTAATCATAGACTAGGATAGGCAATCACTAGAGGAAGAAGAAAAAAGACGACTGAATTCAATAGAACCCAGGGAATAAAGCCTGGTAAATCATGTTTAACATGCAAACCTTGCCTGCAGAGATAGGAGCAATGAACAAAAAATATCGGCCTCTTTTAAAAAAAAAGAAAACTTCTACTTATCTCTGATTTGCATTCAGCTCCCCTGAATGGTGCTTAAGCCTGTTATTTCATTCATTTGGTGCAGGGCCTCTCACAATGCCAAGTCTAACCAGAGACCTCTACAGTGTGTGACCCCCCAAAACCAGTCTTTTTAAGGCAATTCCACGTCACTTGTGTGTTTGAACCCCACTACATTTCAATGCTGGTGCCTCCTCAGACAAGCGCATTCTCTTGGAATGAAAGGGGCTGCCTCGGGCCATTCAAACGCAAAATGGCAGAAGGAGATGACTGGTGAATCAATTTCCACAGCCCACCCAAACCCACGATAGCCTTTTTCTTTTTCTTTACGGAAGAAAAAAAATGTATCTCTCTTTTTTGTTTGTTCCGGTTTGTTTGTTTTTTAATGGTTTGTTTTTAAGGCAAGAGATTGGGCTTTCCTCAAAATGCAACGTGATGAATCCACAGAGACCCATTTCTGATGACGAATTGACTCGTTTAGCAGACAGCGTGTCTGTTTCCAGTTACAAATGTGTCATTCACCCAGGTTCGAATGCTCTTTGTCATGTTTCCTCCTCAGCATTTCAACACACTTACAGTATCCCTACTGCTTCTGCAATTGACTTCAACGTCATTCAAAGCTGTTTTAATTAGCAGTGGGCTTAACTTCGAGGGCAAGGTGAGCCACCTGGCCTCTTTGAGGCAGGACTGGAGACAGGACACGCCTCACATTCCCTCTAGACTGAAATTCACGTGGAAACTAAGCAGACCTAGACTGCCGGCTTATGCTCTTATTGTCAACCAGAGATACAGGTTAGGACAGCTGAGCCTCCCTTCTGACTTCTTGCATAGAGTTCAGGCAGATTAGGGAGTTTAATGATTTAAATGGGGGGCCAGCAACAATTTTTTAACATGGGTTTTTACATAGTGAGAGCAAGGAAATTGTGAAATAGTGCAAATACAAAATATTCAAGAAGGCGTTATATTTTAGTAGTTCAGGTGGGTAGCTGCGTCAGCATGCGTAGGCTGCAAAGGAACAAGTAATAGGTTTATTCCATGTGCATGGAATAAACCTATTACTTGTTATATTTTAGTGTTTATATTGCAATAGTACCTACAGTAATGATAGTTAAGCAGCATCTCCCGTGCAGCACATCATTATTCCCGAGGAATGACAACGCCCCAAAATCGAAGCATAACGAACTATTGTGGGGCGAATATTTGGCTTAACCCGCCGGGCCGAGGGCCGACCTCCGGGCCGTAGGACGAGGAGGCCAGGACCCCCGCTCAAGGTGACCAAGGGGCAGCTGCAGAGGTGGAGCTGGGGTGGAGGTGGGATACAGAAGTCGCACGCGAGGGAGGGAGAGATCGCGTCTGGTATTTATAGCGTTCGGCGGAGGAAGGACGAAGGGAGTGATCGCTGATCGCTGACAGCTGGGCATGACTGAGCGTGGTTGTTGTCATCCCTCCCGAACTTCAGTTAAATAAACTCCATTTCTTCAACCTGCGTGTTTTCCACTGGACCCCAGGTGACTAAAGGTGTCAGGCTGGTCTAGGCCCTGGTCTACAGTAGAAATGGACAGCTCTGTGCCGGAGTGTGCTTTAGGCCTTGCAGAATAACCCTGGTGCAAAGGGATTCGTCCTGAATCGGCATCTCACCCTGGGCTCAGTCGGACTCCAATTCAACGTACACGCCTCATTTCTCCCAGTCGGGTTCTCCCCTCGCCTTCTCCTCTCTCATAGCTTGGGCAGAGTGTCACAGCGTCAGGAATCCTTCATCCGTTTTCTCCATGAGGAAAATAAAATAAAAACGTCCAGAGGGTGAAAGAAGTAAGAAGGTTCGGTTTGAACTGCGGGTTCAAATTTATCTTTTAGTCATGTTTTATTTATTTTTTTTCAAAAAAGAAGAGACGGGGGGGACCGTTTTCTGGCCCTGTGTTTTAATCGACATGAGTTAGGAGTGAGTTCAATTAGCCAGTCCTCATTCGTTCGTGCTCGGGCCAGCGGGGTGGCAGAGGGGGTTGTTTTCAGCCAGGCTGCAGTAGTTAGAAGTGGGACACGGCTGTCCTACTCTTGGGGTGTGGGGGAGGGGGTACTGTACTTGGCTTAGACTCCTTCAGTGAAACACACGACTTAGTACGCAGGCAGCGATTATAAATCGGTTTTTCCTTTCTTAAAGAGACCGTCAGCCAAATTCATTAATGAGATGAGATGAGATAAGATCACTTTGTTGGCCATATACAAGTTCTTGCATGAGGAATTTGTCTTTGTCGCAGACCCCAGCTTGCTCTCCCCGAGAGAAGCTTGATTGGTATTAATTTGAAAAAAAAAAAAAGATCGAGTGCTAAAAGAAAAAAGTGCCGAGGCAGTGAAAATCCCAATAGTTTCTTTAGCACTTTTTTCAGACGCAACAGGGAAGAACAGGCGATTCGACACGGCGGTGTCTGTCCCCTTGCGCCTGACACGCCCGGTGAGGGACGGGGTGTTCCCCCACAGGCGGCCCGGTGAGGGACGGGGTGTTCCCCCACAGGCGGCCCGGTGAGCGGTCAGGCTCCTCCGGCCTCCTGCGGGATTCTGGCACAGGCGAGCGGCGCGGCGGAGGCGCTTGTGCGGGGAGCGAGCGAGCACAGAGGGCTCCAGCCTGGGCTGGTCTCTCCGCTCACCCGCGGGTTTAATCCGCGCCTTGAAGGGTATACAGTACTGGAACATGAAACCCGCCTTTAAATCGAGCTCTTGTCTTGGTTCAGAAAAGGTGGCCCCTGCTGTGCTTTTATTTTCATGAAGCAGCGCGGCAGATATTTTTTTTTAAAAAGCATTTCGCGATTTTCCAGATATCAGATGATTTAGAACGATTTAAAAGCGGGTATGTACTCTTTTGGGTCCTAGAGCAGATATTGGCAATCAATCAATCCATCATCACTGTACATTTACAGTGTCACCAGCTGGCGCTTTTAACGTGACGTGCATTCCCGTTCAATCTGTGTTATCTGCGTCTGTTTTATCGGTAAGTTTATAGGTAAGGAGACAGCCACTCCGCGCGGAGTATCTTCCAGCTCCAGATTAGCGGAGCACGGAGCCAGGAGTGTTTAGTGTCCGCCTTCCGCACGTCCCAGAGGCTGGCCTGCGAGCCGCAGACGAGCACTGGTGCCCCGGAGCAGGTCTCAAGGGCCTGGCGCGCGCCGCTGACAGTCGGCGCATGCCATCGGCCAACCAGCGCGCGACCTCGGCGAGTCATTCAGCCAGGCACGCGCCCAGCTGCAGCTCTCCAGTCGCCCCCCCCCCCCAAAAAAAAACCCCACAACTGATCGAACTTCTGTATCCTCTCGACTAGATTGACATGAAAGGGGCGGTTATTACCTCTAAAAACAGCCACGAGGTATGGTGCTGCTGGGCTCATTAGCCGCTTAAGTTGCCTCATTCCTGCCAATCTGAACGTCAACCGCAAGACGGGTCGGTTGCGCCGGAATCGCGTCCTTTCGGGACACGGAGGTGTTTCAGTCGCATTTAAACGCGAGTGCACGCGTGAGTAGCATCTTTACAACCCGCCTAACATCCGCTAGAAAAACAAGGTTAAGGTTAGAGAAAACACGACGTTTCGGCCGTGGAGCCTTCTTCAGGTTCAGGGCCTTCTTAAGGACCGCTCCACGGCCGAAACGTTGTGTTTTCTCTAACCTTAACCTTGTTTTTCTAGCGGATGTTAGACGGGTTGTAAAGATCCTTTTTTCAGCAGGGAATACACCTATTACTTGTCCCTTTGCAGCCCACGCCTGCTGACGCAGCTCCTCACCTGGACTACTGAAGGTTAAGGTCAGACACCCAGCTGCAGATGTATGCCCTCCGAACGTCTCGTGACACTTTCTTCCCCCAAACGATGCCCTTTTTGTCGAGGTGATCATAGTGAACGGACCCCGCAAGCAGTTTATAAAAACCCCACGCAGCGGGAACAGGAGCGTGGACGTGGCCTGTACTCACGCTTTCGCGAGAGCTGCACATGACCTAGCGGGGACCAGGGGGCGAGTCGCCGAGCCGACTTGCTGTGTTCACGCCCAATGATGCTCGTGGGCTGCATGAGACACGCGCCGGGCGCCTCGGGCGGGCGAGAGCGGCGCACGGCGCAAGGCGCAGGCACGGGCCGTGATGGTCACGGGCGCTGCGGGCCGGCCCTCGTCACGGGAGAAGGCCGCACGATGCTGGGCGATGAGGGTGCGAACGGAGACCCCGGGCGTCTTCTTCAGGGACCCCGAGGGCAAAACCGCACCCCCTCCCGGGTGTGCTCAGGGGCGCGGGCCGGGCAGAGCCCACCCGAGTCCGAAACACCCAGACCGCTCTGATTGGGGGGGGGCAGTGTAGCTCTCCGTGATTCGGGGCGCCCGCTCGCGCGGAGGGGAGAACCCCGGCGCCCGGACGCGCGTGTTTCGCCCCCACCCCGGGCAGACCTGTCCCACTGCGCACGGAGCGCACAGAGCCTACCTGGCTGAGGTGTCAAGGTGTCGCCTGTCCACACACCGGGGGAGAGCCCTTAAGAATCAATCACTGCACGCCAACACATGCGCTTTAGAAAAAGTTTGCTTTTATTATGAAACTAGTATATATATATAGAAAACACGGACTCTTTTTTTTTTTTAAATACACCCAGTAGGAAAGGCAATGGTATCGGAAACATAAGCAGAACAGAACCAATGGGGAGCCATTGCGGTCTGCGTTTGGACAACAGCTGCATACACTGCGCTCGGGGCGAAAGTAAGACACGGCGGTGCTCGGGAGTGCGGCCGGGCAGGTTGAGACCCCGTCTAAAGAGGCAGAGGTGAGAGGCATCACATTCATATATCGTCAGGATACACACGTCTCCAAACCGTTTGTACAAAAACGCCTATAAATCTCTCTTATATACAAAAATAGCTTAATATATTCCCAAAAAAAACAAACGACAGGTTAGAAACAAATAGACTTTCCCATATAATAAAATCCGCAAAAAAGATTGGAAGCATTTTTTTTTTGTTTTAGAGGCGGAACATTACAGGAGCTTACAAAAATACGTATTACGTTCTCTGATTGGGTTTAGCATAGTTCGGAAATGATGAAGGAGAAGTTCGTTTCAGGGCTCGGCTGTGGCGCGGCACAGCGAGGGGTCGAGCTCGGCGTCCTCGGCGGTCAGGCCAGGGCTCGCGGGCTCTACAGGAGCGCCCTCCTCTTCCTCGGCACGGCTCCGCGCCCCGGCGGGGCACCGGGGGCGCCCTCCTCTTCCTCGGCACGGCTCCGCGCCCCGGCGCACCGACCGCAGTGCAAACGAGTAGGGCGGCAGCTGCCCTGTGCTGTCAGGTTGCTCAGCTCTGGCGTTTCCCCCGCCGCCCTCCAGGCGCGCCGGGAACAAGTCCGCTGCCCAGCGCGGGGGTCGGGGTCCCCCGGAGCCACGGGAGGCCTCAGAACCAGCTGGTGAAGTCCAGGAGCTCCTGCTCCTCGGGGCTCAGCGGGTCGTACGACCCTTCGTCCGAGGAGTACGAGGAGACGGGCGAGCCCGCCATCGAGTTCATGTCCTGCGGGTAGCCCTGGGAGATGGCCGGCGATAGCACCCCCGCCCGGAAGGCGGCGCTCACGGCGTCGTGCTCGTCCAGCAGCTGCTGCAGGGCGCGGATGTACTCGACCGCCGAGCGCAGCGTCTCCACCTTGCTCATCTTGCGGTTGGCCGCGCCGTTGGGCACGTGCTCGCGCAGCGTGGCGAAGCCCAGGTTCACCAGCTTCACGCGGTTGCGCTCGCGCTCGTTGCGGCGCGCCACGGCGGCCGGCTGCTGCTGGGGCAGGGTGTAGCCGAAGCCGGCGAAGGTCAGGCGCCGCTTGCAGCGCAGCAGCTCGGGCGAGGACGAGCGCGGCCTCCGGGCCGGCTTGGGCGCCGGCTGGCCGCCCGGGCTGTCGGCCGGCCTGAGCTGGGCGCCCTGCGCGGCGGCGGCGGCGAAGAAGCAGGCGGGTGGGAGCAGGTGCTGCTGGCTGGCGCCGAGCTCCATCTTGGCAGCGATATCCATTGGCAGCGGATGCCGGGAGGAAGAGAAACGGAGGTCCGCTCGCTTGTCCGTCTCCCCCTTTTTTTTTTGTTTTTACTTTGGGGGGCTGCGGTGGGAAGGGCCGTGCGTGCCGCTCGTGGCGCTCGCGTGTGGCTGCTGGTGAGCACGCTCTGGCGGCGCTCGCTGTGAAGGCGGTCTCGCAGGCTCTCGCCTCGCGCGCTCCCCGGGCCGGAGTGAGTGCCGCGAGCGGGCGGCGGCGGCTTTTTCAAGGCACACACACGGCCCCACGCGCGGGGGGCTGGCCACGCCCCCCGCTGCCGGCTCGCGCTCCCCTCCGGCTCCGAGTGTTGTTGCAACGCGTACGCCGGGCGCGTGCCGCCCCAGCCCCTGAACAAACAGCTCCCGTCTGCACAGACCGGGACTGGGCCGGGCCCTCGTTTTGTCCCTTCCTCCTTTTCCTGTCCCATCCAGTCTCGGGTTGCTATCCAATTAGGAGAGCGCGCTCCGTCCCTCTTAATCACACGGGGACTTGGTTTTCAGCAGTGGGGTTTGAAACCTCGCACACGCGAGGAGGAGAGGAGTCCCACTGCATGTAAACCGCTTCATAAACAGCGAAAGCGCCATTCGTTAGCCAGCACTAAACCTTTTCTTAATGTAATGGTACAAAACTCATAGCAAAAACGTCGCGAAGTCTGCACGACTCCTCTTTCGCGACTATGAATTAGAAGACACTATCTTCCATCATAAGTAACGTTCGTGAACCCCGTGATCTTTAAAAATCAGAAATCAGATTTCAGCGTGGGGCTCCCTGCGTGAAAGCGTGCTGCCCCGTAGCGCTAGATACTTACAAGTGACCAGACTCACAAAATAACAAAACTTAAAAGTTAAAAACCGGAGTGGCTTCAGCCCACACAAACAAACAGACACTGCTTTTTGTGCCCGAGCAGCAATTACTGTCTAGTGCTGAAAGGATAGCTCTCTCCACCAGACCGGGGCAGTACGCGTGGATTTCATTAGGAGCAGGCGAGCAACGCGGGGATCGCGCAGATAAGACGGATCTCGTTTAAATATAGATCCTCTGCGACCTTTTGAACAGAGAGAACGGCCTTTAGAAAAGTGCTAAAGTCGTTGTTTCCCGTCGGCCTGTTTCTCTGTGAAAACCGACGGGGTGTTTAAAACTGTTTAAAAATCTCTAAAGCGCCTCGATCTTTTTCCCCCCCATTTCGAATGTGTTGGACGGGAGTTGTTGTGATACTTAGTTCACAGTCAACTAGAAGCTCGGCTCAGACTAACATATTTTCCACTCCCCGGGTCCATTCAGGAGTTCTTGAAAAGCTGGTGTCGGTTTTCCCGGTGGGTTCCCGTTTTAACTAAATATTCCTCAAAACGGGCAGAGCGGGGATCGCCGGTGCGCGCAATTCTTCAGCTACAGTTGTTGTTTGTGTGTGTGTGTGTTTTAAAATGATTTGTTACACTCTGTTTTGTTACAGTAGGCGAGCGAGCGTGTATTTCTACAACTTTTCCCTCTTCAAAAAAAGTGAAAGAAGAGGTCTTTCAGACGGACACAAACCATCCGATTCCCTTCAGGGTAGCGGTGAATAGCTGGAAAAAAAAAAACACACAAAAAGACCTTACAATAAATTGTCCAATTTTTCTCTGTTGGCTGTGGCATTCAAGATCAAGCCAGTATTCAAGAACCAGCCCATTTTTTTGCTCAGCAAGGGAGTTTAGAAAAGAAGCGTGGGGTCTATTCACGGAGCTCCCTGCCCCCTCAGAGCTGCGGGTCTCTCTGTAACCTATCTTCCATGCCTTGTCAGAGCGTTTCTGGGGTCCAATTAGTGCCCTCTGAAAGCTTTCCCTTATTCTCCCAGCGGCAGAAGAGCTCTCCCGAGCCGCGCGCTGTTTTGACTGCTCCAATCATTGCTCGGTGACATAATTAATATGACAACTGGACGCTGGCACTGGGGGGTAGCAACCGCTCGATTTCGTCAAGTTTGGAGCGGTTGCCAACGACCGGCGCGGATTTAACAAAACAAAAAAAAAAAAGACAAAGTGAAACGCGTTGGGACCGCTTTGCGCCGTCTCTGTCCCTCAAGTGCAGAAGCGCCCTGCTCGGTCTGCGGGCGGATCCGCGGTGCTTGCTTGGCCGCCCCTGTTATTAACACGCGAGATCTTCTTGGTGCCAGCACTCACTTTAAAAATCTAGATTTGTTTTTTTTTTAAATCCCGCTTTACAGAGTTAAAACTGCTGGTGTTAATTTTTTTTTTTTAAAAAAGAAACACAAATAGTTCAGAGTTTCGTGTTTTTGTTTCTTTAATTTGGCGCTCCAGCCCTGTGTGCTATATTAAAACACAGGACTCGTTTTTATAACGCCATTAGCGGGACCCCGAATCTAAAGCGATTAAAAAGAGTGTCACACTGCGCTGCAGATCAAAGAGCAGGAGAGCCGATCGCCCGCGAGGTCTCTGAGCAGCTCGGACGGACAACAGTCACACTTCCTGATCTTTCAGACCCCTTCCCCACGCAGCGCCTGTTTCACGGGTTCGAGAAGTATCCGAAACACCCCCCCTCGAGCTCCAGCCCTCCGGACACGGGTCCGAGCGGGACGGCGAGCCTGGGCTTGTAACAGCATCGGGAGCGCGCGTCGCCCCTCGTGTCCTGCTAAACCGACATTACTTTTTATGAAAACATTTCGAACAACAGAGGTCATTTTTGTATTTTCCTTGTTGTTGTTTTGGGGTGCGGGGGTGGAGTGTGTGTGTATTTGGGGGGGGACATTTCCTATAAATCACATCAATTATAAACTGAAAAAAAAACCCCATCCCCGAAAACAGACCATCGTTGGAACTACTGTCCACAGCTGTGCGAGTAGCCCCACTCGCCACGCGGGGACCGTGGGCACCCCGGGCGGCGGCCGGCACCTTGCTCCCGACCTGCGGGGACTGGAGACGGGTCCGAGGCTCGTGTCAAAGCTGACCCCACTGGAGGGGAAGACCCTCAGAGCTGCCTACTGCACACACGCACACAGAGAGAGAGGGAGAGAGAAAGGCTGCTGACAGCCCACCGCGTCGGCGCATCTCCCTGCGCGACTGTGGAAATACCTCTGCGAACCCAGTCACTGGCCCCGTGTAGTCATAATTCCAGCGGGAGAGCGGAAGAATGACGCCTATGGCTTCCTTCAGTGTCTGGCAATGTCTGCTTTGTATTAGAACTCCTTTTCCGATAATTGACCAGGGGCTGCGCAGCGACACGCGGGACGAATGGCCTGGATGCACACAGACGGGAGTCGTTCACAGTCATTATTTCTGCTCCTTTTTTCTCTTTTCCAGAGAGAGCGATTAGCAGCTGATAAAGACGGAATAATAAGCGTGTTGACCAAATACCCAGAGAAAGGGCGACAGCGCGCAGGGAAGCTCTTTCTTTTATTGACTTTGTTAACCACTTCGAGAGAGGCGGCAGGTGCTGCACTCCAGGTGCGTCAGGCGTGGAATCCCCTGCAGCCATCGGAGCCATTTAGTAAATTAATTCTTTGGCATGAGGTCTGGGGAACATCCTGCGACTTGTTGAAGCAGGTAGCGCGCTGCCGGGAGACGGCCCTCGGGGGCCCCCTAGCGGCGCTGGGGGGGATCGGCGTCTCCGACCCTCGGGAACGACTCGTCCAGCCTCCGTCAGCCTGAATCCGTCCCCGATAAAGACGACACGGAGAGCGCTTAATGACAAGACAACCATCATCCCCACCACCAGAAAATTGTTTTCTGTAGGATCTCGATCATTTTAATGTTTGCGATACAAACGTAAGAACGCAACAGAAATGGTTTTTCCGCCATATCTCCCTGCAGCTCACTGCTGGCAGCCCCCTGAAGCCCAGCAGGTGCGAGTCTGGCCGATACCTGGATGGGAGACCTGCTGGGAAAGCTAAGGTTGCTGCTGGAAGAGGTGTTAGTGGGGCCAGTTAGTGGGGCTCACCCTGCGGTCTGTGTGGGTCCCAATGCCCCAGTATAGTGACGGGGACACTGTACTGTAAAAAGACGCCATCCTTCGGATGAGACATAAAACTGAGGTCCTGACTCTCTGTGGTCATTACAAATCCCAGGGCGTTTCTCGAAAAGAGTAGGGGTGTAACCCCGGAGTCCTGGTCAAATTTCTCCCTGGCCTTTACCAGTCATGGCCTCCTAATAACCCCCATCTCTGAACTGGCTTCCTCACTCTGCTCTCCTCCCCACTGAGAGCTGGTGTGTGGGGAGTGTACTGGTGCACTCTGCTCTCCTCCCCACTGAGAGCTGGTGTGTGGGGAGTGTACTGGTGCACTCTGCTCTCCTCCCCACTGAGAGCTGGTGTGTGGGGAGAGTACTGGTGCATCAGCCAGGTGGGGCTCCACACTGGTGGTGGGGATGGAGCTTTGAGTGGAGTGTCCAGAAAAGCGCTATATAAGTGTAAGCAATTATTAATAAAATAACGTTTGTAATGTTCTGCACCTTGGTGAGGCAGGTTGCAGAACATTACCGTTGGCAAAGTTAGCTTTATAAAGCAATTAAAGTTACAAGTTACTTGTGAGAGGAGCTACTTGTTTCGATTGCATATAGTGACTGCAGACGTTAACTCGCGTTCTTGGAACTTTTAACAAATCATTCTAACGCGAGTAATTTGCGCAGTAATGGATTATGTTCTTACAGCACTGTAACTCTCCCCCAGCACATTAAATAAAAAAAATAAAAAAATACAATGTTCGATAGAAACATCCGTCGGCATTCGGGGAGAAGGGCTAACGACGAAGCAGAAACCGGGAGCACCACACTGCGCAGGGCGACGCGTCGCCTGTCCGTGTCTGTTAGACTGGCTGCTGGACTACAGGAGGCTGCGATTCGGTCACGGGAGCCTGGATGAGCGTGACGCCGCGGAGCCCCCCGGACCCGTGCCTGGCGAACAGGTGAGCCGGGACAGGTGCGATTCTGGGCCGTACTGAATGTGTGGTAGGTTGCCGCGGTAACATGCTGTTTTCGTGAAACGCTGCCGCGGTTTATCTGTCCTGACTTGCTTTTTAGAAAAGTTTTTTTATTATTATTTTTCCAGAGACAGTTACTGTTCAGTATATCAGGACACGGGTTTTCTAAAACCCCAACAGAAACCGCCGTTTCACGGACGTCAAAAACTGGGGGGATTCCTTACAACGGGCAGGTCAGTAATGTGATACCCATACTAAACAAGGGGATCGTACTGAACCAACGGGCAAGTCAGCGCATCGTGCGTATTATACAGGACATGTTCGCAATTTTATCTGACGCCGACGAAGCCACCCACCGGACTTTGTATTTGTATGGTAACGCTTTTGTTGGAGACATTTTACTTCGCGTCTCTGTTTGTTTGTTTCCCCCAGATAAGTCAAGTACAAAAAGTACTGACTCCTGCAGGGTTTCTGACCAAAAGGCTTCGGGATTTGGGGAGAGCCTCGGATGAGGTACCGCATGACCTGTTCCCCCTCTTAACCCTGACGTCAGTTCTGTTCGGAGACGGTGGGCAGCTCCGAGTCTGTGCCAGGACGCAGGCGGACTGGTCAGTGTGGCCTGAGCGTGGGAGAGAGAGCCCACGGAGTGCTGTGCTGAGCCACACTGGGCCCAGATGATTAACAGGGGACCCGATAGGAGCAGTCAGAGGTATCTCTGAAGATTTATTTCTTCAGTGAAAAAGGAAACTCAGGGCCCAGCTGGATGAGATCCTGGGATCACTTATAGCTACTAACTGCCCAAAAGTGTTGTCAGTGCATGGTGGCTCAGACGAGGCCCAGGAATGGACAGGTGTCCTGTCAGCAAGTGCAAAGGCACTGTTTATTTGTACAGTACATACGGTAAAGACTCTAGTAATTCTTAGTAAGGATTTTGCACTAAGCACTGTGACAATCTGTGATAAGGAACGGTCTTCTGAAGGCTCACATTGACTTTCCCTGCCCGGGTCAGAAAGCGTAAAGACATTTTTATGTTCCACTGAACAGCAGCTTGATCGCCATTTTTTCAAAAGCAAGGGTTAAAGCAAGAGCACTGAACACAAATCTCTCCTCTTCACAGGAATAACCAAATTCAACCAGAATAATCTTCTGCTTGAAACAATTTTTGCTTTGGTGTGTGTGTGTGTGTGTGTGTGTGTCCTGTCCAGGGTGATTCCTGCCTTGCTCTGTGTGTGTGTGTGTGTGTCCTGTCCAGGGTGATTCCTGCCTTGCTCTCTCTCTCTCTCTCTCTCTGTGTGTGTGTGTGTGTGTGTGTGTGTGTGTCCTGTCCAGGGTGATTCCTGCCTGCTCTGTGTGTGTGTGTCCTGTCCAGGGTGATTCCTGCCCTGCTCTCGACAGAGACCAATGGATTAGACTCCAGTGTTACAGTTCCGTCATCTCACCACCAGGGGGCGCCCCAAGCCCTGGTGGCTGGCCTAGCCGACCCTACAGACGGCTGCGCCCAATCACGGGCTGACCAGTGTACCTGCGGCTCCGCGCCTCCCTCCATCAGCCCTACAGTATATAAACTGCGCTGGCAGTCCTTTCAGTGCTTAGTATTGTATATCTCTGGTTTGAGAACAGATCTCTATTTTTCTGGGGGGTTTTTCTCCTTCCCTGTTACAGGTAATCTGTTTCTTGTCTTTTTTTTTCTTTCTCCTGTTCGGTTGAGTCCTTGTTCTGGTTCTTATTTAAATGGTTGTTACTTCTGGTTTCAGCTTATTTCCTGTCTCCTGCTTCTGGTTTTCTCTGTGGATTGTTTTCCAGGTTCTTGGTGTAGGCCAGTTTCTAGACTTTGGTGGCAGTTGGTATATTATAATATAGTTCAGGTGGGTAGCTGCGTCAGCATGCGTAGGCTGCAAAGGAACAAGTAATAGGTTTATTCCATGCTGAAAAAAAAGAAGAAAGAGAACACAACGTTTCGGCCGTGGAGCCTTCTTCAGGTGTGCCACACCTGAAGAAGGCTCCACGGCCGAAATATTATAATATATATGCTGTTAGATGTCCCTGAATGTGGGAACCTGCACAGGGTCCACACCTTTGTTAATTTGCGCTGTCTAGGCAGCAGGTATGGCACATCCAGTACTACCTGATAATAATTCCTTACAACTGAGACAGCACTTTTCTGGACCCTCCACTCAAAGCTGGTCAAAGCTCCACTCAAAGGTAATAGGGATCACCTCTAACACCACCAGTGTGCAGCCCCACGTGGATGATGCATAGTGCACCAGTACACTCCCCACAAACCAGCTCTCAGTGGGGAGGAGAGCAGAGTGAGGAAGCCAGTTCAGAGATGGGGATTACTAGGAGGCCATGATTGGTAAAGACCAGGGTAACACCCCTACTCTTTTCGAGAAACACCCTGGGATTATTAATGACCACAGGACCCCAGTTTCACATCTCCTCTGAAGGACAGCACTTTTTACAGTGTAGTGTGCCTGTCACTATACTGGGGCATTAGGACCAACACAGACCGCAGGGTGAGCGCCCCCTGCTGGCCCCTCTAATACCTCTTCCAGCATCAGCCTAAGATAAATGTCTTCCTCTCAGCTGCCCCCCTGTGGGTGCCGGTGTGCAGCCAGTCTCAGTGCGCTCTGTGAGTTACAGAAGTGATGTCACCCCCCCCCAACCCCCAGGAAGACCTCGATTAAGTGAGGGGAGCAGACGGAAGGAAAACACAGGAGCACACCAGCCCTGACAAAGGCACAGGCCATTGCAGGCATGACAATATTGTCCCCCAGCTACTGCTCCTCAGCTATTAGTTACTGTAGATCAGCTACCAGCAGGCAGATGGCGTCGGCTCATCTGTCATGTCTCTTCTGTGCCTATGTAATCCTTAGGAACTGGGGGGGCAGCCCATCTCTGCAGTGACCGGAGGACTCCGCTGAACTTGGGTCACACTGCCACGGCACCTGACTTTAGCCACTCTGACCCGACAAAGGTGATTCTGAAACACTGGACAAGAGCAGGACAGGGACTCCAAAGTGGGACAAAAGTAAGTAAGCTTTTCCTCACAAAGCAGCCTGTCCCAGCTGGGACTGGTACAAGTCATAGCCTTGCTTAATGTACTGTATAATGTGCAAAATTACACCGGGGTCTTCTGAGAAACTATTTGTCAAAGGCACTAAGGAATTATAAACAGGCAAATTTCATCTTAAAAACTGATTAATCAAAATTGAAATAGATTCATGTTAATTACATCAGTTTTCAGCGCAGAAATATCTCAGTGTGACTTTTGTATCTTGCCTATGGAGAAATATTGCAGCTTATTCACCAATCGGATTCAAAGGGCGTGCGAATAGATCACCTTGTGGCAAGCCGTTCCATAACAGAAGTAGCCACTAGAGGCCGCCAGAATCATGACTGGTCCTCATAGATGTACTGTACTGTACGGTCATCTCGCCGGGCGTGAGATTCATAAACGAACAACAGCAATGTTTATGACGGTGGGCCAGTGGCCTAGTGTGCCCTGTTTGGTCGCTAGCAGCTGATTGACCAGGGTATTGGCGTCCACAGCATGACAGGGCAGCTTGTTCCACACTCCCACAGCCCTTTGTGTAAAAGGGGCTGTGTGGTGGCTCTGTGGCTCAGGATCTGTGCGTGTGGCTGGAAGGTTGCCGGTTCAAATCCTGCGGCCGGCAGAGGAATCCTACTCCGTTGGGCCCCTGAGCAAGGCCCTTAACCCCAACTGCTCCAGGGGCGCCGTACAATGGCAGACCCTGCGCTCTGACCCCAGGCTTCTCTCCCTGTGTTTGTGTCTCATGGAGAAAAGCTGGGGTGTGTGAAAAGACAAATTCCTAATGCAAGAAATTGTATAGGCCTAATAAAGAAACATTACATTATTACATTATTACATTATAGATACACACCCCCATTCCTGAGTGTAAATGCACTTCTACAAAGTTCCCACTTGAGTCTCACTGCTGATTCTGAAGTCCAGTTTGTTTGAATATGAGAATCAGGTCCCATCATTATTTTCTCTCTTCTTGAATAAAAAGTAACAGCAACAGGATAAAATTTAACCCAGGAATGTGTCTGTCGTATTATTGTTATCCAGTTATGTTATTGATTAATTGTTTGGAATGGGTGCATTTTCAGAGAGGATAAGCTTGTGATTAGTGTGTATAGGGTGGGTCAAACTGCAGAGACTGAGGAGGGAATCAGTTATCAATGGAGATTTAGAGACAGGTGGTAAACATCTTCTCTAAGGCTGTTTTGGGGTTTTTATCTGAAATCGTTTTTTTATTACATCTTTAAAAATAAAGGCAGAACTCATCTTGGACCTAGAAAGGATTGAAAATCGGAGTGTTTTATGTGTGAAGTGATTCAGTGTGTGAATTTTGGGATGTCTCAGAGGAACCTGCGAGGTTTTCACGCTAAAATAAGAAACTAGCCTTGCCTACTGCCCCCTGACGTTGGTCTAATTTTATTTTGAAAAATATCTGTGGCAACGACATGTTTTTTTTGGCATAGCACAGTTTAGTGGAACACACCTCAGACATTTTAAGCAAAACTGGGACCCATCTGTCACTCATCAGTCACAGTCCTGTTTTGGGCTATCCCAATTATGTATCCGGTAGGCAAGTTCATCGTTGGCAAGGACAAGAGACATTCATGTGCTTCTGGACACTGTTGTTGCTGCAGTGGTCAAACTCAACATGAACACCAAAGTCTCCAAACAAGGTGTTGGTGTTGAGCTTGTGAGTGCTGTATTTGTTCATGTTGAGCTTGTGAGTGCTTTGGGATCTGCTTCTCCACTCAGATGTGTTTTCTTGTCTTTACCACAGCAATAATGGTTAGAGCTGAGCGACCACCTGTTTAAGCAGAAAGAATGGAAAGAAATGTCTGTTTGCCTTTGGTGGAAACGTCACTGGTTTGAGGTCTGACAACGCAGGTTGGAAATCAGTGAGGATTCTGGACACTATCCAGTGTCCTGTTGTGCAAGTTCAGCACAAAAATATCACCACTTCCAGCTGTTTTCTCAGTTCTTTCCTATATACTGCATAACTCTGTGCCTGTTGATTTCTTTAACTCATTGAACATGATATTCAGAGCCGGCAATGAAAATCAGCTCGGAAGTGACTGATCCGTGAAATGGAGTATCTTTTTACTCAAGATGGACTTCTCACGCCTTTCAGCAGTGAGCGTGAGAACGAGAAACACATCCAACAACACACAACATGGACAGTAAGATGTAAGAATGCAGGTGCGCTGGAGAAGGAGGGGTCTGTGCACTGCACACAGTTAGTCATTGGAACGGTGGTGGAGGTGAGAAATCTTGCTGAAGTTAACAGTTGACTTTTTTTCGAAAAAGAGCAGAACGGGATCCTTGAGTCAACTAGCTACAAGCAACCAAATGGGTTAGGTGTACTAAGTGGCCTCATATCGTTTATAACTAAACTTTGCATTGCTCTTATAAAGTCTAGAGGCGCTCCAAACCCTGCGGGAAAAGTGCAGTGCAAAAAGTGTTTGATTGGTCAGCGTAAAGGCCTGCCCCGAGTCAGACTCTGGCCGTGTGCTCACCCAGAGCTCGGGAGAAAGAAGAGAACGAGCCATCTCAGACCTCAGCATCCCATTCTACTCACTGGAACCACGGTGAAACACTACTGTGGCAAAAATGCGAGTGGAAATAACACAATATTTGGAACAAAATATATTACCTCTTCTTTGTAATATATCTAATAAAATAGAAATTAATTTCTAAACAACTTGTATGTTACACTTCATTTTCTAATCCATTTATCCCTGGGTAATCAATAAAGCTAGTACTGGTCCCGTAAATATTGTAACACCCAGGGCCACTTGATGAGACACGCACAAGAGCTGTGAAATGTAATTCAACAATACTTTATTTTAGTGATCAGTAATAACAAGGACAGAACACAGCTTCCTTTGCCAGGAGGGCATCACTGTGCACGATGCTGAAAAACACAGAAATGCTGCATCGCTGGGGTTTTCCACAAATCGTGGTTGGATTCTTAGGAGTAAATCCAGATCCGTTCGAACTCAGGGAGGAAGTCGTAAAGATCTATCAGAATCGGATGATGCTCACGGGTCACAATGCCATCTATGTTTTCCTGACCGACTGTATGTCACATGCAGGGGTTTCGAAGCCCATTCATGTTAAGGACTCCCTTTTCTCCCTCGTTTTAGGAGGCCTCGCACACAACAGGAGTCTTCCATGTCAATGTGATTGACGGGCCGAGTGAGCGTGACTATCAGGGGCTGTCTGTGTCCGTGTGACTAATGCACAGGCTGTGCTTTTAACGCACCCCTTTATCTCCCAGCGAGCAGACACTGTTCCAGACCACTGCTAACAGTTACTAGTGTTTAAGGAGTTTTAAAAAAACAAACAAAATGAGCCAATACTAGAATTAACTGTTTATTATTAACATGAGCGCTGTTCTCTGATTACTTTAACTCCCCTAATGGACATTTGACATACCCTGTCATTTGTAAATCATTAACCTGTATCGCACAGGATTCTTACACATCATACATCAACAGACTGCCATACACGAATCAGAACGGTTAAACATGATTGAAGCCTTTGAATTCTGCATGTGATGCAACTTGTGTGGAGCTGTATGTCCCCACAGATACCGAGAGAGAAATACAGAAAATCAGTCTCACTCAACAGAAGCCGCTGAGTCTGTGAAGAAGAGTGGATCTCTTCTGTTATTTAAAAATCTCTTTCAGGCCTTTAAGGAGCACCGCCTGGCCTACTCACTGACTCTTGAGTCTTAAACCTTAAGACCTTATCAAAGGTCGTGATGAATTCCGGTCAAGGCTGTTTTTCAGAGAAGTCAGTGTATAGTGGAGCCTTTTGGCTAGCCTACTTCATCTACCTCCTGTGATCAGGGCAATCATTTTTGGGGACTTTTTAATGGACAATATCAGACATGTGACAATATCGTCTTGCATGGTGACAGCTCCAGCAGTCTGTGCTGCGGCTCTGAATGTTGTTGCTGCTTTTGCCCAATTTATTCCTTCTCGTGGGCATTATGTGGAAACTTGTCTCCTGTTCCTTGGACCCAGTTTCCATTTCCCTGCTTAAAGCCAGCCTTGTACCCCCATGTCCTGTTAGTACTAACATTAGCAATGGGTCAACCAGCCCGCTCAACAATTACAGGCAAATGTTTCATTTGCTCTTTCAGCTACAAGTTATAGCAAGGCAGCTACACTTAGGTTTAATAACTAATGGGCTTTATGATCTGCTTCAAACTTGCTTAAGGCAATTAGACCACATTGAAACAGTTGCTCAGAGTGGCTAAAGAATTAATTATGGCTGCAGATAGAAAATGAAGACCCGTTCTTGTTCTTTTCAACCTTAGCAAAATTCCTGCTAATATCGGTCATGACATTTCCCTGCAGCGCCCAGACAATTGTACTGGTATATCAGGCTTTGCTCTCTGAGTTCTGAGATCAGATGTTAGCCTTAGCTGTGTTTTAATCGGATGTTAACTGCTATCTCCCTGGTACGCTCCAGGGCTCAGGTCTGGGATCTGTTCCCATGATTCTTCTCAGTCAGGTATTGCTATGGTATCAGCTGTCATGGTATCTTTTTGGGTTGCCATGCTGCAGGTATGTGAGTGATCCTTTGGACCTTAATTAATTAATAATTAAATAATAATTATGTATGGATATACTGTAGCCAAACCTTCTGTAACAAAGTTGTGAGAAGATGAAGATCCACAATAAAACACGCTGTTATTTCTTTATTGTACTTTGTGTCCCATATTTCAAAACACCATTTCCCATATAGGTAATTTCTTACAGGGGACTTTTGTCTGTGCCTGCTGTTGTTACAACAGATACACACTTCTTTCTAAATCTGAGCTGATTATATAAATGCAAGGCAGCAAGTGGGTTTCCTCCAGATGCTCCTGTTTCCTCCCACACTCTAAAGACATACTGGTAGGTTCATTGGCTTCTGGGAAAATCAGCCCTGGTGTGGGTGTGGGTGTGGGTGTGGGTGTGGGTGTGGGTGTGGGTGTGGGTGTGGGTGTGGGTGTGGGTGTGGGTGTGGGTGTGGGTGGGTGTGTGTGTGTGTGTGTGTGTGTGCCCTGCGATGGACTGGCGTCCTGTCCAGGGTGAGTGAGTGTGTGTCTGTGTGCCCTGTGATGGACTGGGGTCCTGTCCAGGGTGTGTGAGTGTGTGTGTCTGTGTGTGCCCTGCGATGGGCTGGTGTCCTGTCCAGGGTGTGTGAGTGTGTGTGTGTGTGCCCTGTGATGGACTGGGGTCCTGTCCAGGGTGTGTGTGTCTGTGTGCCCTGCGATGTTCTCTGCCTTGTGCTTGCTAGGATAGGCTCCGGTTCTCCCACAACCCTGTACTGAGTACAGCAGTTGGAAAACAGATGAATCAGTATGTCAATGCCTTGTCTGCTGGCTTTTCCACCCTGGGACCTCTCCACTGGTTTTCCTGAAATGCGGCGATGAGTCTGGATTGCGGTTGCTGAAATTCCTGAATGCCCTGGGTCCATCCTGCAGTTTCCCGCACTCCGGCATGACTTTGCCCTGGCACATCAGACAGGCTTGGGCTGTCTAGAGCACAGAGCCAGATAGCCAACAGCCCTGCGTCTCTGGATTGGTCTTCCAACACCTCAGTGCCCATTTTCAAGAGGACACTCAAAACCTGCTTCTAAAGAATATGCCTTTTCTGTAACTTTATTTTATTGCTTGGTATAATGTCCATTGTTGCTGCCTTTTAAGAATTCTATGCTGACATACTACTTTGTCTTATGTAGACATAAAATTCCTAAAAAGTATATTGTTTTGCAGTTTTTTTTTTATATTTCGTCTATCCATCCATTTTCTAACCACTTTATTCTGTACCTGGTCCCAGTGGGGTCTGTCCCTTTTTCAGCAAGCAACAGGCACAAGGCAGGGTTTGACTGATAGAAACTGGCCACTAAAATGACTAAATGTATCTCCGATGCTGTTGTTTGTTATTATTGTGCAATATAACAAACTCATTTTAGGGATTACCAGAAGATAGAAATTGTTTCAGGTAGATGTGATTTATTTGGTCTTGCCGGGTCTGTGTAACTGTCATGTTTATATTTGTCCATCTGTTTTGGTCACTCAGGCCTATGTGACAGTAGTTTGTTTTTATCTGGTAGATGTAATTGAGGCCAAAAATATCGTCAGAAATACAAAACATGACTGAAGGTAACCTTGGTTCTCTGTAGGGGGAGGTCAGTGAGGCCCATGCCCTGTAGCACTGTCTCTTCTGGATAGAGAATAGTGTAGCTGTAGCCCTGAGTAGTAGTAATAATAATAATTCCTCACATTTCGATAGCACTAGAGGACAGGAGATAGATACTGTATATAGGGGACAACAGACAGATGAAGCCAGTTCAGAGGTGGGGATTATTAGGAGCCCATGACTGGTAAAGGGCAGGACACCAGGGTAATACCTCTACTCTTTTCAAGAGTAGGATTTTTAATGACCACAGAAAGTCAGGACCGCAGCTGTTCATCTCATTCAAAGGACGGCACCTTTTTACAGCATAGTGTCCCCGTCACTATACTGGGGCATTAGGACGCACACAGACCGCAGGGTGAGCGCCCCCTACTGGCCCCACTCACACCTCTTCCAGCAGCAGCCTTAGCTTGCCCAGGAGGTCTCCCATCCAGGTACTGGCCAGGCTCACAGCTGTGAGTTGCAGAGTGACATGGCTGCTGGCAAGGCGAAGTCACATGAACTCAGGAAGCCCTGCTGTATTCCCACTTTGCTACTCTAAACGAGTATTTGTTCTAAACTGATCACGCCATAAACCAATTGAATACTAAAACTGGTCAAATAAAGTCATCCTTAATTTAATTTCAGAGCGACGGTGTTAATGTGCTGTAAAATGTAAACGCGTTTAAAAAATAAAGTTTCAAGCACGGACAAATACGATAAGGCACTTTAAAAACACGCTCCTCACCTGCGTCTCAGCAGTAAGTGACGCATACGGCTGAGCGCCCCCGCGTGAGAGGCACGGGCCCCCGGAAGGTTCACATGTTGAGGGGGTGTGGTGAGCGGCCAGAGTTTAAATACCACCCGTCCGGATGAGGACACAGATCCCGGAGGAGAAAACAGAACTGTGCGGCAAAACCAGACCAAAGACAAGAGAATGGACACAAAGGCAGAATTACGCGGATTTAATGGGGACTCCAGCACAAAGGTGAGTAGTAATGATAATAATAATAACAACGTTTAGCAATTGCTAGGTGTGTATTTTTGGTTCTTATTTGATATGTGAAAATATATGGTTATTTATTATTGGGAAAACAAAGGGCTACGATACGTTGCATTCATGGGCTCTGACGCCACCTCTACAAGCTGGTCAGGTGAATAATCTTTTCAAACCCGCAGTTATTTGAAACAGCGTCCAGCCTGTGGAAAGAACGATCGAAAGCTACCGCAATGTGTTTCGTGACAGACCTTACTGGTTGTTTTTTTTTGTGTGTGTGTGTGCGTCTCTAAACCCGCCGGGATAAAAAAAACTCGATTGTGTGAAACTGTAGAAAGTTCTGTGGACTGTCCAGCCCGTGAGGCATGGCTTTCTGTGACCATTCAGAGACAGAACAGCGGAGAATAATTCGCAAACTGACTCGCTGTGGGTCCTGCAAATGAAGAGAGCCGTTTCTTTTCCAATAGTCCCGTTACTGCTCCTATAAACAGCTTTACGACTGATTTCCCACCGTCTTTCCTTGCAGAGCGCGTTCATCCCATCTTTTCCTCTTTCTTGTCCTTTTACCTTGACGACTGTGTTCGGCTTTCACTACGTCGAGTGTCTCAAAAGTATTCTTGGGTGCACTCTTGCAGATTTAAACAAAATGTGTTTCATGAACCTGAAATATAGGGTCTCTTGACAATTTCTTTATATTCGCCGTAGTGAATTCGTGATCACACGAGTGCATTTTATGTCAACATTATATCCCCATTATAATAGATGCGGATACAGTGCAAACAACTTTTCCTACCTGCAGGTACAGTAAGTGTGACTTTGCACACATGTGAAAGTCAACAGACTGACTCCCAGGTCTGACGGCAACTCCTGTTCACTCTAGAACTGGTGTGGGGGATGGTTGTGTGCGTCTGATTGCATGTCCGGCAAAGCAGGCATGATTGAAACATGTCCTCAGTCTGGCCCGAGCTCAAGGGGGTTGAAGTTCAGGGCTAGACAGCCCATGGTGAACAGATGATGCTAGAAACTCTTTAATGCCCCCCGCCAGGGCTGGCTAAAACACGTGCTGCCTTCAGGCGTTAATGACCCAAGAGCGTCGCCCACTGTGCCGGGTCTGGACTTAGGACAGGCTGGCGCCGCGCTCGGCGTCCAGTGACGGCGTGCTTGTGCACCTGAGACGAGACGCGCTCAGGCCCTGCCCCTCTCTCTCCCCCATCACAGCGTCTCGGCGTCCGGGTCCAGGGCTCTGCTCTGTCTGTGTGGAGCGTGCATGTTCTTCCCAGGTGTGCATGAGTAGAGGACAATAGATCCAGCGTCCTCCCATTACCCCAGTGCACACAGCTTAGGGTTGGTGGGCTCCTCCAAAACTGGACCCTATTAGACATTTTAAGGGGGTTCATTTTCAATATACACAGCAGTGATTATTTGGGTACAGAGAAGTAGAACCGAATGGCTCTTTCTGATGCTCTGAAATGGGGCGAGGGGTCCCCTGTGTCTATTTTGTGTGCTGTGTATGTTAATGCGTTTCTTTGAGTGTCTGTGGGGAGGTTTCTTTTTGGGATTATTCGTACTGAGTCTATAACGTGTACCTAGGTTTTTTCTGAAAGCACCCACCTCTCTTTCTGTTCATATACTGTACAGTATAATTAATCCATTCTGTTGGCCCAGCATGCATCTAAAACCTGATTCTTATTACATGGGCTAGGACTGTGAAGAGAAAATAATAAATAAAAAAAAAAACTGGATCAGCCCTTTAAGATGAAAGATTAAGCAGTGCTCACAGCCCAACATTGTCTGCACCATACAGCTCACTGTCTGTAAAATAATTAATAATTGCTTACACCTTCTATAGTGCTTTTCTGGACACTCCACTCAAAGTGCTTTACAGGTGATGGGGATCCCCTCCACCACCACCAGTGTGCAGCCCCACCTGGACGATGCGACAGCAGCCAGAGTGAACCAGTACACTCCCCACACACCAGCTCTCAGTGGGGAGGAGAGCAGAGTGCACCAGTACACTCCCCACACACCAGCTCTCAGTGGGGAGGAGAGCAGAGTGATGAAGCCAGTTCATAGAGGGGGATTATTAGGAGGCCATGATTGGTAAGGGCCAATGGGAAATTTGGCCAGGACGCCAGGGTAACACCCCTACTCTTTTCGAGAAACGCCCTGGCATTTTAAATGACCACAGAGAGTCAGGACCTCGGTTTTACGTCTCATCCGAAGGACGGTGTCTGTTTACAGTATAGTGTCCCCATCACTATACTGGGGCATTAGGACCCACACAGACCACAGGGTGAAACATTTTTTGGTTGATAAAATTAACCACATTTCTTGGCAGGTCTTTTGTGCAGTCTTAACCGATTCCATCGTTTCTTTCTCATTATGTTTCAGGGGTCCATGTACCTGGAGGAGATGACCAACAAGTCCGAAGTTTTCTCCTGTATCTTCTCTCTGAAGGAAGAGGTGGGAGCTCTGGCCAAAGCTCTCCGGTTGTTTGAGGTCAGTCTTTTCTGCGCCGATACCCCCACCTGTCTGTGGAAATTCCTGTCCTGTGTCCGAATGTTACTATTGGAATGAGGAAATCGGGATAACCAGCGTGACTGTTTGTAACACTTGCCCAGAGGCTCCCTTTCCCAGTTAAAGACAAAAACTCTTTTAACCTTTCAGTGCGTGGTGTACATTTTGAGTTTAGAGATTCATTAGGCTGCACATTTTCAACTCTCACCAGAGTTGCTGTATCTTATCAGTATCTTCAGCAATGTGAGATAAGATCACTTTATTGGCCACATACAATTTCTTGCATGAGGAATTCGTCTTTTCGCATACCCCAGCCTGCTCTCCCTGAGACACAGACAGGGAGAGAAGCTTGGGGTCAGAGCGCAGGGTCAGCCATTTGTACGGCGCCCCTGGAGCAGTTGGGGTTAAGGGCCTTGCTCGGGGGCCCAACAGAATAGGATTCCTCTGCCGGCCACGGGATATGAACCGGCCACAGGCGCAGGTCCTGAGCCACAGAGCCCCCGTGGGCCTGGTCATGAATAAGCACCTACTGTATGTCTAATATATGTACTAATCTGCCTGCCTGCAAATCAGAAGTAGCAGACAGGCCCTGCTGCGGTCTGTGTGTGGCGCATTGCTGCCCGTCAGTGTCTCTGGAAGGTTCTGCCTGGGGTGCCGCGGGAGGCGGGCAGCAGCGTTGGGGTGCCGCGTGCCAGGCAGCGAGCCTTTGACGTCCACGCGGGACGGTTTGTTTGCCTTCCCGGCCTGATCAAACAGCACTCCGAGGGCGATGGTCTGACCCTCACCTTGATCAGGCCTGCTCGTGTTTGTGAACAGTGGCCTTCTCTCGTTGGGTAAACTGTCCTTTCGGGGAAGGTCCTGTTCACACACCGCCGCGTATCTGCAGGAGCGTCTTAACGGGACCTGCATGGCCTGCTGCGCGTGCTTTTATTTATATTACTGAGCCAGCAATCTAGCAGCTTTTTTCGCTAGGGTGGGGGTCTCACATTAACAAAAGAAATTATCCAAGGCACAAGGTTACTTGAGTTTAGTCATTTGTGGAGGAGCAGAGCGTATGTCATGAGACTCTCTTCCCATGTTTGTACCTGCGGTGCATGTTCTGTGTGCTCCTGCAGTTACTGTACATAAGAAAAGGCCGCAGGAAGAACTGCCATCTGGCCCCGTTGGTAGTTAGTAGCTTCTGAAGCAAGAAGGAGGCAGGGAGGAAGGAGGCTTCAACAACATAGCTGGGAAGTTTGTTCCACACTCCCACAACCCTTTGGGTAAAGAAGTGCTGCCTGTTCTTGGTTTAAAATGCACTTCCATGTAGTTTCCACTTGTGTCCTCTGTGTTGGGTTTCACTGTTCATTTTGAATCTGTCTACCGAGTTGACCTTGTTGGTGCCTTTGAGGTTTTGAATACTTGAATTGGGTCCCCTCGGGGTCTTTTATGCAAATCTCCTGTGTGGGGGAAAAATTCAACGCAACACAATGCAGTCATGTGTCGATGCTGTGCAATGTGATTGTCACATATAGCTGCCAGGAAGCGCCTGACCCTCATGTGGACTGTAAAAGAGTTCGCAGGAACAGTATTGTCATTGTTGGAAATGGGATGGGTGCAGTGGCCAGTTTGCTATTGCATGCTATCGCTGTATGTTTATAAAACTGAAGTGGTAGAGGCAGAAAGCCCAGATTGAGGAAGTGACGTCACAAACTTGAATGTTCCCTGTCTTTTGTGGACACTTTTAAGAAATGGCTGGATAAAATTATAGACTCGATCAACTGCTAAACAACCAGAAGTGGTCAGATGGGCCGAACGCCCACTTCTTGTTCTTTGCAATGATTGAGTAGAGATTTTACTAGCGGCCTAGCACATGGTGCAGGTGCAGTAATATATCCATTAGTGCAGTGCTCTCAATGGATGTTTTATATCTGCTGCCCATTTCTCCCATTTTTATCCTTTATCCTTCTCTTCAGCAAAGCTTTATGGGCAGATAATCCTTCCCTAAACTCTCCCTCTGGAGTCAGGAGTCCCCAGCACTGGGCCTCAAGAGCTGCTGTCCAGCAGGCTTCATAGGTCTTCTTAAATCTCCAGCTTCTTAAGAATAAGAAAAGACTTCAACTGGTCTAATTAAACACGACTGGACGGCCCTGCTACAGACACACTGACCCCCCGGGACCAGGACTGGATGGCCCTGCTACAGACACACTGACCCCCCGGGACCAGGACTGGATGGCCCTGCTACAGACACACTGACCCTCCAGGACTGGACAGCCCTGGTTTACACACCTCTGGTTTATTAACTCTCAGCATTGTACCTGAAAGCTTGGACACATTTCAGAGCAGTGACCCTCGCTCCTGGTGCTCAAGACCAGGGCCTTCAGATTTTTAAGTCTGACTTTATTAACTCTCTTATTGGATAATGGATTCCTGGTCTTTAGTCATTGAGGAGTTTCTGAATTCCCCATAAAACCTTTAGACGCCAGGAGTGCGAGTCCCTGGATGAATGGCCTAAAACAACATCTTGAACAGCTTTTCATTATTTGTAATGAGGATGCTTAGAGGATGGTTTTAAATTTCATAATTATTAAGATCGCAAATCATCCACCACTGAAAAGAAATGTAAAGTTTTTCTAGTTTTAAGAAACGAAAGCTCTGATAGTAACATTATATTCTTGAAAGTATAGAATTCCTAAGTGTAATAATAAATTGTTTTTTCACTTAAGTTGGGTAGATTGTATTAATCGTATTGCCTAGGATTGTAGCTAGAGTGGTTTATTGACAATCGGAGAATTTCACTGACATCAATCTTTTATTTCATCACATTTTTAGAATAAACAGCAGGTTTTAAATACCCAGACTTCCCAGTCGTTCCAGTAAGCAGCAACATTTCTTTAATTTCCTTACACACTGGCGTTTCAGCAATGTGACTGTCCATGGTTTTAAAGGCACTTAAAGAGTGCAGTTAACTGTCTCTGCAAACCTTTAAACCTGCTCTCCACAGATCAAGTACAAGTAGTAGGTAACTGTTGCACTCTGACCTTACAGCTCAAAGAAGAGAAGCTCTTGGGGACCTATAGAATCTCATTCCTGGAGCTCCACCCCTGCTCCACCTCCACCTCTCTGTGACCTTTAGTTCATCACACTCCCTCCTTTCTCACAAGCAACCAGCTGTGGAGCTGAAGGATCCTCCCACCCAGAAAGGGGCAACCTGATTTTTTTTTTTAACCAGAATTTCACACATCCTTCATGACCATAAAACACATGCAGAAAACCCCCAAACTGTGCCTTTTCAGAGCTCAGAATTCATCATCCAGGTGGATGCTGCACATTAGTGGTGGTGGAGGGGAGTCCCCATTACCTGTAAAGCGCTTTGAGTGGAGTGTCCAGAAGAGCGCTATATAAGTGTAAGCAATTATTATTATTATTATTATCAGTTCACCCGTGGACCTGACAATGCATTTAACCCAAGAGCCCTGACAACTCTAAACCCAAATTAATTTCTGTTTCTTTTCTGCATAACCACCTGTTGTTCTAATAGAATGTAAAAAAAAGTTATTACTTTTCACTGGAATAATCATAGATGATGCAAATGCAGCACAACTGAAGCCAAACCACTGCTGACGTTTCCTCCTGTGTTCTGTCTCAGGATTAGTCTTAGAGGCAGCGTCTCTTTCCTGGCTCTAGTGCTGTACCTCTGTGAGAACTCTAGTGACACTCCTGGGAGGAAGTGGCCTTCATTGCTGAACCTCACACAGACAAAAGCCTATCCAGCCCACTTGCTCCTCAGTTTCTCAGAAGGTATAGTGATCCTATCCTATAGTGAGGGCACACATAGTGTTCATTCATTTTTTTTGTACATCCTGTGACTCTTAGCTCCTGATGTGAGAATGCACTTTACCTCAAAAGAATGCCACAAGCCTGTCTGTCTACCTAGGTGTGCCATCTTCACTCTCCTGGCCCATCATCTCTTTCTGTCTTACAAAGTACTTACGTCCTCCATTACAATGCTTCTGAAAAGGCCAGGTTCATCCACCAATCTGGGTGTAAGATCGGTTGTATTTAGAAAAGGAGGCTTTTGAAAAGACAACATAGGGGAGGATTGAACTGCAGAAGAATATTCGTGTCAAACCAGCTTAGGATCAGACTTTTTCAGTAAAAAAAATTCTGCCTGGAGCGATTATCATTAAGAGTATCCCTAGTGGACCCCTCGACAGACTTTGAAAGACTGTGAAGTCTTTCCACATGTTTTTATTGCCATGCTGTACTTAATTAGCACGGCAAACTGTGTTTCAAGCAGAAAGAAATGTCAATGAAGTAAAATTTACCAAGCCCCTGGCACCGCTCAGTTTGTTAAAACGGCACATGAAAGTTCAAGCAAAAACAACAGCAGGACTCATTCAGAATATGCAGCATATATAAAGGGTTTCAAATTTAAATGAAGTAAAATTGCAGATGGGGGGGGGGAGAGAGATTAATTGATCTACTCCTTAAATTTTCAGATTTCTTATTTTTTACAAAGAACAAGCAATGCTAAGGAAAATGAATCAGTTTTCAGCAGGTGTGAAATTTTGATCATGCTGCTTGGAGCGTAATTGTCTTGTTTTGAAAAATCTCCTGAACATAAGAATAATTACAAACGAGAGGAACTATTCTGCCCATCTGTTCCACTGGGTATATTACTTAATTGATCCCAGGATCTCATTCAGCTGCTTTTTGAAAGAAACCCGGGTTTTGGCTTCAACAACATGACTGGTTAATTTGTTACATGCCCCACAACCCTTGGGGTAAAGAATGCCCTCCTATTTTTGCTTTTAAATGTAATTTAATTTTTAATTGTAAAAAGTAGTAGTTCTGCCTGTGTTCTTGGGTTCATTCTTCACTGTTCATTTGAAAGAATGTCTCTAATTTGACTTTATCATTGACTTCCAGAGTTTTGAACACTTGTATCAGGTCCCTTCATAGTCTTCTCTGTTCTAGACTAAAATGGTTCAGCTCCTTCAGCCTGTCCTTGTAGGACATTTCCTTCAGCTCCAGACTGTATCTGGTTGCTCTCTCCTCAGGACTGATTCCAGAGTGGCAGTATCTTCCCTATAATTTGGTGACCAAAACTGTACACAATATTCTAACTAGTAGCCCATTATCCAGTTTTAAAACTATATTCCTTCATTTAAATACTACACTTTTAACTATGTATCATTTGTTTAGCTTTACAATTGCTTCCCCACTGGGTGATTTTAAAGGAGGCCGAACGAAGAAGGAAAACGCTAAGTGTCACATCCTCATTTTGAAAGCTAGACAACAGTGTAAAGATCTAAGGTACAAGAACAGGAACATCAATATCACCAAATGATCCACATTCCATTTTCTTCTGCGGTGTCCATCACATTCATGTCTAATGAACACCCTTCACGGATGAGCCTTCAGATGAGCTTCGTGGCGACGTAAACAGGAAAGACTTGAATCTGCTAGTTGACTCTCAAGCCAGATGAGATGAAGTGGCTGGATGAAGCACAAAACAGAGCTTTGGAGTGAATTAGAATAGAAATTCAAGAAGAAGGTTCGATCATAATCTCGCACATTTCCTCTTGCCTATGTAGATAAGCACGCAGGACTTCCCCCGCCCGCCTCCCCATCTACACTCCTGCAGCTGCTCCCCAGCTCATTCCTCGCAGTAGTGGGCCTTGTCCTCGCTGCTGGGCTGCCACTCCCTCAGCTACTATAGGCGAGTCTGGCTACATGCGTTCTGCATGCTTCTTCCCTCTGTCTCGCTCATTAGGATGTAACGGTGTTGCTGGCAGTATGAGGGGAGGGCAACGGTGAAGCTCATGTTGAATAAGAATGTCATTCCTCCTGTGGGGAACAGGACTGGATCTGGTCTGTTTTAGGGTTGTTCTGTATCCGCTGGTCTTGGCTGTCCAGCTTAGGACTGAGGAAGAGACTGATTCCAGAGTTTATCAGGACATTTTAGCTATAAACTGGTGCCTTTTAAGAAACGTATGCCTGATGCAGTAAATCCAAGGAGTAAAAGGTTAAAAGAAGATAAAACACAGACCACGTTACCCGGAGGAGCAGGAGAAGATGTGCTTAGCAGACTGAGCTGCAGTCAGTTCCTCCTGGTTTAAAGTCTTCCTTTCAAGTTCAGCGTGAAACCCAGCCAGATGGGTTTTTACACTTTTCATCTGTAGGACACATGAGTTCGAACCTCCGCCTCTTGCAGGGTGATTGATAGAGAGGTTACAGCAGTGAGGGAAATGGGTTGCCTATCAGTTTTTCCAAATGAGGGGAGGACAGCCGGAAGAAAATGGGCGATTCTCCTAAATGAAAGTTGCACATGTATAATAATATTAACGTAAAAGCTAGAGGAAACGCTATCATGAAAACTGCCACTAAATCCTATCTGACGTTTGTATTCTGCTGGTTTCCCAGATTTCTTTATAGGACAGGTTTCAGCTCAAGAATAGCCTCTAGGATGCCGTAAGCTTTAACAATATTTGTATTAAATGTTTAAAATGCCCTGAAGATCCCAATGTAGTCTGGGTTATTCAAACCGAAGTCCCCTGTTGTGTAAATCGCACCGATCGCTCATGTGGTATCAATAACAAGGGGTTTAGAAGTGAGCTGGCAGATGGAGGAAAACGCGTTCCAGATGGGTTCTAGACAACATAAAAACAAAACTCCTCCGTTACACGTTTTAAACACTAGCCAATGGCGGTGCTGGATTCGTCCACTCCCTCCTGCTCCAGCTGCCCCGCTGTTCCCAAACAGCAAACAACAGATCGTTCAAGTCAAGGAAACCTCACGCAGGATGATCGAAGCCCTCATCTAGTGCAGTATACTGCAGAGTAATGCATTATGTTAAAACAATTGTCACTTGCTTTTATTGCTTATAACACCACCTGCTGTTGACAACTTTACCTTTCAAGATTTCATGTATGCAGCCTCTCTTCCTTTGGCAAGCTGCCCCTGTGTTCAATACCACATGCATGTCGGAGGATCATATGCCTTTACTGATTCCCTCAAATGGAGGATTTGCAAAGATAAGATAAGAACATTATTAATGCTTCATGCTGGTTCTGTTGCATCAGTGCTTTGATAACCTGGTCCAAACTATCAAATTCTCTCATATAGTGCTGTCTCTAATTTATTGAGATGTTGTATTCTCTCACATAGGGAAGGTTCTTTTCTTGCTACACAGTCTATTAAGTCTGCAAAATAAAGATTATCTTAGCTTACAGACATCTAACGCAAAACTTAATTGTCATAGGTAGGAATATTTTCCCAATTCATTGAGTTTTTCTAAATCTCCTGTTGGATCTTTTAATTATCACACTGTGGTGTTATGGTGTATTTTAGCACAGGAGTTGATTTAGCAATCTTGTCATAAATCATCTATATACTCCATCTGTCATCTGTCATAAATCACATCAAAAAACATATTTTTGTAAATGTTACTGAGGAAAAGTGTCACAAAATAAGGCAAGTGTTCTTGAGGTGTTCATCCTGTGATGTCATTAATCCTTTCATATGTGTATGTGTTAATGACATGGTTCTGTACAGAGGTGTAAAGGTATTTAACTGTTACTTCGGTAAAAATACAATTACTTTGAAAAATATATAACTGAGTAAAAATAAAGGTTTCCTTCTGAGAATTTACAAGAGTAAAAGTACAAAAGTATCATCTTTTAACAGTATTCATGTATTGAAGAGTAAAAAGTAGCCTTTTTGACATTCTAGAGGAAATCTGCTCTGTCAACAGCAATTTATAGCTTAAGAACAGTTGTTTCTTGCACATAGCTGTAGAGTAGTTACACCACAAGTCATTGCTAGTTATTCTGAACATGCTCAGAAACTACAGTACAGTAATTTACCACAGAGATTATTAAAATGTTCCTGTAATGTCCTGATGCAGAACTTTTCTACAGGAAATTGTCAATTTCATGTAAAGCTTTAATCAGATGTAGAAACCCTATAGCAATTTCTGTGAACGAAATCATGACTATAGGCATGTCTCAGGAATACCACAGCGTATTTTCAGAAGGGTTAGTAAGTAGCTTGCTATTAAACGATCAGCCTCTAAGTTTAACTGTAAATAGTTTACACATTCAAATATTTTGAAGATAGGTTTCCCAGAACTGTAGTTTACGTGGTAAGTAATTAAGTCTGCGATGTACTTTGGATTCTCGGCTTTTATTTTATACCTAAAGGAAACATGAACTAAAGCGTGCTTTAGTTTATGGTTCATTTAATCATAGATAAATCAACTAAAACTGTTTTCTATTAAACTTGAGGTAAAATTGTATTCCCACATATATTAAAAATACCACTGAAATCCTACATGTACGGTGTGTATATATATTAAAAAATGCCTTTGAAATCCTATTTTTACAATAGATACTGGAGAAGCCTACGGCGAGTTAAAGCGTGTGTTCGGAGGCTGAGAACCTCGGGTTTTCTGATACTATGCTGCCCTCTGGTGGCTATATGAAAAAACAACACTTTATGCTTTGTAGTTTTTATACGATGCGCCGTGTGTGGATGGGAAAGTTGAAAGGTTTCTGAAGTGTGTAAGTATATCATAGATACGGGGTGTCACGGATTCTTCTCCAGTAACGAAGGGTTTTTGTATCCCTCAGAATCATCAGTACACCCGCAGACCTGACCAAGAGAGTTAAGCCGCAGACCTCTAGTTTTTATGTCACTAACAGCCGCGATCAGTTATCTCCGTCATCACGCATAACAAACGTAAAATAAGAAGCATCCATGAGGGACACAAATGAACATCCCAGTGCACTGTAAAAAAAAAAAAAAAACCCAGTCCCCAAAACTGAAGTCCCTGTAGAGAACAAGTCCACAGCTCTCGGCAGTGAGCTTCCAGGGCTCCCCAAAACACAAGCCCGAGCCTTGTTCTGTGCTCTGACAAGTTTCTTTCATCCTTTTTCTTCATGCAGCTAATCTGCTAAACCACTTCAAAATAGCCTTTCAGTTTTCCTGCACAACTGTTGCACAAAAACAAGAACAAAAACTGCTCTGAATCTAAAAGTGAATTCTCTCTCCGAGACGGTTAAAAAAACATAACCTCATTTCGGATACGACAAATGCCGCCACCCCAACCTCTCTTGTCCCGGGTTTGTCGGTGGCGGTAGCGATGTACTGTACCTGTGCTGCTCACCGTCCGTGTCCAAACCTTGAGGCTCACTCTTCCCCCATAAACCACGGCCACCTCACGCGTAACTCCTGCCCCCTGCTTCCCTCTGTGCCATACTGTGTTCTTTTTTTATTTGTATTCATTTTTTTCTTTATTTGTATTTTCAGAATTTTAAAGAGTACATATTTAAATTTACTCATTTAAATAGGTTGTGTTATATTTACTGTACATAAATTCTGGCCTTTACCAATCATGACCTCCTAATAATCCCCATCTCTGAACTGGCTTCCTCACTCTGCTCTCCTCCCCACTGAGAGCTGGTGTGTGGGGAGTGTACTGGTGCACTCTGCTCTCCTCCCCACTGAGAGCTGGTGTGTGGGGAGAGTACTGGTGCACTCTGCTCTCCTCCCCACTGAGAGCTGGTGTGTGGGGAGTGTACTGGTGCTTCATCCAGGTGGGGCTGCACACTGGTGGTGGTGGAGGGGATCCCCATGACCTGTAAAGAGCTTTGAGTGGAGTGTCCAGAAAAGTGCTGTGTAAGTGTGAGGAATGATGTTAATCGTAACAGAGCTCAGTGCGCAAGAGCCCGAGACAGACGAGACGCAGCTCCCTGCAGCCCTGGTCTTGCGCGGTGTGTGCTCAGGACCTCAACCCTCGCCTGTCCTTGCAGGAGAAGGGCATCAACCTGACGCACATCGAGTCCCGGCCCTCGCGCCTGAACAAGAACCAGTACGAGTTCTTCGTCAGCGTGGACATGGCCAGCTCCGAGACCCTGGACCACATCGTCAGCGGGCTGCGGGCGCAGATCAGCGGCCACGTGCACGAGCTCTCTCGGAACAAGGCCAAGGACACAGGTGGGGCTTCTTGAGCAGGGTCTCGTGCTCTCTCGGTCGCAACGGTGCCGTTGCCTGTTGAATGCTCCTGGAGGGGCGGAGTGTCCAGCTTCACACCTGGAGTGCCTGTGTATTTACCCAAATGCTTCCATCAGTAGGAAGTTGCTAACTCCTGGCAGGAACTGGCCCTACCTGCACTGGGAACACAGGGAGAGCCCACGCCCTGGGCAGCAGGCCTGTCCACCACAGGGGACACACTCAAGCACAGGGGGACACCTTACAGACACTAATTAGCCCAGCCAGCCAGTCTCGGGAAGGTGGGAGGAAACTGGAGCTCCTAGTGCAAACCCATGTGAACAAGGGAGAGCACGCAGACTTCACACGGAAGGTGCTCCCATCCAGATTCACACCTGGGATCCAAGATCTATGAGGCAAAAGAGCTCATTGCCGCGCCAAAAACTGGCAAAAGCGGCTTTTCCAAAAGTGCTGCATCACAAGTCGCCCGTGTGAAGGATTACCTTTTAAAACGACGAAGATCTTTTTTGTGGGGGGGGAGGGGGGCGGTACATTAATGAGCAGCAGCTTGCAGTGATCTAGTCTGTGTTCCTAATCGCCTGATTTGATCTGCATGCATCACAGGAGCAGATGACCTTTTTTCTCTTTGCGATTTGGAGCTGACGGTCCCTTTAGAGATACCCATCCACCTTGCAATCGCTAACTGTGTCTCGGCTTGAGGTTACAAACCCTGCAACGGCACACGGTGGGGGGGAGGGGGCAGACACCCTCCCCTCACACTATTCCTTGGTTTGATGCCTCACAGGCAGCACAGCCCCATACCGGAGATTCAGTGCCAATTGGAGGAGAGGAGAGTCCCTCTCTGACAGCACTGCGTACCCTTGGTTGGGGAACCCCAGTCCCAGCCGGCTCCCGTCGTGACCCCGTGATTAAAAAAAGTCAGCCTTTGCTCGCTCAGGCTTGTGTCTTTGCCCATTGAGCCACTCGGGAAAGTGTACTACTTCAATCAATAATCATCCCCCAGATTGTCATTAAATTTAAAGACAAGTGAAACTTGCAGCTGTAATGAACTACTGACCTGGGCTCTGTGCTTCCAAACACACAGTTCCTGACATGAAAGACTGCAGATTTGGAGTCCTTGAACAGCAGATGATTCTGGTAACATGTAGCCTTAATATCCTGGTGCAAATAGGACTGTGTGTGAAAGAAGGAAATTCAACAAGTAACTTTTAAGCCACTCTGAACGTGCCGATGTTCAGCAGTGCAGTCAGTGAAGATATGGGCACTGCTGGGTTCAGTTCCAGTAGCTGCAAGGAACACGAAAGTTGATATGAAAATCCGCGTTCATAAAACATTTGTGAAGTGCAGAACACCTGAGGCACGCTGTTTTACAATCTAATTTAAACATTCAGTGTTCCTTCAGAACCTGGAGGATTGTGATCCCACACAGGAGGCTTTTGAAAATCTTAAATAAAATAATTTAAATAAACCTAATAAAAGTGAACATTCAGTAAAACGTCCGTGAACTTTGGATGGCAGTCATGCGAATGGTCAAACAAGAAACACTTTGAGTTTCGATCAGGCCCTGAGCAGCGCGGGCCCCAGTCAGCTCCGAGATTTATCATTCTGTCCCTTTGTTCACTAATTATTAGTTATTTCCCTGAATTGCATTAGTTTAGTTTCTGAAGACAAACTGGCTCCGTCTGAGCACACAAGCAGGCTTTTGAGCACAGATCTGATGCATGGTCTTCAGCTCTGAAAGAACGAGTTTTTTTTTCAGGAAGTATTAATAGATGTCCAGTTCATTTGCTGGTTTTTGTTGTATCACAAACAGTAGATGGTATTCTTCCAGCAGAGGAGTCTGTATCCTTACTGGATATTTACTGCCTGCTGGAGACCGTCTGTGGGGCTGGAGGATGCAGTGGCTTTGTTCGCTGTGCCCTGGGGGAGTCCACACTTGTTAAATATGTTTAGAGAGGGAGGCACCAGTGTCCTTAATGGCCGTAAATTTAACCAATCGGCCATCTGACCCCCCGGTCTGCTGGTCACAACCCAGGAGCCCTGCACAAACTCTGCAATATTTCAAATGCAGCTCCGCTCACAGAAGCGCTTAATTAGCATTCCCATGAGGCGCCTGACATCTGCATATATTTGGACTCCACTTGGGTGTCCATTGAGGACTGAGGGATGCTACTCCTGATGTGGCGGAGAGCTAGTATTTATGGCGCTCAGGGCTGAAGCCCCCCATTCTTTGTGACCTCCCTGAATTGTGAGGGGCAGCCTTCATGCCCTCAGTGCAAGAATGCGTCAGCAAGGCATTGTTACAAAAGAAGGGACAGCTCTTGTGAAACTGTGAGTTCAGATAACCGGCTTGTTCTTGTTACTCATTAATCCTTATCTGCAGAGGGAAGTGTCCTGGCATGGATTTTGAAATTCCAGGATATTTCTGTGCCATTTAAAATGTGTTCATCAGCATTCTAAAGCTGTGACATTGCAGTTCCCCACCTCCATGCTTCTGTGCAATTCAGATTCTTTATTTTTGTCAGGTTTTATAGAAATACGCCGTAAAAAAAACAAACGTTTTTTCACCAGTGGGGAAGTCCGTTCTTATCCGATTTCAGATTGCCCTAAATTCGTCTTCTCCTGCTTTTCATGGCCATTACAACAAAAGCAGAATAGAAATTAACTTAATTGTGTTATTTATTGAAACAAAGAAAGAGATGAAGACAGTTTGGTGAAATTTAGGCTATTTGTTAAGAGTGGACATCTTAGCAAAAATGCTAACTGCAAGCACTTAACCATTAAAGATGGTGCTTAGTTTAATTAGTAATAGATTCATTATAATTGTAAACTTTTGGTCAATGTGAGCATACTGTATATACAGCTCCAAATAAATGTGAATGGGTGTGTGCTTGCAATTTCAGAAACACAGTAGTTTAATAAAACAAATATATTTATTTTGTTTTGAAAAATGTAGCTTTCAATGCCAAACACTTTTTCTCTGCTCTTCATCTTGTGGGCTTTCAGGAAGATCTCAGCGTGGTTTTATAAACACTTGTCAAAAACTGACCTCTGCTGGCGATGTATGCAATAACCTCTAATTTCCCGGCAAGCTTGTTTTTTGACGAATCTGTGCTATTCATGACAATTGAAGTGCAGTCAGTACCGTACAGATTACATTTACCAGTGAAAAAGACAAAATCTGATGAAGCCACGTGATACCAAGTAAGTTGGTTGATGGACTTCTTTCTAATGGAGATTGCTAATTCAAGAGGATGTCATACAGTACATGTGTCTTGGGAACAGTGATCAATTTTCTAGAAACCTGCTTTTCAGGCTGCATGAGGGTTTGCAGGTGCCTTCAAAGAGCACAAACTTGAAGATCAGTGATGTCCAGGAGATAGTTAATGATAGCACTCCCATACTGATGTGCAGAAAAGCACATGTCTTAGCACATGTGCCAGTTAGTTTACTGTGGTCAACCCTGAATATTTCTATGAGCAAGATGTTGAAGAGCATACATCCCTTTTAAGTGCAGACTCCTCAGAGCAGTGGTGTCACAAACACTACACTATCCCACAAGTTGTTCTGTATGCCCCTGAGTTCCTTGAAACATGGTGCCAGTTGCTTCCAAACGTGAGCAGACACTCTTATGTAATGTTGGAAATTTTTACAGCACACAATTAAAATGCATCTTTTAGAGTGCATTGCATGACTCTTGGTGACATGATTCAGAGGCGGTGATTGCTGTAATCATTTGACTGCTGCAGCATTTAAATGATAAAATGAACTATAAGACGGCGCAAAAGTTAACATACTGTAAGAGTGTGGAGTTTCCATCTAGCCCGGAGTCAGGGATTCACAGACTGAGAGATTGCCTGTTTCAAATGTTTAGAAGCTATTGAATCCATTTCTCGATTTACAGTATCTCACATCCTTCCATAGTAGTGTGTTAAAAGCAGATCTGTATCCTGGCGGTGTGATTCTTTTGCTTTATGTCCATATACTGTACATGCGTCTTCTTTCACATTCTGTTCATAAGACTATCTGAATTCACCCGAAGTTCTAGTACTGTCTGACATGCAAACACAATGTAAGTGATGACATACTGAGAGAGACTCAGGTGTGACTCTGGATGGTGGCTTAAGTGCACCACCACAGCGACATCAGTGAAAGAATATAATTAATCAAACATCAACGAGGGGCGTAAAACACACAAAACAATGTGAGTTGTTCATGTGACCTTAAGGAAGTCATGTGATGTGGAGGAATCCACAGCTTCACAATGATCTTTTGTTGCTAACAAACTTTCCATGTCATGTCCTTTTTTTTTAGTTCCCTGGTTCCCAAATTACATCCAGGACCTGGATCGGTTTGCCAATCAGATCCTGAGCTATGGCGCGGAGCTGGATTCTGACCACCCTGTAAGAACAGTCTCTCAACACCCCCGTCTCCACCGCGGTCTGAAGCCTGAGCACTGCTGATCAGATCAGATCTATTGCTTTACTCACCAAAAAGAGGCTTTATTTACATCCCAACAGCTGACTAAGATTGCTGCTTTCTTAGAACATAAAATCCTTCAGCAATCACTCCTATAACTTTTCTTCAATTTTTTTTTGGCACACATTCTCAGGATTGTCTTGAGAATTGAATGTCTTTTCCCCCCCCCCATGGTCTAACTAAGTATAAAGAAAGCTATTCATTTGCAACAAAAAAAACATATACTGTATGCAGCTCTTAAGCTGAGAGTGCAATGCATTATCACCAAATTTATGTATATTACAGATTTCGTGGCTCAGGGTCTGAAGAAGTGGGTTGCTCCTATTATAAATAACTAAAGTTATCATTTAAATTTATTTATAACAACCCAGTATTTAAATTTAACCCAGAACTTTAAAAGTCGTCCTTTAAAAGAAACTGATGGCAGTTTTTCTTTAGCGATGGCTCCCCCTGGGGACAGTGTTGGGTATAAACTCAGAATAAGGCACAAGCTGCAAAGAATTCTGTGGAGCATTCTGGGACAGGAAGTGCTGTGGTTTGAAAGGCTTTGTGTCGGGTTTGACTGAACTTGTTTTGTACCTTGTATGGCTTCTTGCTCATTCATCCCTTTTGTGCTGTACTCTCTGTGAGTCACGCAGTGATCACAGCTCCAGACCTCGCCTATTCTCATGCAAAAGAAGTGTGAGCTCTAGAGGGGAAAAAATTGATGTCATTAGTTTAATTGAGGCACCGTAATTATAAATAATTACTCCTTTTCTAACCACTATTAAACTGAAATCTATTCAGCGTAAGCAAAAACAATCTACAAAGCCTTGCCTGAATATGTCTTTTTAATTTAAATCTGGGTGATATGGGTTATCTCTCGAGGTGTAATTGATTTTCTGATTTTAATGGCGGAGCTTGAAAAATAGGTTGTGCTGGGTCATGTAGCTGCTGTACCCCTGGTCTCATGTGGATTGTTGTTCTCTGTTCTCCTGTAGGGATTTACGGATCCTGTATATAGAGCCAGGAGGAAGGAATTTGCTGACATCGCCTACAACTATAGGCAGTAACTATCATCTGGTTATGGAATTTCTTCACAGCGAATTCTCTCTTTCTCTTACATTTGTGTAGAAGTGCTGGAAGCTATCCTGCTGCTAATTTTGTCCCTCCTGTCTATCTTTTTTTTCTTTCTCTTTTGAGGCTATTTATTAAAAATTATAGCCAAACAAAGAGAAGCAAATTGCAGCGAGCCAGCTTTCAAACTGCATCCCCTGGCTTTGTTATCTTAATTGTGTCCCGTTATTAGAGGCTACTACAAAGCCTGCACGCCTGAATGGAGCTGCTTCAGCTATTCTTCACATGGCCTCTGAAGAGGGAATCATTAACATAAAAGTGCGGATTGCATACACTAATACAGTAATGAAGCTCACTTAAATGATGTGTGCACTTCTGCCCTGCATTATCCAGTCTTCCTGATCTTTCCTTCCAAGATCCTCTGGAATATAAGGGTGTAAGAAAGGTTGTAAGTGGGAATCCTTCTCTTCTTGCTGATTTGGCAGCTAGTTGCTTATTGATGCGAGCTTCACGTGAAGCCCTGACCTGTAATGTCTTTATTCCCCAGCGGCCAGCCCATTCCTAAAGTGGAGTACACGGAGGAGGAGAAGCAGACCTGGGGCACCGTCTTCAAGGAGCTGAAGACGCTGTACCCCACTCACGCCTGCCGGGAGCACAACCGCGTGTTCCCTCTCCTGGAGCAGTACTGCGGCTACCGAGAGGACAACATTCCCCAGCTGGAGGACATCTCCAGGTTCCTGCAGTGTAAGATCCCCCTGCTTCACGCTGAAGCCACGATTCGGGGGTCAGAGTTCCCCGCGGGGTCTCCTAAAGCTGCGCCATTGCCACAGCCCAGAGCTACACGGTCCACACGTGTCAAGAGTTCTGGCAACGGGTGGAAACGGCAGCATTCAGGGCCCTGAGGGTCCTCTGTTCATCCTTCCACCCTTGGCCTGCATTGTCTAATGAGCCAGTTATTGAAATACAAAGTAATTCTGCTCGTTTTTGTGATGCCCATTGGATGGTAATTGAAAATGACCTTTAAAAACCAAATGACTACAGTTCTGTGGAGCTCCCCATCCTTGGCCTAGGGCAGGGAATTTAATCAGTGTCCTTCCTGGATCTTTATTTGAGCCGAACAAAGTGAAAGGGATCAAATAGAAAATCTCTTTCCACGTAAAGTGGAAAGGTTCTTGGACGGACCTATGTCGCAGTAGATTCATTAATTGCTTATTTATTCCTTTCTCCCTTTGTGGAATACATGAAACCTGTCAGCGAGGCTGTGGTTAAATAAGGATGTGGCTCAGATGGGGTGTGGTTAGATGTGAGCGTGTGGGGCTAAATGTGATGTGGGTGTGGCTTGGCGAGGGTGTGGTTAGATGAGGATGTGGTTAGATGTGGGTGTGGCTCGGCGACGGTGTGGTAAGATGTGGGTGTGGCTCAGTGAGGGTGTGGCTTGGCGAGGGTGTGGTTAGATGTGGGTGTGGCTCAGTGAGGGTGTGGTAAGATGTGGGTGTGGCTCAGTGAGGGTGTGGTAAGATGTGGGTGTGGCTCGGCGAGGGTGTGGCTAGATGTGGGTGTGGCTTGGCGACGGTGTGGTTAGATGTGGGTGTGGCTCGGCGAGGGTGTGGTTAGATGTGGGTGTGGCTCAGTGAGGGTGTGGCTTGGCGAGGGTGTGGTTAGACGTGGGTGTGGCTCAGTGAGGGTGAAATCGGCTATCTCTCATCCACACTTCCTGCTCTGCAGCCTGCACAGGTTTCCGCCTCCGTCCCGTGGCCGGCCTCCTGTCCTCGCGGGATTTCCTTGCGGGGCTGGCGTTCCGCGTCTTCCATTCCACCCAATACATCCGCCACTCTTCTAGACCCATGTACACCCCTGAGCCGTGAGTGTGCCCCACACTGGTGGGGGTAGTGCAGCGCAGACATCCTGCCTGTTCGTGCACTGCTAGACGCCGTTGTTTTTCAATTTGTGAAAAGAATTACATTGGCAGGAATATAACTAGATTCGTGAGGATCGTTCCCCATTAAGAGAATTTTGTGGAGTGAGAAGCTTAAGCTTAACTCACTGGGTGGAGGGTCAGGCGCCTGGCGAGAGCATGTGGAGGCTGGGACCCCCCCGCAGAGTGAGGGGTGACCAAGGGCCCGCTGCGCAGGTGGACACCAGGTGAAGGAGGGAGGCAGAGAGTGAAAGTCAAGGAAGTGAGCTGTCATCCCTCCTGAAATATTGTCAAAACTGCATACATACGGCATGAAGACACTTGCCCAGAGGGTGTGCTTGAGGCAGGAGGCCACCCCTGTGGCCCAGTACAAGCCTGCAGGCTGGTAGGGGGTAAATAAGAGGCACAGTGCTCCTAGCTAAGGCCCTGGAGCTCACAGGGTGTCAGCTGACCAATGACTGCAGGCTCAGGGGCCAGAGGAGCTCTGAGCACTTCTCACAGGTCAGTACTGACAAAGCAAGTGATGATTCCAAATGAGCGAGAAACCAATTACTGTGATGTACCATAGTAAAAACATAGAGCAAGCTGTAGAAAGGTGTAGTGAAATCATTGTAAGAGTGGAGCTTATAAAGAAAACTCGGGAGGGATGACGACAGCCAAGGTCAATCAGCTTGATGTTACTTCCTCACATAAAACATGGTAAATACTGTACGTCAGCCTCTTCTCTCCCCTACATTCGTCTCCTCCACCCGTACAGCTGCCCCTGGTCCCTCCTCACTCAGGGTGTCCCAGCCCCCTCGTTCCTCTCAGACTAGCGGGTTAAACCCAAATTTACTGTAGATTAGACACTCAGTAACATTTTCAGTACACTTAACTCTTGGGTGTTGCTATCCTCAGTGAAACACAATATGTTGTAGAGGGGTATTCAGTTTTCACTTTAATAGAACAACTAGAGGCCACTGGAAATCCGTGATGTGATCATGGAAGACCACTAAACCGCTAGAAATCTGTAAGATTATACTGGAAATTCAGTTAACCGTTCACAAGCTGCTCTGGCATTGCAGTTAACAGGAGGTTGTTTTTAGTGTCTTGCATTTAGCTGCCTGTGTGAAACAAACTGCTTGCCCTCTCTCTCCACAGTGACATCTGTCATGAACTGCTGGGACACGTGCCTCTTTTTGCAGATCCCAGCTTTGCCCAGTTTTCTCAGGTAGGGTATTCTTTTTAGTTGCACTGGACAGAAGCAAGGCTCTTCCACAGTGCTCCCTTAGGGCATCGGTCACAAACAGTGGGCAGGCCAGTGTGGATGTACCACTTTCTGCCACACTAAACACAGGAATGAAAAGACAAATCTGCTGTCCAATCATTGGCAGGAGACCAGTTTTTTTCAGGATAACTAGTACCTCAGGTGAAACAGAGAAGATTATTTAGCGTGACTGGGGATTATGAACAACGTGAGCAAATCCTGTATAATCCCCTTGGACAGCTCAGCTGCATTGGGCACCTAGGGGTAAAAGGTCACTGTAGCTCTACAGTGCATTATGAGTGGCTGCCCCTAGTAAAGCAGACCCTGCAATTTATTTGGTTTTATTTGGATTAAGATATCCGTCCAGTTTTAGGTTTCTCATTTCTTTCGCTTTGTTCGTAAGTGACTAAAAGTACTGTGTAAATGGTGGACTGTCATACATACAGTATACATCAAGTAACGTTGGTTTCTCTGCCAGGAAATCGGGTTGGCCTCTCTGGGAGCTCCAGACGAGTATATTCAAAAGCTTGCGACAGTAAGTACAACAATCCCTGAAGTGAGCTCCCTGGAATATTCGGCACTGCTCGTCTGTTTTCCTTCCCTCTCTTTTCGGAACACCTTCAGATGAGACGGGTGGATCTGCATTGGCAGATCTCTTTTCAAAGCATGAATTTGGAATGGCAAATAAGAAGTCACGGCAAAGCGTGGCGCTTCGTACTCAGTGTGATTCACTTTCAGCTGACGATGCCATCTGTTGTTCTCCTGAAGGTGTACTGGTTCACAGTGGAGTTCGGGCTGTGCAAACAGGAATCTGAGATCAAGGCTTATGGAGCTGGCTTGCTCTCATCCTTTGGAGAGCTGCAGGTCTGTGCACTTCATTACGGGTACTTGAGAGCAATGCATGGCCTTGTTATAAGGAATAAACAAGATGAGTGGAATTCATTTCCCATATAATTGGAAGCGATCATCGCTGATATCATCACAGATACGCAGGTTATTTCTCAGCCATGTTTGTTGGATAAAAGGGAGCATTTTGCATCACTTTAAAAAATATCACCTAATATTCCAGTGCTGAGGCCATTTGGCAGGTCTGGTGAAAATTGCTTTTCGGTCATCATCTAGCTCTGGGTAGCTACACGTCTCCTGTAAGGGGTGTTTTTTTGTGAAGGTCCCGCATGGATCTGTGCTTCATCACAGAACAGTGCTTGTGATGTCAGGAGACTCCTGCCACAGGTTGAGTCCTTTCAGCCGGAGACTCTGCAGCCTGACTCAGCCTGTAGCAGGAAAGAAAGTAACTCAGTCAGTTTGTCATTTACTAGTTTCCCTTTATAAAGCCATCTGACTTCCCTTGACCTATTGTTATTCTTTCACATTCATAAGGAGCAGCTTCTTAAGAACTTCAGTTTGTTTCAATGTATAACCAGACATATTTAATCAACTAGAACGACTGTCTGCTGTGCACATGCTGTAATGTCTGTATAGTTCTGCATTAGGTAACTAAAATCATCCCACCTTGTATTAATTGCATTTATTACTGCAACCTTGTAAAAGCACAGTGGGGAAACAAGCTTTGGATGGTCCTCCCTGTGTGAAACTTGCACCTGTCAGAGCTGTCTTTTTCTTAGTGCTCTCACCCACAATTGGCTACATTGCAGCAGAGCTCACACAGACTACTCTGAGCAACTCAAACCTACCCAGCCCTAGTGAGGCTCTGTCAGTCAAGCACTGTTGGCTAATTGTATCGATCCTGCTTAAGAATGTAAGAAAAAAAAACAGAGGAAGTCATATCTACTGTATGTTGGCCTATCTAGGATGTTTTGTACTTCCTAGTTAATATCAGCATCTCCTGCAGCCATTTCTTGATAGAAAAGTAGTAGATCCAGGGTATTGGCTTCAGCAACATGTTGGGTAGCTTGTTCCATACTCCCACAACCCTTTGTGTAAAACGGAGCCTCCTTTTCTGAGTTTTAAATGCACTTCCACTAGTGCCCTCTTTACACATTGCCTTCATTGTCATCTGCCATTGTTTACCCAATTCTGAATGTGATTGTTTTACATACAGTACGTTCGCTATGTCTACAGTGTTTTCAAACACTCCTATGTTGGTATCATCTGCAAGCATTACTTATTTACAAGCTATACCAGAATCTAGATCTGTAAGGAAGAACAGTGGTCCTAGATCTCTAATTACATTACCCCTTATCAATACTCTGTTTTCCATTTGTTAACTACATTTCAGTCATGCTTATTGGGGATATCTGGATAGAGGTCCAGTGGTGCTCTGAATGAATGTCTTTACTAGTCTCCAGCCAGCTTTAAAATAAGGATAAAGGATAAGTAATGCAGTATAGATAGACAGAGGGATACACAAAGAGATGAATCTGTGGCCAGTAAATTCTATAAAATAATTTGCTGCATTATTATGTCATATACAGTTCCCTAAAAATATTAGGAGAGTAAAGCATAAACTCAGATTTCACTAGAAACTGTAAGAATAATTTCTCATTAAAAAGCTGATTTCTACCTTTGGGTCAAATAAACAAATTGAGTGTTGAACCTTTTTTATTTTGAAGAAAACCTTTTCGTTTGCATACATATTGAGACAACGGGCGGACGTGTCCATTTTAGCCTTGGTGTTGGGAAATTAAGATCCCTGTCAACTGGCTCATGTGGACTCCAGTGTTTGGAGTCCCTAGTCAAATATTACAATAAAAACAAAAAAAGTAGCACAGGAACTGGCCGTACCAAGAACAACATTTAGTAATATGCAGAAAGCAGTCACAAGCATATTTCGCCAATCAGTCAACAAAAATGCCTGATGTTGATGACAGAATCATTATCAGGGCTGTCAGGCAAAACCTCAAAATCACCCACAACATCTGGGGCCCCATTGGTGAGAGTGTTAAAATTCTCAGTTCCCACAAACTGGGACAACAGAATTCCAAAAGCTCCACTGCAATATGTAAACCTCTCAACAGCGCCAAGACCAGAAAAGCTAGGTTAGAATTCACTCGGGAGTATCGAATTCGCCAGAAGAGTTTTGGAACAAAGTTTTACGGACAGATGAATTTTTACAAAGTGAGAGAAAGGCTAAGCCGTGGAGGAAGACAGGGACTACAGTTGCTCCAAAGAACAGAGTTTATGATATAACTAAGAACGACAGCCGCAGAATGAATTCTGCCATTTACAGATACTTTTGGCAGCTTTTGTAGAAAAAATGCTTCTGCACTTGGTTGTGGCTTCCCCATGTAGAAACGACATGAGAAATCTTAGACTGGCGAGGTCAATCTTCAGATTTGAATCCCACTGAGCAGCAGTTTACATGCTGGAGACAAAACTGAAGTCGGAACATCTCAAAAGTACGGGTCGAACTCAGAGTGGCTACAGAAAAGGCAAGGCAGAACATCACAAATGATTATACACACACAGTCTGGTGAGCTCAGGGAGTGCCGACTTCATGCAGGCCTTAAAGGGATCTGCACGCAACTTCTGACTTTTAAACTCCAAAATGCATTTAACATGCATGTGTCCCAATATTCATAGCCACCTGAACCACTGGGATGAACACAGTATGTTCAATATACTGTATGAAGTACACTGTAGCTCAGCCAACTCCTAATATTTGCGCAAGTCGATAGATCAATTGATTGATGTGTTTATCATCATGGTTCCATCTGATTATTCCTTATGTTATTTTAATTTGTGTATTTTGTTTTATGTACTTCAATTCACATTTTTGCATGCAGTGTTATTACAATCAGTGTGATATTTACTGCTTCTTGGCTGTAAGATGAATAAAATGTGATTACTTCTTTCTTCCTGATTCTTAAGAACAATCTTCCTTTATTTTTCTTTACTGCAGTACTCCTTAACAGATAAGCCAAAACTGCTGCCATTCGACCCTGAAAAGACCAGCCTGCAGGCTTACCCAATCACTGAGTTTCAGCCTGTGTATTTCGTCTCTGAGAGCTTTGAAGATGCCAAAGAAAAAGTCAGGTAACAATGTCTACTTTTGTGTCAACAGCAGCCTCATGCATGCATCTTCTTGGAATTACATTCAAAACCAATAAACACAATGTTACAATAGCCTGTAGACTGCTACATCCAAAGTCTGTAAATACATTCTTTGAGGTAAAGGTAAGTAATATCTTCAGACCACCAGTAGCTTAAGACTTGTGGATGTGGCCAAGGTAGACCTTCTCCACCAGTTCTGTAGAAAGCCCTCTGGACCGGAGTATCCCTGACAAGTATCCGGGCAGTTTGGAAGCCCCCAGTTGAGGGTGAACCCAACGCTTGTGAATGGAGTTTGGATCCATTTCACTCCATGTGCTGAGCCCCTGGACCTGTGAGGTTCAGATAGTACCTCTTTCACTCCATTCCCCTACAGGGGTGGATTTGATCTTGTTCTTTGTTCTAGGAGTTGATTGTTAATTCAGTTACCTCATTAAAGGGGAACTGCAACGCTATTTTTATATTTCAGGGTTAGAAAGAATCTGCATTGATAAGTGCATTTCAGACCACTATTAAATTAAAATGTACACAGTAACGTGTAAAGTCTCAAATTTACATCACTAAATTTCCAGGTCTGCGCAGCACCATGTTGCCGTCATTGTCTGCGATTCAGAACGAGGCAACAAAACAGTTAGGTGAAGTGGCCTTGTTGCGCTGTAAACAAGCAGGCTTGTGAAGACATCTCTTTTAATGCAATTGAAATATTGCTTTCAACTTTGAGATGGTTTACATCACATTACATCAGTCATCACAGAGACTAGTGAGCAGGAAGGGCAGCTTCACATCTCAGTTCACATGAACTCTTGACAACATGATAGTTGTTTCAGTTACAGTACAGTACTTTCACAAAGTTTGGGATTTTGTTCTTAATTCAGAATTTCTTAAATTCTCTTTCACACCTGAAGAAGGCTCCAAGGCTGAAGCGTTGTTTTCTTTCTTCTCTTTTCAGCAGGGAATAAGCCTTTACTTGTTCCTTTGCAGCCTATGCATGCTGACGCAGCTCCCCACCTGAACTAAAAAAAATACGGTCATTTTAATTTAAAGAATATTTAAAAAGCCACAGAATTTGCTGTGATTGTACATATTTGTTATTCTCTCTGGATAGAATATTTGTTTCTGCTACATCAGCATTAGAATTTTAAAAAAAGGGGGTAGATCCTGCCATTTATCCACAATATGTTTTTATTTTAGGACAGGTGTCTCTGGATATCGGTGTTTTCAATCCATTGCAGAAAAGACACGGGAACTGCAGTCCCCTTTCTCAGACTGCTTAGTAAATCTCAGTAACAATTTTAAATTGATTGGCAGCATCATAAAATTTAACAAATTCGTGTGTTAATTTCTGTGTTGAGCTCCCTAAATGCAACTTTCAAGGGTGTAGATCTGTTTATATTAAAATCCCAATCCTACGACAGTGCATTTACAGTGCCCGTGCAAGGGAAACCATTTAAAGATAAAAAAATATACACGTAATAGGTTTATTCCCTGCTAAAAAGAGAAGAAAGAAAACGCAATGTTTCGGCCGTGGAGCCTTCTTCAGGTGAGGCCTTCAATGCAACAACACACCAAGCCCAGCTCATCTTGAGATGCAACTACAGTCCTCAGTGGACCCATGGGCTTGATTAAGTCCATTCTCCCACCCCAGCGTGGCTGATCGCCTACTTCCTAAACCACAGTCCTGGCCTGAGCCCACACAGGTGGGCAGGACCTCCCTCCAGTCCTTCACCACCACTGTCTGTAACTCCCCTTCCCCACCCTCACAGCTCAGTCAGTAAAATGGGTTATGGCACGGTCATATAGTGTATCAGACAAGAACATTCTAGGGTATATGGTCAAATGTATAGAATGTTAATCGGGGGATGTTACAATGGAATTGTATAATGCACTAGTAAGATCTAACTTAGAATAATAGTGTATGTACACTGTGGGACACAACAATGTAGAAATGACGTTGCCACTCTGGAATCAGTCCGGAGAAGAGCAACCAGACACATTCTGGGGCTGAAGGGGGTGTCCCGCACTGACGGGGAGAAGGAGCTGAACACTTGTAGTCTTGAAAGGCACTTGACAATGTTAACCCAGCAGGTTTCCTAAGGATCAACAGTGAAACACAAGCCAGAGGTCACAAGGCAGTAATTACAGCCAGAATAATTTTCTGTCTAAACCGAGTCTTGAGCCCATTTTATGTCATACCTTGATACACAAGTCATCACAGCTCATCGATCTACAGTAAGTGCTTGAGAGCCAGTGTCCATTGGGCACAAAACTGTCAGCTCGAGCAAATCCTGACTTTTAAACTCATAGCCACCTGAACCACTGGGACGAACACAGTATGTTCAATATACAAAAGTACACTGTAGCTCAGCCAACACCTAATATTTACACACGTAGATGGATCCATTGATTGAGGTGTTTAGCACATGTGGTAATTACTGTATGCCAGTAATTTGTGATTGGGACTGGCTCAAGAGATTGATTTAACCCGGGTCTTCGTGAAGTCATTGATCTGTACTGAGTCCAAGTCAAGTAAAATCAATTCATCTGAAAGAAACACATTCATGACTGTTTCCTTGCGTGCTGTGGCAGGAAATTTGCTGCTACCATTCCCAGACCATTCTCGGTGCGCTACAACCCCTACACACAAAGTATCGAAGTGCTGGACAGCATGCAGCAGCTCAAGAACTTGGCGGACAGCATTGGAGGTACAGTATGTTGTCCGACGTGCTAAAAAACGCAAGGCGCACGCGATTCCTCCATTGGTTTGGAAGGTCGTTTTGCCATCTGTTGACGCTTAACAGCCTCAATAGGCTGTGTTTGGGCGAAGCTGTAAGAGGAGCGCCGTTTTGATTCCGACACGCGTTAAAAACGGATCAGGTTTGGTTCGTCAGATTAAACCGACAACATGAGCAAGACGCGCCTCCTTATCTTTCATAATCGGATGTATTTTTAACGATTTTAATAATTATAACAGTAATCCGGTCCCGTCGATTCAATGAAATACGAATGAGGAGGAACTGGCTGAATTTGGCAGAAAAGCCAATTTGGAGAAAATGGATATTTAATGTATTGGTTATTAAATTAATATTCGTTAATTTAGACAGTTTCCCCTCTATTTATAGGGTTACATTTCTCGTGACGAATATTATAGCTCTTCCAATAAACTGCAAAATGATTGTTTGGTAATTCCGTTTAAAAAGCTTAACACTGACACAAATAACAGAATTGGAATTTTGTCTCTATTTCAGGTGAAATGGGAATATTGTGCAATGCACTTCAGAAGATGGGAATGGAGAAACACGAAAAATAAACTCTGATGGAGACATTTTTATATAAAATATCTGATGCGGATATTTTACTTTGGTGTTACACTTCAGTGAACGCGATGTGTTTAAATATAACTATATATTTGCATGCCATAAAACAAAAGTTTTAGCTCCCCTGAAAAAAAAAACATATTTGCTTTGTCTTTCTATCTTTGTAGATTTCATGATTGCATTCTTTGTAGAACATGTATATCGGTTTTATTTAGCCTTGAAAATGTTAATAGAATTTAATCTGAGCATTACCGATAATTGTTTGTAGTGCAGTCATGGACATGCAACTAGCTTATTTTTTTTACTCTCAAAAAATTATAAATAATCATTTGTAAGACGAGAGTAGCTTTCCATAATTTTAAAATATAACACAAAAGCGTGTCTATTTCTAATGTTTCGTAGCCAAGCATACGCTGTTCGATTCAGCTTTTATTTCTAACGTGTAGATATTGAAACGCTTCTCAGTGTTCATCCAGCTGCGCCACAGCGTCGACAGAGCACAATTACTAGAATTAGCAGAAACCAGCTGGGACCTTCCGCTCGCGTGCTAAAAGGTATCACTGCAGCTCTTTGAAGTTTATATTTTTAATTGTAGATTATTTTTTTTTAATAGCAACTGCTAAACCGGGCGTTCATTATGAATATCAATATATATAAATGCATCTATAAACGGAAACCTAAGATATAAGCGTAGGTGTTAACTACACCTATTTTACTACAGAAATGTAATTTGTACTCTAGATTACTAGTACTAATAATAATAACTGAGAAAGATTTCTCATCTCGTTAAAAGACAGAAACGCAGTTGTAAAATTCACCCAATTACAGTGATGTACGGTATTAGCAAATTGCAGTATGGCCACAATTCACTAGTAAATGTGTCACCATCTCCGTCTGTTTCCATAAAATGAAGCTGGTTTAATTTTTGTACAAAGACAAACGATACGGAACGCTGTAACGTCCTCTTCGCGTTGGAAAAGAATTTTGTTATAAAGCAAAGGTGATTGTTCGGTACACTAACGTCTCCGAACAATATCGGTGTGCTGTACTTTTTTACTATGTTGCATGATTTTTAATACTAAAAATAAAATTTAAAAAAAGATGTGAGTTTGTATGTCCTTAATCAAGCTTTTAAATGTCAAATTCCTTTTTGGTATTTTAATATTTGATAGAGTGTAATATTGTCCTCATATTCGTGTTGAACATATTATATTATAAGAATTACACGAGTAATTGGAATAGAATAGTGACCTTACAATTCTGCAATTATTTTTTTGTGGTAAACGAGAATCTTAATCTACCCAAAGACGGAAAGAATGAGTGTTTGGTTGGACTGACAGAAGCATAGGAACAGTCTGTGGTTCATTCCCCGCTAAAACGTTAAACAGAATAGAACTGAGCGCTCTGACTATAGAGACTTCTTCGCCTGTGTGTATAAAGTTTAAAAAACTCATCCCCGGATTAGAGCATTGGGAATATCACGTTTTTCGAGTGTGCGCACTTTGGAGTTTTCATTAAAACCTAATTTAGAGACGAGTCACAAAATGAGATTTGAGTCGTCATTTTTTCTTCCAAGGTAAATAAAGGTCCCATCTAATCAAGCAGCATGACATATATTTTCTATTATGATGTATATTCAATATTTTTTTCTGTCACTTCTGAGTGAAGACCCGAGATATTTTGTATTAAAATCTCTTACGTGAAATTCAGAACTCTTTCTTTTGAAATCCTAAAGCTCAATAATGGAATAAAACGAGCATTAATGCAACAAAAGTACCACCTTTCAGTTTTCTATATTATTATTGTATACAGTTTTTACTGGGTAGTGAAGCGGCTCTTCACAGACTGAGAGATCAGCGCTTTCGAATGATGTGATATGACTGTGTGCAGATAAGGGAATCCGTGCTAATCACTAAGACACAGGAACAGATCTTCGCTTTGTGAGGCAAAGCAAACGTTCCCCACCGTCCTTTTATAACCACGAGGATGTAGACACAGTAATTCTACAAGTACTGCAATTGGTGTTTTTACTGTTGCGCTGACAATGTTAACGAGGAAGTAAAAATCAATAGATTTAAAAAAAAACATTTTAAACGCGTTTCAGCACCTCGGATAGTGCACTTTTAATTCGGCATTTTCCCAATGTTTTCAATATGATCTTGCATGTGTCCAAGGTCCGCTGTAAGACCGAAAATGTAGTCTTGTAACTGTTTTTTCCCCAAACAAACTAATCGGTACAATGAAGTATTTCCTAACATTATACCGAAACCAATCAGCATAGAATTTACAGTGAAAAATGTTCTGCGTAATAAAAAAGTATTTTTTTTTCTTTCTTCCGTGGACTCTCATGAAAGTCAGCTGTTCCTATTTTGGGGGGGTAACAAGACGCTTCCTGTCAAGTGTCGTGACTCACTGGGGACGTGGGCACAAAATCTCAATGTCTCACGCAGATGTGTGCGTAACACCTTCACAAAGACAATGTGGGGAGAAGCCGATAAATACCCCATACCCCGGCGCTGCTCCTCATCCGATAGGTGCGGATTTTCACTGGGGCATTCTTACTTGAGTAAACACTCCCTTACTTCAATTCAACATTTAGTATTCCGTTTAGAGCCCCAGGCACGTCGCGTCCTCAAACAAAATCCACGTTGAGCAACTCAAGCCCACACCCGCAGTCGATGAAGACCGAGGTCGGAGCCCAGGGCGGCCGGTACTCGGGCCGGACGCGCAGCCTCATCGAGGACGCCAGGAAGGAGCGGGAGGGCCTCTGTCAGCCGGGGCCCTCGCAACGCCCGGACGGCCTGGTGGTCGGAGAGAAAGACGGCAAAGCTACTCTAAACCTACTTTTCACCCTCAGCAACGCGAAACACGCGGGCTTGTCGAGGATCGGCAAAGTTTTTGAGGTAAAGAAACAACCTTTTGTGTGTGTGTGTGTGTCTGTGTTGCCGTGGACTTGCGATTTTAGGAAGATGACGTCTGTTTTATTTCGTTAAAATATATATCCTTTTATAAATACCCAACTGTGCTCCGCTGTAGCATGGTGAATAATTTTGAAAACCGAGCAATCGGATGTATTCAAAATGTATTTTTATGACGGCTTCGACCTTTTTCTTTTGTATTCATCAGACGTTTGAAGCCAGGATTCATCACATCGAAACCCGTCCCGGCAGGGAGCCCAGGAAGGGCGCGGAGGATCTGGAGTTCTTCGTGAGGTGCGAGGTGCGCAGCTCGGAGACGGACGTCCTCATCCATGCCCTCAGAAGAGTGGCAGACGATGTCAGAAGCATCCTGGAGGAGAAAGGTAGTGTTGTGTATGACAGCTTAACGAGAATGGATCTTCATCGGCATCTTCTTCATCTCCTACCTACCTTCCTACCTCTGCTCCTCCTGCTCCTTCTCCAGGGGTAGTGGTTGCGAAATTCAAAGACGTTTATGCTTTTATGATGTTGACCCTGGCAAATCTGCTTTATTTAATTCAGTTCCGTGGTTTCCGAGAAAACTGAGCGACCTGGACCAGTGTCATCACTTGATCACAAAATATAATCCGGATTTAGACCACCATCATCCTGTAAGTACACCTGTGTCGGTCCCCTTGAAAGTTTAGGAAATTTAGGATGTAACGCGAATATACAAACACGAAGACGCTTAATTCCTTTTTTTTTGTCAGTTGGTTATTTTATACAGTATATTGCACATATCGCTATTTTGTTATTATGATTGATAATGAAAATATAATCTGAAGACCTCTCATCTTTTTCGCAAGCGTTTCATATTATTCTAGAAACTGAGTAATTTGAACCCGTGAGCAGACTGTCGCGTTATTTTTATACTTCAGGAAATTTATCAAAGTTCAGCTCCGTAGAGGCGAAAAGCATGTAAAAGGTACTCAGGCGCTCCAGTAGCGAATACATGAACTCACCCGGTGGGTTCGGATTAATATGTTAGGATTTAATATTATTATAATAAATTGTCAATAACAGGGATATAAGGATCTGGAATACAGGAAAAGAAGATCGCAGATCTCTGACCTGGCCTTCAGCCATAAAGAGTAAGCTCCTTTTTGTTCATTCACTGTACACTGTTGATAGCGATCCATAGTCCAGTCGATGTAAGCCTGCGAAAGCAAAGCCTTGTGTTATACAGTACAAGCTTCTGGTACAGAGGCGCGCCTTCGATGATACAGCTCACGACTTTCATCATCAGGACGGCCTGCTGTTGCCGCTATGGAAAGAGAGTATAGATCCAGCACTAAAAGAGAAAGCGATGAGCGCAGCCGTCCGTTATTGATGTGATATACAGTAGCTACTCTCAGTGGGTATAAACTCTGCATTTGGGTTGAAAATAAAAAAAAAATAAAGATGGTTCAAATGCCCTGAATGTTTAGGATAGAAACAGACAGCCAATATTGCCGAGAGACTCTGAAACGTACATTAAAGCATGTTAACAAATAACAACGGGGAAAGAACGATTAAAAGGGACACGTTTAAAATAATCTAAGCCCGTTGAGCTGATACCCCTCCTGGTGTCTGTTGCTTTTCAGAGGTGATCCGCTGCCCTTTGTGCAGTACACGCCAGAGGAAATCGCCACCTGGTGAGTCGGAGCTGCAGGAGAATCCTCAATCATGGAGCCGTGGCGTCGGGGCCTGTGATACGCTGTGGTGCGGGTGTGTGTGTGTGTTGTTAATTTATCTTAAACTTTAACCCTCCAGGAGAGAGGTCTACAGAAGCCTGAGCAGCATTTATCCCACACACGCCTGCAAACAGTATGTGGAAGGGTTTCAGCAGCTGGAGAAGAATTGCGGATACAGGGAAGACAATATTCCACAGCTCCGGGACGTTTCCAGATTCCTTAAAGGTATGTAACGCTTACGGCCGACAGACACTGTGTAAGAGCCGGCGTACCAGAGCAGGTGATGTCACCGCCCTTCCCTGTGATAGCAGGACTACAGCTACTGGGCTGTGGGGAGATCTCTCTTTAGCTCACGGGGCTGGGTCGCTGCAGAGAGACGCGGGAGTCCCGGGTTCGAGCCTCAGTCTGGATGGGGCCGACCTAATGCGGCAAGGGCGCCCGCCTGAGCCCCCGTTGCGTTACAGGTATTTCGACGCGCGAAGCGAGGGGATGGGCTTGCGCTCTTCCGTGTGGACATTCATGGAAATTCATTAAATGAAGTCACGCCGTTTTAATTGTATAGACACAGATCCTACTTCACAAACCTGCCCTTCCGCAGTACAGTACAGTACGTGTTTCAGCTGCAGACGCACCCAGAGCGGCCTCGGCACACTGGACAGGCGCCACGATTATCGCGCACATCGGCTACAGCGTGGTGCACATACAGTACCTTTCCCTTTGGGTTTCAGGAGAAAGTGGAGTAAGGAGTAAGATGACGATAGATCGATTCAATAAGTGTCTCGCCCTATCCTCGTCCCTTAGGAAAGACGGGGTTTCAGCTGCGACCCGCCGCCGGGCTGCTGTCCGCCAGAGATTTCCTGGCCAGCCTGGCGTTCCGCGTCTTCCAGTGCACTCAGTACGTCCGCCACTCGTCGTCCCCAATGCATTCGCCGGAACCGTAAGTCCTGCTCTTTTCCTCCTCCCAGCCGCCCCGTTTCTCTCCGCCTTATCCGATACAGGGCCGCGGGGGAGACCGGAGCCCATCCCGGCAAGCACCGGGCGCATGGCAGGCTACCGCCTGGGCGGAAAGCCCGTCATCCCAGGACACAACACTGAGCCCCGTTTGTCTAACTACCGCTTACAAAATGGGAGATGAGGCATATCTCTGGGGAAATGTGAAACGGGCACTGTACCCCTGAGAATTATTCTTCATGTCGCCGATCTAGCGGTCTTTGTTAAACAGGTTTGCCATACGTATAGAAAGGTTAGTTTTTTTGTTTCTCGTGATTTTTAATATCGTTAAGCGACCCGATGTTTTCTCCCTTTCACTAAAACACGCGAGGAGCTCCCTGACACAAGTTGCCAGATGTCATGTGCTTAAATACGAGCGGTTTCTGCTCCCCATGTAGTGAAAGCTATATTTACACTGCGCGTCTGGCCCCGTTTCAGCGACTGCTGCCACGAACTGCTCGGACACGTCCCGATGCTGACTGACGTGGAATTTGCCAAGTTTTCACAGGTAAGATAAACAGCGTTAGTCGCGGGTTTCTGCAGTTCGTACAAACCGCACGCTGACGATTCATATTGTGAGAATCTGTCAGTGCGGATCGGCGGCGTTGTGCTCAGAAGGTGCCCGCGTAGTCTTTGTATCGTTACACAAAGCACAGGTTGTCCCGGTGCCGGTCAGGTTTCCTGATTCACACAAGCGTTGTTATTCCCCCGGTTTAGAGAGGAACTGGTACCTGTAGTCGTCAGTCCTCCAGCTGTTAGACACGCAAGAGTTCTGCCTCCCACAGCCACTGTCCGCGGTGTCGTTTTTCAGGAGATCGGGCTCGTCTCCCTGGGAGCCTCGGACGAGGACATTGAGAAACTGGCCACCGTAAGTGCACCTGCGAAAAGAAACATAAACAGAGCTAATTATGAATTACAGATAATTATTTAAGAGGGCTAGTTTCAAATTTAAGTCAATTATTGCTGAAATTATTGGACCTTTTTAAAGCGTTATCTATGACTGTTATCTCTGTCTTATTTAAAGGGATAAATTGGTGTTGGGATAAAACGTCAGATGTCAAGAGCAAAAAAAAAAGGATTGGAAGCTTTAGACAGGAATGCCTCCTGGTTGTTGGGCAGTTCATCATATTGTTACTGTATACAGACACAAACTGCAGCAAAATTGTATGAAATGAAGGTTAATCCACACATTATTGAGAATATATAAAAGTATGTCTGTGAATAATATCTGTAATACATCACAATAATTTCGTGCGTCATTGAAATAAGAATATTTCAGCAGAAGATAGTTTGCTTGTATGTTGATCTTTTTGCAACAGACTGTAACTTTTACAATGCAATTTGGGATATCGTGTTTAAGAAGAACATAGGGAAAAAAAGAGTCTTATGGGCTGTATGACCACCTCTCTTTGCTACGTTTCCTGCCTATATTTAAAGAGTAAATAGAGTTGGTATGTTATGAATTGTTTTGAACTTTTACTGTAGCTATTATACACAGATGTCCGTTGGTGCTCTTACTTGTCGTAAAATAAACTTTGATTGTATTAGGTGTGCTAGAGGGTGCCCTCACACTGGGGTATGGACACTCTTTCATCTTCTTGTAACCTCTGTATTGCTTCTCCTGTGTAATTGGTGAGTCCCTCTTCCCCTGTATTCCAGCTGTACTGGTTCACAGTAGAATTTGGACTCTGCAAGCAGAATGGAGTTGTTAAAGCATATGGAGCTGGCCTCCTGTCATCATATGGGGAACTTCTGGTGAGTGTTAAAACCCTGTTGTGCCCCTTCAGAGACACATGACCAGTTGCTCATTATATAGTCACAACAAAGTCCGCTCTGTCATTGTGTTGATCTTGAGTTCATCGAGTAGTCTTTGCTGTGGTACAGTAACGGCTGTAATTGTTCTCATTTAGCACTGTGTTTTTGAGGTACCTTCTCTCAGGTCCATGTCCTTTTTTCAGTACGCGCTTTCTAACGAGCCTGAATACAAGCCTTTCAATCCAGAGGTGACCGCCCTCCAACCCTACCAAGACCAGACGTACCAGCCTGTGTACTTTGTGTCCGAAAGCTTTGAGGATGCCAAGACCAAGCTGAGGTGAGACCGCCTGCTCTAGGAGCTCCACAGATGTGTTCAGCAAAGGAAAACCGCAGAGCCCAAATGGGGCAACAGAGAGGAAATCACAAGACTCTTCGAGAAAAATGGTTCTCATTTTTATCGTACAGTAGGTATAAAGATGCAAAGGTTGCCCTTTCAAACAAGTGGGATTAAAGGAAGATGTTAAAAGCATGTTTCCTGTAGAGATGATTTTGTCATCACAGATGAATAAGCAAATAACAGTGTTGTTTTCTGTGCTAGGCTCAAGGCTACAGTCCTGGTGGACTGAAAGCAGAGTCACGTTGATGATGGCTGATATATGACGGTTCTACAGAAGAGTGTGAAAGGTTGTAACTTCTGGTAGTTTGATAGGCTCTAACCTGACACAAGTCCACAGAGGACCCCTGGCCTGTTTCCCAGGGTGGGAATGAAGTCCTGGAGGTCCAGATGAATACACAACGATTTCCAAAAAGAAGAAATGAGAATACTGGTCTTTGCGTTCGTTACACCGACAGCTTTATACAACGACCAGGTGTTCAAATATACCTGTAACTAACCCTTCCTGTGAGGATTCCCATTAATTGTGTTAGAAAAGACTCCAGTTGTAAAAACAATAAATGCTTATTGTATAACTGGCCTCCTGAGTATCCCAGCTCCCGTGGAACCAGTAGCACTCAGACAGTCAGGCACCCATCGTATTCATAATTTTACGATGATGGTGCAGTCCAACATCTTAACTTTGCTTGTCTGTTTGAGAAAATGTCCTTGACTGCTCTTATCTCAAGCCGTTTTTGTCCTTCAGGAAAAGAGCCTTGAAGTTTTATAAGAGACAATTGCAAGTATGACTTCAATAGCTCCAAGCGCATACCATCCTACTCACTTTTCTTTCCTGCTCTCTGCCATCCACAGAGCAGGATGATATTGACAGATACTGGATACTGTAACACTAAAGAAAGGAGTCTTCTCAGGTCCAGCTGAACTATTGCTCCTTGCTCTGCTGCTGTACTCAGACGTGATCAACGGTTTTAGACCTTCTACATTTCAAGGAGTTTTATTTACTCTGTATTCAGTCATACCTGACTGTCGTCCTCTGCACACAAAATAGTTATTATTTTACAGCCAGAAAGTGACTTTTTATTGACTCGAGTGCTACTGCATTTTCTTATTAGATTCATTTGTTTTTTATTTTTTAATTTTGATATAGGGGCTTAATATATTGGCACAATGGTGCAGTTGTCAGCATTGCTGCCTTGCAGCACTGAGGCCCTGGGTTTAGGAGGTCCTTGGGTGTGGAGTCGGTATGTTCCCCCTTTCTCCCTGTGCTCATGTAGGTTTCCTCTGGGAGCTTCAGTTTCCTCCCAAGGTCCAAAGACAAGCTGGTAGGTTAACTGCTTCTGGAAAATTGGCCCTGGTGTGTGTGTGTGTGCACCCCGAGATGGACTGATGTCCTGTCCTGGGTGTACCCCACCTGTTGTTTGCTGGGATAGGCTGCAGCTCCCCTGAACCCTGAATTGGATAAAGAGGATAGAAAATAGTTGGTGGCTTAATACATGTTTCGTGGTTGTTACAGCAAAGTCTCTGGAAGACAGCTCTAAATTTAGGACAGTTGATTCTGAGAGAAATAGCAATGTTTTCCATACCTCTACTAGGCTTAAGTCTAGTACTGTATTGCAGATTTAATATCTAAAATATTTTACATGTATTCCTCTTGTCTCATGTGCACAGGCAGTATTCCTCCAAGATAAAGAAACCGTTCACAGTTCGTTACGATCCCTTCACTTGTCGAGTTGAGGTGCTAGACGAGCTCCAGAAAGTGAAGGGTGGCCTCGGTCAGATGAGAGAAGACCTGAAACTGCTTCATTCTGCAGTGGAGAAACTAAGCTAAGCCGTGGACAGAGCTGGGAACATGCAGGACAAGATGCATGGACAATGTTGGAGATTCTAATCTATGATAATGACTAAATGAACAATATTTTTACTTAACTGACGTTCCACAGGAGTAATTTATTGTCACTGCGTGTATCTGTAGTAACTGTATTCTTGATTTATAAGGCCTTTCTTTCCACCAAATGCAAGCTAATCAATAGCTTTTCCTCTAGTCAGAGTTGTTGCTCTCTCCTGGGTTTAAGCTCATACGAGGCTGAAGAAGCTAGCAAAGTGTGTTTCTGACCAGAAAGGATGAGGGAATAAGTATTCTATTTCAACCTGGGTTACGAAGAGGAGCTTTTCATTTTTTAAACTTGAAACTTCCAGAGGAATGGAAGGAGGCTCTTGAATGACTCAGCATCCCAAGGCAGTGTTATAACACTAAACTCAATGAGCTTTACAGGCAATGACCACTGAGTTGCAGTGTTGCCAAAGAAGGTACAGTTGACACAGCATACATTACATACAACCTTACTGTGAGACAGGCTCGCTCTCTGGTCCTCAGACGGTGACAGGAGATCACATACAGGCCTGCAGTTCTATTGACCTTCTTATCCCTGTAGGATCAAAGCTGGTCTGATTCTGGCGTGTGAATTCCGAGACTGAGATTTGTTATTTTAGGGAAGAATGTTGGTCTTGGCCCAGAGTAGGACACAGTGCAGCAGAAAGTGCATCTGTTTCTGCTTCTTTAGCTGGCACCCAGAGCAGCCTGTTATCTCCGGGCAGACAGGTCTGCCTGTGTCCAAGCTGTGGTCAAAGAACTTGTCCTCTCCGGGCAGCCAGGTCAGTCTGTGTCCAGTGTCCATGGCTGGGCTGTGATCACTGAGCCTGTCCTCAGTATGTACTGTATGTATGGGCAGATTATTGAAGTTGGTATAGTGTATAAGACAAAAAAGAATTGAAGCAGGAAACCCATTTTAATAAAGCATCAGCTGAAATTTTAGAATTGAGATGACCACTGTATCAAGTGTTAAGACTGAAATGCCTCCAGAGAGGGCAAAATAAGATTAAGCTGAAATTAACATTGAAGACTTTTAAACCTGTCTTTTATAAAACGTTTAACGAATTCTCCACTAAAGATTTGATTACTGTAATACAATAGTGCGGTCTAGTGAATTCTCCTCTTTTGCCTCATTAGTGTATAGTGACATGTGGATGAGAGATCAGAATAAACTGGAGAAAGCTGTCACACAAGCCAGTAGAATTATTTACAGTAGCCAAATGACTGTCTTTGAATAAAAAGGTTCTGAAGGAAAAAAATAAAAGATAAAGTGAGATGTACATTAAGTCAACTTCTTTATAGCAGGTTGTGTAGATACAGCAGAAGGTGGAACTGCCATCTTTTGCAACACAAACACCACCAGACATGGAAGCTCATTTATTCCTGGTGCAGAATGTGGCCATAATATTGTATAGTGACACTGTCAGAGGAGCACGTCTGCATCTACAATCCCCTAATTGTTCAAATGTACTGAATAACTGTAGAGTTATATGATATATCTTGTAGGATTTCCAGGTGCATTTATTGTATTTTTCTGTACTTGTATGCATATTTCTATTGGTGATGGTTATGAAGCAACAGTGCCAAATGAATTTCAAAGGTTTGGGATAATAAAGGTCTTCTAATCTAAATCTGCAGCTGGTGCAATGAAGACAATTCGGCACAATTCAATTTTGCTATGTAAGAATTGAGATTCAAAGCTGCAACATTTGCAAGGTAGCAAATCTAAATCCAGCTGCAGTCTCTTCCATAGCTAGAATAAAATAACTAGCAGTCTTGACTTTCAAATTGTTTTGACCTTTACAACCTGAACCTGGGCTCCCTGCCAGCTGCGAAGAGGAAGAAGGCAAGATTTTCAGTGAGCAGTGACCTCAGACTGCAGACTTGAGGTCTGAATCATTGCTCTAAAGGCATCTCACTCATTATCTTTAAAAATTATTAAAATGGATAATCATATGCATGAGATAAAGCTTTATGCACACACTGCACAAAACCATAATTGGACAACCTGGTAAGATCAGAAGATTGCAAAAGTAACGGACCGTGGGCAGCTGGTCCACAGCTGGCTCTTTCTGGCCTGTCCTCTAAGCTACGGAAGAGTTTGTACTCTGTTAGTGCAAAATAAAGGCTCTAGTGTTTCATCATCATTAAAGGTTTTCAAAACAACCTCCCACCGTGTGTTACAACAGTGCACATGAAAACAGGCCATAAATTCAAAAGAAAAAAAAACATTTTAAGTATTTTTTTATTCTGGGGACTAACTACATTTGTTCTTAATTCCACTTGAACTGTATGCTCCTGTTCCACCCAATACTATACTCATCCCAGAAGAGGGAAACCGAAGACTTTCAGTCTTTACAAGTTCAATACTCATCAGAAAGGTTTCTACTGTTCTGAGCACAATCTCATTGTCTCAAATAAAAGGCTCTTCACTCCAGACTTATCCGCTTCAGGGGCATGTTGGCCTGGAGTCTATCCCGGGAAGCTATGGGAACAAGGCAGGATACTCGCCGGAAAGGACACCAATCCACTGCAGGGCAGCCACACAGATACACACTCATACCAGGTCCTTTGGCCTGAAGGAGGAAACCAGAGCACCTGGAGGATAGCTACTTGAACACAGGGAGAACATGCAAACTCCACACAGACAGCACCCCAGGAAATGAACCCAGAGCCACAGTGCTGTGATACTGCGATGCTGACCCCTGTGCCACCGTGCCATCTGCAAGAACACATTTCAGCTGTGAATGATAACATTCAGTTACACTGGGTCATCAGATGAATGGGCAGTACTTGTGTACAGCAGTGAAAGGGTCAAATCCGTACTGCCTGTCACCACACAGACAGTCCATTTATAATTGGAACAGTGGTTAATGAAAAAACAGCCAGGATTAAACACGTACACATAAAACTCAGTCATTTTAAACAAAGGGTTAATAAATATCTTAGACAAGAACCATGACACACAATTTAGAGAGAAAGTAACTGGTTTAGAACAAACTATCCAGCGTTTAGGACATCAAAATGGACTCTCTGGTGTTTCTTTTCACGTGATACAGTCAAGTGGACTGGAAACCTGCCTATAGAAAAAGCTAGGCTCAGATCATCAGATCATCAATGCTCTTGATTAGATGTGAAGTGATTGGATGTGAAAATTGCAGACCACAAGATTTCAACAAGAGCAATACATTCTTTTAGTGTCAACACTGCTAATCAGCCGTTCTCAGCAGAAATCTCCTTCAGACTCTTTTCGGTAAGAGACCCTGTAGATCGTTTGATTCGAACCCGCCTGAAGGCCAAGCTCTCTCTCGGCCGTCCTCGTCAGTGGTCTCTCCCGGATCTTCCAGTCTGCCGGCCGTCTTCGCACGCTGCAGCCAAGAGGGGGCGCTGCGGAGCCCCCCCCCCCCGCCACGAGGCCTCAGTCGCTGAACGAGGACTCGCTGCCGGAGCTGCCGTCGTCTTCCTCCCCCGCGCCGGGAGCGCCCGCGTCTGGCACGGCGGCGTCGGGGGTGCTGGAGCAGGGCGAGACGGAGAGGGACAGCAGGGGTTCAGCTCGGCCGTGCACCCGGATCGCGTGCGCGGACTCACGCCCGGGCTCGGGCTCGGGCTCGGCTGCGAGCTCCTACACTGCAGGCGCCAAGGGAGCCTCGAACCCGGGTCCCCAAAACCAGAGACACAGATGTGAATGCTCTGGAGAGCACGGCTCGCCGAGAACGCGAGAGAGAAGGAGCAGAAACTTACTCCAGCAGTGAAGGATCCAGCCCTTCAGAAACCATCTTGTTCTTTATAGCCATGACTGGAACACCCTGAAACAAACACGGCTCATGTTACACTTGGGCAAGCTTACCATCGCCTCCTCCCAGACAGCCCTGTTCATCCTCAAGCTCTCCAATGCACTTCACCCAGCCCTGAGGTGCAGCCCTCCTGTGCACACAGGGGCCATTCTGCACCAGCAGCCCCACCTGGGAGACACACAGGGGCCATTCTGCACCAGCAGCCCCACCTGGGAGACACACAGTGGCCATTCTGCACCAGCAGCCCCACCTGGGAGACACACAGCGGCCATTCTGCACCAGCAGCCCCACCTGGGAGACTCACAGGGGCCATTCTGCACCAGCAGCCCCACCTGGGAGACACACAGGGGCCATGCTGCACCAGCAGCCCCACCTGGGAGACACACAGGGGCCATGCTGCACCTGCAGCCCCACCTGGGAGACACACAGCGGCCATTCTGCACCAGCAGCCCCTCCTGGGAGACACACAGGGGCCATGCTGCACCTGCAGCCCCACCTGGGAGACACACAGGGGCCATGCTGCACCTGCAGCCCCACCTGGGAGACACACAGCGGCCATTCTGCACCAGCAGCCCCTCCTGGGAGACACACAGGGGCCATGCTGCACCAGCAGCCCCACCTGGGAGACACACAGGGGCCATGCTGCACCTGCAGCCCCACCTGGGAGACACACAGCGGCCATTCTGCACCAGCAGCCCCACCTAGGAGACACACACTCTGCACCAGCAGTTCCAACACACAGCAGACCAGGTGGAGGAGAAACTGCTTCTCCAGTTAAATTAAGCAGGAACTTTAGGGAGGCCAGATTGTACACATCCGGGGTGGAATTTGCCCCGGATACCCCTGCTTCGAGGAGCACTGCAACGAGATCAGTAACCGCCCAGCAGTGAGGGCCGTGGTTTGATGTCTCATGAGAAGGAAAGTGCCATCTACAGCATAGTGTCTCCATAGCGGGTGCTGGCATGGCAGCCCTGGGCCCGCTGGAAGAGTGTCACCTTTAAACCTGCAGCAGCAGCGGCTACAAACAGAGCCTATGATACAGTAACCTGGCACTTTAGGGAAGAGAGGTTAACTGGCTAATGGAAACAGAGGGTACCGAGGCAGGGTAAATGCTCAAATTTGTATGAATAATTAGTGGAACATGAAAGCGATCTATTAAGGCCAGAGGTCTTCCATTAATGATCTAGATAACAAAATAGTAAACTACTCAAATTTGCAGATCATACCAAATTAGGAAGATCAGCAAACGCAGTAGAAAAACAGAGACAATTAAAAGATATCAAGGCAACAGTAAGACCGCATTTCAACACAATCTTACAGTAAAATAGTAAAACTACTGTTATTGCAGTGTGTACAATTCTGGTTACAAAGATACGATATAGATATTTCTGCTCTGGAAACAGGAAAGCACACGATGCATGTATTCAAAATCCTTCAAAGTCAACCCAGCTGGCTTCACCATTGAATTTGTATAACGTACTTCCCAAGGCCTCAATTACAATATCATATCATTCAGGTCAGCGTCTCTTAGAAGAGAACTGTCAAAGCCCACATCGGCGCCGACTCAGCGGTCGACGCCACTGTCCTTCCGCGAGAGCCTGTTTCATCGCCGCCTTAACCTGCTCTCCATTAGCTTCACCACGTTCGAATGACAGGACGCAGCACAGGGCTTTTACACTGACCCCCCGTTCCATTTACAAGCCCCTTTTATGATTAAAAGCTGAAGGTCTGTAAAAAGGGTCAAGACAAAGCAATTGAACACATTCATGCCATCAGGTCTTCCTGAGGGCCCCGTGCCGCGAGATCCCGAATACACCGCCGGTCCGGAGCGCTGGAGATGCGCACCAGGGGCCTACAAACTCCTAACTATGAGAGCCGGGCGGAGCTGCTGACTTTCAAGGCGGAACCTCGCGCCCAGGGCGCAGCAGGAAATACTCACCACCTGCACCATCTTCAGGTACCTGGCGTACCGTGGGTCCTTGGCAACGGTCAGGACGTCGTCGCCGGCGGCTCCCGAGCGCGGCTGCTCCGCTGCTTCCGCTGGCCTCTGCTGGGGCTGGGAGAAAAGAGCCGGGACGTCCATTGTGTGAACACGAAACGGAAGGACTTTTAAAAAGGTCCTGCTCCGTTCACTTGAGTGCTACGATGCGCGTCTCGGCGGCGAGGAGAAAGGGGCACAGAGAGGCGAGGAGGTTAGTCGTAGCCCACTTCCAGGAATGGGGGATCACCCTTCGGGGTCTGGAAGTGATGCCTGCCCTTCTGTCGTTCACAGCCGGCCAGCTGTTTGCTCTCTAGAGATCTCAGAAACAAAACTAACTAACAAACCCCCAAAATGTCCTCTAAACGATTTTGAATCCTACTGGAAAGAATGAAAACAAGAAGTCAGAACAAACAAAATCAGGAAGAGAGTTTTGGGGTGAGTCCAGCTTTTGGGGTCACCCCTCGGGCAGCGGTCACCTCAGTGGGGGCCGGGACTGCCGAAGACGGGGCCTGCACTGGCGTGGACACTGGACCGTTGGGCTCCGACACCTGTCTCTGAGCGGACCTCTCCACCCTCACGTCTTCCAGACCAGGAATAGAGGAGAGCTAATAGGGGAAACATATTAGCAACATAAAAGCGCCCGTTGGAAATGTGAGCCATTTAAAGTTGTAAAAGTTTTAAACCCCCAGAAAGTGGCACAATAACAGTTGCTGTCATTCCCCTGTGTTGACTGTTTCCTTGTGACTTTAAGCAATCTGCACATTTCTAACTTATCCGGAGAGGAAGGCCCAAATTATTTAAATATGAGATACTCAATAAATCATACGTGTCCATAGACCTGGAACAATTTCACTGTGATCAGTTAAACAGGTCGTGTGCTCAATTAATCTTTTGGAATCCAAATCAGAAGACCCTAGCCATCACAAATTAGCTCTCTTATTTGAACAATTACTTGTTTAAATGTGCAGTAGCTCCGTGACTAAGGAGCTGGGCCTGTGGCTGGAAGGTCGCCGGTTCGAATCCGGCGGCCGGCAGAGGAATCCTACTCCGTTGGGCCCCTGAGCAAGGCCCTTAACCCCAACTGCTCCAGGGGCGCCGTACAATGACTGACCCTGCGCTCTGACCCCCAGCTTCTCTCCCTGTCTGTGTGTCTCATAGAGAGCAAGCTGGGGTATGTGGAAAGACAAACTCCTCATACAAGAAATTGTATATGGCCAATAAAGTGATCCTATCTTATCAGTGACTTGAAATTGTCTCTAATCTTCATTTCAACCTACAGTAGAAATCAAACTGGACTTGGGTTCTTGAGAACTATGGTTGAACGAGGGGTTCTAATTAATGCATAAAAGACACTAACTTATTCTTTATCAACTATCTAAATCATTTGACAATGGCAATGATTGAATCAGGTGATGTCTTTCTGTGTTAGTGGTAAATCTTTCCCTGCGTCTTAACTTTGCACTACTGTAACATGCACTGTGTGCATCAGGGTTCTTTATGAAACTGTACTCTATATTTAACTACAGTTACCAGGGTCTGATGGAGAGGTAACATACTTACCTTAGCTTCTAAAATATTCAGAGTTGTTTCAATTTGCTGAATCCGAAGTGATACACTTGCTAGTTTCTATAAAAGTAGAGAAAACAATCTTTGCATAGTCTATCAAATGAACAGCCTGTGCATATCAGTACAAAATGAGTTTAATTTAAAAATACGCTACTGTTAAGAAGGGTTTCCTCTGCTGTTATTTAAAATATAATTAAAAGGACAAATTCAGATGAGAAAATGCAGTGTTTTACGTCAACACCATACTGAATGAAGTGTTGAAAAAACTGTCAGGGAAGTGGAAATGGTAGATGTAGGTACCTCCTTATTTTTCAAAATATACCCTAAAGAGAGACCAAATGACAAAAATCATCTTTCTCTTAACTATCTGTGGATTATAACAGCTAATGACATTATTACTATAATTTTATCAGCACTTTTCAAGAAACTCAATGTGCTGTGCAGTAGTGCACACATACACAACAGAAGCAAATCATGAAAAGAGGAGCAAAGTTTATGATGGATTTGGGTTGCGAGTTCCACACACAGTGCTGCACATGAGAATTCTCAGTCTCATTGTGTGAGTCCCGGTCTCCAGCTGAAGAATAATTGGTTACACTTCTGCGCTTTTCTGGACACTCCACTCAAAGCTCTTTACAGGTAATGGGGACTCTCCTCCACCACCACCAGTGTGCAGCCCCACCTGGATGATGCACCAGTACACTCTCCACACACCAGCTCTCAGTGGGGAGGAGAGCAGAGTGATGGAGCCAGTTTAGAGATGGGGATTATTAGGAGGAAACTTGGCTAGGATGTCGGGGTAACATATTTCAGTGTCAGACAGGCAGAGCAAGTGGTCTTAGCCGTGCAATCTTACACAGGCACAACACATCGGAGCAGCGTGAAGCCAGCGACACAACTAACACAAGCGGAGCAGCACTTACCTCCTCGCACACCGTGGAGAACCGGTTGAGAAACCGAACCGTGTGTACAATAAACTGGTTGAGAAACGCAACGATTCTCTTCTGCTGAATAGCTGGAACCTGCAACACGAAACAACAACGTCTTATCAGTCTTTCTTTTTTAGTAGTTTTTTTTAGTATATGCCTTCGTCGAGTGTGGACATTTAGTAAAATACTGCATCGAATTGTCTTACACTACACTGCGAATTTCATATTATTTTCTTATTCCAACTGCACCCTAAAAACGTCCTTTTACAGCAAAAACGTTACCGCAAAGTGATAGACAAATCATTTTGTCAGGCACCGACACATTTTGTTTCGTAGAACACATGCACCTTTGACCTACACAACACAAACCTTTGTCAGGTCAATTCCCGATCCCACGATTGGCAGTCCATCCTCGTCCATGTCTTTATTTGCACTTTTTAATTTGTAAGCAGGAAAGAAACACACACTTGTCTGAGAATCACACAAGCTCCGGTGTTTCCTGTTTTATTTGCGGAACGTCACGCGGCGGAGTCACGTGCAGCTCACGTGATTAGCAGCAACCCGGAAACAATCAGGCTTTTCTGCATTTTCCAAGCGAATATAAATATATAAAACAAAAGATAAAAAACAGAGCGAATATACCACAGTAGTGTATCGTGGTAATTGCTGTTTTCCCACCCGATGTATTACTGCAGTGATTTTGCTATTTGCTAATAAACATTTTTGTGTATTGAAAATGAGAGTTAAGAAATTTAAAATATTAACTAAATATTAATAGTTTTGTTCGCTGGTATTGACGGATTGGCAGGCAGCTGTAGCTAGATAGTTTGGTACTTCACGCGAGTCCGGAGTGAAATATGTTTGAAAATTGTGTGAACGTTGACTAACAGAGGCAAAGTATAACAGAGTAAAGGGTCTCAGTGTGGGACAAGAATGTAAGATTTGGTTAGAGTCGTATTTCGATTAAACTCTTTAACAAAAGAAGGACATTTATTTTGAGGTCTAAAATGTCACCGTTTTGGAACACAGAAGGAGAATCTCAAATGATAGTCACAGACATAATTTAACTGACTAACTTAATACAGTAGCTCTACAATACGAATCTTTCTAGGACCGGATATAACAAGCACTGAGAGGAATGATTTTTTTTGGAAGAATCACAAAAAAGCTGTCAACCAACAATCGCTTAATTGCACACAGGACGTTTTCTTTTCGTGGTATTCCTGTAATTGGTGTTCCGCGAAGACGTCGGTTTACGTTTCATTTTGATGAACAAAATGCTATCATGCCAATCCACCACTAGATGGTAGCACATTCTACAGTTGTGATTTAAATGTTCTCGAAAGTAATTGTACCAGATTAAGCACGGCTAAATGCAACACATTTCTTTTGTAAAGTATACATTCATGCTTATATGCATTCAGGATTAACAAACAGCCTCACTACAACAGGAGACAGACGTGAGATGCATCAATACTATATAATATACTTCAGTCATTGTAAGAGGCTGCCCAATATTGAACTTCAGGCTTCAAGACATCAGGATTTTAAATTAAAAACACGGCATTTAGGTAGAAGTCGTATTTAAAAGTAAAAGTGCTGATAATGAAAACCGCTACCTCAGTCAGTCTTTGTTACTGGGTCAAAAAATGAAAATTCACAGCTATCAGCTACAGTCACTTTAATTCCAACAGCAATTATCCTGCTCAATTGGGATTGCTGACTGTATATTTGACTATATTTATCAATATTTATTTTGTTTCGCATGACACATGCATGTCTATTATTTCTTAATGGATTCACATTGCGTTAAACATATTGTGTCACGTGTCAAGCACGTTTCCAATCCGGAACAGAAAAGGTCAAGTCAGTAAGTGACAAATGGCTCTAAATGAATACGGCCTATCGACCTGTGCTGTGGAAGGTCTCTGCTCCTTCGATGTTCTCAGGATATCTGACCTGTGAGGACAGTGAAGAAGGAACAGGCGTGAAAAAGAGAGGAGAAAACAAGAGACACTGTCCTCCTCCCTTTATTAAACTAGCGTGTTTGTTTTCCTCGCTGTGAAATGGAGGGGCCGAGTGTGGCAGCCGCTGTGCAGAGCCGTGTCGGACAGCTCCTGCACACTGACTGAAGCACAGCCTTCCACCTCCGACCAGCCCGCCTCCCCCTCCACTTTTTCCTTGAAATCTCTAATTGCTCCTCGTGGTTCCTGCCAACCAGCAGTATACGACCTTAAAAGACCCCCAGTCTTAGTTTCCTGAGGTTTTCTTTGAAAAAATCTCTTCCAGCTTTGTTCCGTTTCCTTCTCTTGGCATGACCTCAAATACCCTCTGCTCGGGGGTTCACCCACTTTTTGGCTGGGTGTCAACACGGCCTCCTGTGCCTGCAGTCTTTGAAAAAGGTGCCTCACAAGACCGATCTGGCCCGGAATCCAGTCATTTCACGAGGCAAATGTGAAAGACGTGGTGTTATTACTGCTAAATCTGTTTTAAAAAATGTGCAGTCTGCACATCGTCATCAAATTAAATGTCCCAGAAATGACCTGCACTTCAGCTTCACTATCAAACTTTTCTAATTTTGCCACTTTTGCTGCATTCCTCCTAAAAGATTCCAATTCAAAATGCGATAAAAAAACCCACACTCTAATCTCTGTGTGAACCAGCCACACGCGCACTCTTACAGTGTTTTCTGTCTTTAACACATTTGCGTGTTGTGTCTGTGTCCTCTGGTCACAGTGTCCTTGCTAAGCTTGAAGCTGTGCTAGTTATTGTGTTCCTTTAGGACTGTGAACATCTCCATCACATCCTTCTCATTCGTTTGCCAATTGTTTGTCGTTCCTTTCGAATGGAAAACATTGTTGCCCTTCTTGAAATTCCTCCCAATGTATTTCTGACATGCAGTATAATGACTGGAACTGAGCGAAGTACTCTGAATATGGTTGCAGAAGCATGTTGCAGTTTTAAAGCCACCGGGGGTCCAGAGATCTTTGAATGTCAGCTCAGAACCTTTTACAGCAATTCTAAGCATCCTGCTTGACATTTAGAATGTACAATCTTATTTGCATTTAATACCTGCACCGCATTTCTTCCTACATGAGTGGGGTTTGCTTCTCAACCTAATTTTGTATAATTATCTGACACCACCCAGGATTAGGTCACTAATGTAGATTAGAAAGCTCACTGGGGGCTCGTACTGATCTCAGCATCACTCTATTAGCTACATGGGGCTTATTGGCTACTTTGATTCATGTTATTACCCTCCTTACTGAATACTAACCTATCCTTAAAAGGGGCGCTTCCTCAAAGTTAACCTTTCATGCAAAACTGCCCCAAAACCTCCAGGAAATCAAGACATTGTTGGGCCATCATCCAGTGCAATTCCCTTGGACCAGAGAGAGAGGACTGTCCTGTCATTAAGGAAGTTGGAACGGAGGCTCAAGGGATGACAGGATCGACACATGTTGCACGTAGCTGAATAATACTGACACCGTTTAATATTTGTTCGTGAGTTTCTACCCATGTGGTTAGTTTTGTTGACCACCTCAGTAGGCTCATTCACGATGCCCGCAGGCTGTCAGTTCTATGTGTGAGTGTGCACGCACTCTGTGTTGATGACTCTGCAGACAGAGTGCTGCTCAAGAGAGTATTTAAGTCACATTTGGAAACAGCAATATGCTTTAGATCCCAGACAGTGCTTGCAAATCATATGATGTAGTACACACAGTTGTATTTTTGCTTCCTCAGATTAATCTCGAACCATTCAATTTATAGCTGTTTTCTAATGTCTTGTATGATAGTCCAGATAAATGTCTTGTTTAAATCTTGTGACTCTTTACATTCACTTGCTACAGTATATAGCTTATACAATGCTTATCAAACTGAATCAATGCTTTGCAAGTGGTTCATGTGTCATCAGGTTGGTTTGTCTGAAATTCTCCTACTATGTGGAACTCTTCAATTTTGGTACCTTGGAGACTGGATCATTTTTTACCATTGTTGTGTTTCTTCCTTCCTGAACATCTGAGTAACAGAGCACATGTGCTCATGCCTTTTCATCTTCTAAATGGATCCATTTCTATCCCTGAGATGCCGTCTCACACTTTAAGGTACTTCTATGGTTATGACACTGGGGAAGAAAAGGGTTTAAGTAAGGCACAGCCCCAACAGTGTTCTGTTCTGCCTACCTTTCCTTACTTAGCTGAGCATTCATTGCGTATGCTAGCCCTGGGGCAATTCACTTGCTCTGTGAAGGGGTTTCTTTTTCCTCGTCGATCTGGCCACCTTTCACTCCTCTGGTTTCTATATCTTTGCTTATTCACATGTCACACGAACATGCTCTTCACAGCTGTAAAATAATTTTGAAAAGAGCAAACCTTCTTCCTAACAAGAGAAGAACGGATATGGACAAGAAGAGAGCCGGCGGCCCATCTAGCCCATTTGGAAGAGTTAGGGAGGTGATCCTTACAGGCACAAATACACACCTCTGCCACCCCAGGAACATGTGCTGCCTAGCACAGGTTCTTGAAGGTTGTTATAAACATCTACATTTCATGTGAACTTTATTATTAATAATGTAGCCAATGCTTTTATCCAAAGCTGTTCATGTTTGTATTGGTGTTTTCATGAATCCACATGAGTGAAGTGCCTTGTTCACGGGTTCAACAGCAGTGTCCCCCCTGGGGCTCGAACCCACAGCCTGCCAGTAACGCGCCCAGGCTCCCCCCTCGTGCACTGCGTCTGTCTCGACCGAGCCTGCTCTGTGCCGAACTTGGAGCCTGCTCTGCAAGTGACGAATCTGCTGTGCAGCGCGCTGACACATTCCACTCCAGAGAGCACTGACCCCAGACTCGCCCTCAGCTGGGCTGGACAGCGGTGGTTAAGTTCTTTGAAATACTTTTCTAAGAAAAGCTAATAAAAACATCCGTGTCCTGCTCTCTTTAATCAAACTGTTATTGTCCTTTGTGGGCAACACGCAAAGCACTCTCAGAAGAACAGAAGAACAACTGCTCATTGTTTAACTGATACACTTCTATAAAAAAAGTTTTTATTGAAATTGTAGCCATTTTAACAGAACACATTATGCAGCCGATTTTACATTTCTGTCATCCAAAACAAAAGCTTCCGGTCTCCACCAATCACACACAGTGGGAGGGTCCTGTGCCAACTCAGCCCCGCCCCCACAGAAGCTGATCCAATCATCACCGGCTGCAATCACAAACAACATTGAAATAACAATTAACTTATCGATACACAACACAACAGTATAATTTACCTTCATCAGATCAGCATATCCATGATTGCTTTTAAAGGTACGATATGAAAAGCAGATTATTGGGGGGCACCAAATGTTTGAAATTTCAGATGTGTGCTTTTATTGAAATTCTAGTCTTTGGGTACTTCTTTAAAAAAACACATGAATCATCCTGTTGCCAAAAAGCACAGAAGTGTACCATCCTAGATCCCTATGCTATGTTGATATAATGTTATTTTAAGGTTTTAAACAAGATGTAATACTGTGACCTATAACAGTTTATTTAACACTCGGCTCAGTGGGCTGTCCTGAGCTTTGTTCAAAACTGATCATTTTGTATTCTTCTTCGATCCTATGATGTAAGTAATTTGATGTAAGTAAGCATGTTTAAGCATGAAACAACACTGCGTGATATGACTTGGACATACACACTTTACGTGCACTTTAGTGTGAGACCTTTCTGTAACTTGGTGAGCACGAAGCCAGGTTGTGAACTGCTGCCCTCGCCCGATAGGGAGCAGAAGGCTCACTTGCCTGTGGATGGCCCAGGTGATGGATCAGCAGCTGGCTGTTTATCTTCCCTGGGTACCCAGTTGTTGCGAAAAGCTTTTCATTGACTCTGGACCACCTGGAACAGGAAATAAATACAGTGTTTTCCCGAATACATGTCATCTCTGAATATAAGCCACACCTAAAATTTGGAATGCGGAATTAAACAAAAAAACTTTACAAAGCACAAGTTACCTTTCTGAACAGAAGTTGTTGAAATTTCAAAAAAGTTATCTTGGTTTTAAAGAAATAAAGGAAAAAAGGAGAGGGATTCAAAAGACAAAATTCTGCGACTGCATAACTGCTTCCCAGCCTAACGATTCCTTTGCTGTTCAGCGGACAGCAATGCCCCCTTCTTGAACGCGATGTCTTGTTAATTTTGTATAACTGAAGATGAATATACATGTTTTTTTTTTAATCACTCAATTCCAACAACACACTGGAACGAGGTAAAATGACGGTCCGTTACAGTATGGGCAAACAATCCAACCCCGTTCAGCACTCTGGTGGTAAATATGTCCCAAATTTTTTTTTACTTGTATGTGAATACAAACTGTAGGCCAACTGAACCACCCTGAAACTTGTAAAAAAAAAGCGTGTCTTATATTGGGGTAAATATGGTATATTTGGGTAACTATGGGATTCAGAACAGCCCATGCTGTCCATATATCTTAGACCTGAGACTTCCTACAGTCCGCACCACTAGTGTTGCACACAAGCCTCTCTATATTAAACAAAACGAGACCAGCGCAGCCAGTCCTGGTCCCGAAGGAGCTGGTGTGTCAGCAGGTCTTCTTGTTTGCAGCTCAGCTCTTGGAATAATTCTGCTGGGCCACTGGATCAATCGGGCCAGTTGATCAATTTCATGCAGCCCTCCAGGTGCTGGCTACTGCTGTAAAAACATCTAGAAAGCATACAGAAACAACAGAGGAGGAAAATATATAGCTTGGTTTTAAAACCCCTGTCCATTTCCTCGTGATGTATCTACCTGAATCGCTGGGCACAGTCCACATGCGCAGGCCTCTTTTCTTGTGGGTAGCTACAAGTAAAAATAAAAGATTCAGATTGCACAGATACTGGGGTACAGAGTTCAGCTTGGCCAGAGTTAACACCGAACCGCACTGGAATATGGTCACATGACCAGATTAGCACTGTGACGGAGCCTGTGGTTGAAAATGGGATGACAAAACGCTTTCGCTGTTTTCTCCACTCTTGCTCAAGGTCAACTCCATTAGCGATGGCTTTCACAGTCCTGGACTTTCTAGGTATTCCTACTGTTCAGGACTTTCCACAGGTTACTTTCTGCCTGAAAGAGTCTTTGGAGATTTAGCATTTCCCCTCCATCTGTATTACTGCACACAAAGATAATGATGAAATTCTTTGCAACAGAATTTTCTATCAAAGGGTCCTGTGTTATTCCCAAAATTTTTTTTCCTGAGCCTTAATCCTCTTCAAGGTTCCTGCAGCGAGAGGCCAAGAAATTCTTTGCTCAGCAGCTGGTGTGTGCCATTAATAATTTATTTCCCCTTACTAGACACGTCCCAGCCTCAGCCTAAGGTTCTGGCAAAGCCTGTCTTCCCAAAAACATGTCCTTAGACCATGGACACGCGAATGAATGCTGAGCCCGATGTGACTCTGTCTAACACTGTCTATTGAAAGACCACTGCAAATCAGTCCTCTTTTGTGCCTTGGTTACAGTGGCACCAATAAAGCACAAAACTCTCAAAAGCTTTACAGTCTCAGCTCTGTAAAGGGTTGTGTTCAACAGTTCTGCTTTTGTGCAATATATTCTTCGATGCTTTTGAACGTTATTAAAAGAAAAGCCCCAGAAATCCACATACTGTAGGTAGCCGACAACAGCACTGCAAAAACAAATACAAAGCACAGAAAAAAACACCCTTAATTACTTCACATCCCACTGTTCATGTCAATGCCTGAGTAACGGATGAGTTACCTGGACCGAGTGATGTCCCAGACAGCCCAGTCATTTCCTGCCACCGCTCCAACTTTAATGGTGTTGGCGAGGCACCAGTCCGCTGACATCAGAGGAGTCTGCCCACTGTCCAGGGAGAGGATGGCCTGCTGGGTAACCAGGTCATAAAAGCGCACCACCCCGCTCTTTTCTGCCACCATCAACTGCAAAGAGGAGAGACGGAAGGCAGTCACGCGCAGAAGGGCCTGTCAGACACAAAACCTCTCCAGGCACTCATAATCCCTTAACAGCGTGCTTTTGGGGACTGTTTGTTCTGTCACTATCCAGGTCACGTCAACAACATTCAGCGGACTCCAAGAATCACCACTACATCCGATAGCTCTTATGATTTAAATAACAGCACTAGCAGAGGGGTTTCGCGGGGCTGCCCCTCAGCATGTCTTCCAGGTCTCCCTGAAGCACCTGCGCCAACAGAACCAAGATCTTCTCAGTCGGGTGAACAAAGACAGAGAGACGAAGGAGGTGGGCAGAAACCTCCAAAACGCTGAATTAACTGGGCACAATGTTTTGACTTGTCCTTAACTTTCTTTTTAAAAACAAATGAAGTGATAATTGAATAATTATGGACTGTTTTCAAAATACCAGGAAAGGGCTGCAGTTCCACTAGTAGTTCCAGTATTGATGAAATTGGTCATCCATATGAAGTGTTAAGAGGTTTCTAAAGGATACCAGTGCCTTACACTTAACCCCCCAATGACATCTGACTTGAAATTCCTAGTAATGCTTCCAGAATTTCAGTAATAAGTATTTAGTTCAATAATCAAGTAATTCAAGATTTAAGAAGTTGAATCAGTGTTTTATGCATGCTACTTGCTCGCTGAAGTAGTGTTCCCTTTCATTCTGGATTATCAATGTCACCTGTTACACTGAGGTCCTCCACTTAACAACCCTTCTGCTTTCAGCACTAGTGACAAAACATGATCTTTCTCATATTCCAGTTAACTACATTAACCCCCCGACAAGACATGAGCATGACAGGATAAACAGAGTTTTAAAAAAATTCTGCAATTCAAGGAGAAAAGTATAGCAAGTATCCAAAGGGACCTTCAAATGTTTCTGCATTCCAGGAGCTGCCCAAAAGGCAGATGTGTGGAAGAAAACACGCAAACTAACTGGTTTTGCTCTGAAGTGCCTGAGAAACTTCACCACAGAACTCTGTCAGGTTTATACACTGCGCAGGCAGAACCAAGAGGGATAATGACACTACAATTTGTATTCTACTGGAAGAACAGTACAAATTCATAAACCAGGGCTAGCTTTTAGGGCGGGATGGTAGTGCGTGGGTCAGCACTCAGCACTGGGGGCTTTGAGTTCAATTCTGGACCTGAGGTGCTGTCTGTGTGGAGTCTGTATGTTCTCCCTGTATTCACAAGGGTTTCCACCAGGTGCTCTGGTTTCCCAGTCCACAGAAGTACTGGTAGGTTCACTGGCTTCTGGGAAAACTGGCCCTGGCGTGAGAGTGTGTGTGCCCCGCGCTGGACTGGTGTCCCGTCCAGGGTGCGTCCTGCCTTGTGCCTGTTGCCTGCTGGGATAGGCACAAGCTCCCGGCTAACCTGAATTAGAAGAAGTAGTTAGAAAATGGATTGATGGTTAGACAACAGATGGATGGCTATTAGTGGCATTACCAAGCACAATTAAGTGTGGTTGCTATTTGGCACGGTATCATTCAGCTTCTGAAAAAACCTTTCAAGAGAAGTGTGCTCTTCAGCTGCTCTGAATCGGCAGGCAGCAGACATGTTTGCTTCATTCCCCTGTCTAGATGCGTCCACATATTCGACAGTTCACATGGGGCTCTGCTGCAGCCACCGCTGTCTCCGAGCCCCGCGGCCTCACAGCTCCTGGATCCTGGGGTCAATTCTGGGGCTCCTGTCTGTGTGGGATTTGCATGTTATCCATGTGTTCATGTTGGTTTTAACAAGGCGCTCTGGTTTCCTCCCACCTTCCAAAGACATGCTGGCTGGGTTATCTGGTGTCTCTTAATTGTCCTTGTTCCGCACTGAAGGGCAGTTTCAGGAAGGAACAACTCAAGTGGGGGTGGCGTGGCGGTGACCACTGCTTCCTCACAGCTCCAGTTTAACTCCGGGCTACAGCAGCTGTCTGTGTGGAGTTTGCATGTTTCTCCAACGTTTGCATGGAGTTTCCACCTGGTACTGTGCCTCCCCAGGACACGCAAGTGAGCTTTGACAGGCTGCTGTATATTGTCCAATTTGGGGTAAGGTTTCATTGCGACTTAATGCCTGGGCTGAAGGGTTGATCTTATCTAGTACAACTACCAGTGGCCCCGTGTCTTCAGAGCAAAAAAACCCACAAGTGTTTGAGCATGATGGCGTAGATAGCCGCCTCTCGTCAGCGGCCTATTCGCCGTTCTGGTGCTCAGTGCCCTTTCCCTCTTCTGCAGTGTTGCCTCGTGGAGACACTGCATTGTCTGTGTGGCAGTTCCGTACAGCAGCAATGAGATGAGAAATGAGATCTTTTGTTCCACCACTCTGCAACACGACACAGGCGATGGACTCTGCAGACAGCACGGTGGGAGTTCCCTGCCTCCCCTTCTCCACACCGACACCTCTGCTTAATGTGACTCCCAATGTTAGACTGTCTGCTCACCTGGACCTCAGAGCACAGCATGGGTGCCTCCTCGCGACACAGAACATTGAACATGCGCCTTGGCGATTTAAAAACACTTCGCAAAACTGACTTGAGGTGTAAAACGATGCAGCCAGAGCAGAGCCTCGTGATTTGCTGCACTGCCGATACCCTGCGCACACTGCCAGAAAAGAAACGGGCACGGTGACCTGCTCTGCTCGAGGTGCAAGCAGAAGGTTCTCTGGGAAGAGCCTGTAGACCACGCTCAATCCACAGCGAGCACACTGGAGGCCTCACAGCGCTGGGGCCCTGGGTTCAATTCCAGACCTGGGGTGCTGTCTTGGGGGGGGGGGGGGGGGGGTTGTACATTCTCCCCATGTTTGGGTGGGTTTCCTCCAGGCGCTCTGGTTTCCTCCCACTGTCCTAAGACATACTGGTAGATTAAATGGCTTCAGGAAAAACTGGCCCTGGTGTGAGTGTGTGTTTCTATCTACCCTGCGATGGACGGGTGTCCCATCCATGGTGTGTCCTGGAAAAGAAAACTACTTGAGAGCATAGTACAGTGCTCCTAAAATCTGGCTAATGCTAGATGAGGCCACTCGTCTAAACGAAAAAGCTCCTTGATCATGTTACAACCTGCTCTTACCTCTCTTTCAACCAAAAATGTTTAAGTTTGAGTCATGGTTTTCTGAATTAATGAAAAAGACGAGGGTTATATCACTCAACTAAAATGAATTATGTCAGCAAAGTTACATATAGTTTACACATGTAACACATGTAGCCCTTCTCTGCCCTTGCCGCTACTCAATCCTGGACACCCGCAGGCTCAGAGCTGCACTCGCAACACTCCACACAGCTGCCAAGTGCTCTGAGCCAAGACACTGACTCTTCTTCTGAGGCAGAATCATGCATAGTCTAGGTTTCAAGGGGGTGACGTCATTTCTGTAAGAAGTTACCGTACTTGGCCCGTTACTTATACAGAGGAGCCTAGTGGGAGATCATGAACACAAGCAGATTCTGAAACCCTACCCATGACAGGTCCACCAGAACGGAAATGTTTCAAAACTAGAGCATGACCCATGGTATAGAATGGTGATTTCTGGAATTAGTCATTCAAAAACATTTAAGTTTTTATCAAAAGTGGTGGCTTGAAAATGTGTTACATTCATGACATGCTCATGTCATCACAATCAAGTGCTCCAGCACTTCTGCTGTCCCCAGTCCATCTGCTCTTTTCTTGTTTACAATCAGCCCTGGCAGCCCATGAGTTATAAATTAAGCACTGGCTGACACACCGAGTTGAGCTGCTAAAATCTCGATCCATCTGATGAGACTGCTGCCCTCCAGAACTCTACAGGATGGCGAGGTGCTTCAGCCATTCAGAAAAATCAATCCAGTCAACAGTGCTCTTTACCTAGTCACATGCCTTTGAAAGCCAGGGCGGTCCGGCGTGTGATGATCTGACTCTCTCCTGCCTGCTGTTTCTGCAAAGCCCTGACAAGCTCTGACAGGGGTCTTTTCAAGCTCACCTTAGCAGCACAGTGGAAGATTCCCGCTTTACGGCTGTCTATGGGGAGCTTTGCACAAGGAGGTTCCTTGTTGGCTCTACAAGTTCTAAATAAATTTAAGAGCTCCCCTTCCACCGGCCAGGACAGGTAAGCTGTACCCTGCCTCAAAAAACTCAAGACAAGAGCAACCTGCTCTACACAATGTGGCACCTGCTTCCACAAGTAGTCTTCCCTGGTCTACCAGCATTACCTTAAGCCACACTAACAAACAACACAGCCCCATGGGGCTATACCCAGTTTCTGTTCAATTACACAATGAGCAATCGTCGATCAAAGGGGAACCGAGAATGTGTTTTGCAGTCCCCCTGCTGGCAGTCCCTTTGTCACTGCACCCCTTCCGTTTGGGTCCCTGGGAGCCTCCCCTCTCAGTCATTAAATGGGGTGATGAAGATGATGGGCACACAGCCATTTGACCGATGAAGAGCTTGTGCAATGAACCTCTCTGTGAGGACATGTTGAAAGTGACGAGCTTTGTGACCTCAAGAACGAGATCTCACAGCGCACCCAACTGCGTGATGTTATTATAAACATAGATCCGATGTTTCTACGGCTCTTAATCGCCATTATCCCCTTCAACACGCAAGGCAGCATTGGTTACAGAGTGTGGCTATCTTTAGGGTGCTCGTTTTCTTCTGCTCGGGCACTGCACTTAAGAGGTTAAGAAAGAGTTGAAAACTTACACATTTTCCTTGGTCCTACATAAAACAGATGTAAGTGAAAGCCACAGTGCCTGGGCTGGAAAGACAGTTTGATTGATTGATTAATTGGTTGACTGATTTCATAGCAAAAGCAGCTGTGCAGCAGAGATGATTTATAAGTGATACTTGCACTATATTGTTCACATTCCTGAACTTCAACATGACTTCAGAAATCTGTAACAAGTTCAATTTGTAATTGTATAATCACGACATGCAAATGTAAAAAAATAGTATTTTGGCTACATTAAGTGTTCTGATACACCCCCAAAATAATTTTTAAAGTAGAAGATACATTTTATACCATTTTCTTGCCTTTTGACTGAGATTTCTGCTCCATTAATCACAGTTTGAATGTGCTGAATTTGCAGAGAAAGAAAAGCAGCTTGGATTCCAAAAATAAGCAAAATGTAGAACAATAAATTTTGCATTTTCTTTTCCACAGTTCAGTAGTTTCTGCCCTTTTAAAAGTATTTTTGGATTCCCCAAGAAGATTACAACGTAAGCCATGATGACTGTTTCCTTGAAAAATTAATAATCATTCAGAATATACCTGATATGGATGAAATCCCCCAAACTCCCAAGTCACGCTGGCAGAAATGCAGAAGTTGATGTTTTTAAATCTGTCCTAAAACAAATCCAACATCTGACTCAAGTGACCAAGCTGAAATATTCTGGAAACTACACTTTTAAAATAAATACTTATCTATTCAATTTCTGCCTTTCTACAAAATGTGCATCTTATTTCCGAACTGTCTCACCAGGGTCTCCAGATCTTGATGCAAAGCCTCCGGGTCACTGCTGGAGGTATTCCTGCTGCTCGCTGAGGCAATCAGTCAGCGAGTAAACCACACAATTATCACAGGCATCCACATCAACTCTGAAGCTCGTAATATCCACCGCAACAGGGTGAGGTGGGGGCAGCTTGTTCTTCTGTAAAAACCTTCACTGAAAGCTCTCTCTCAGAGACTTCTGCACCACACTGGCCTCTCCTTTGAGAAGTGGCCAAGATCTCTAAACGAGCCGACTGGCCTCCTCTATTCTACAACCATTCTTATTACATGGGTTTCTCATTGCCTTAATTAGCGGCCGTTGTTTACAATATGAAGAACTGTTATGTAAGAAAGCGCTACTCAAAGTACATCACACAGAGATCAACAGACAGTACCAGCTGACAGACAAAAACAAAGGACCAGAACCTGAAAATGGCAGAGCTCGTTTGTCACAGTCCCGGCAAGAAAACAGCACTTGCCATAGGACTGCACCTGTTGTCTGCAAGCTTAGTTATCATTTAAAAGATGTGGAAGTGTACTGAAAACAGATACAGGTGTTGAGAAGGCCAGTGGTTCACTTAACGGGGTAAAAACATGCCTTCTCTTTTCTGTGACACAGGAGCTGGGCAAGACATCTGCGCCATGGGAAGGCACAGGTCTGATTGGGTTATACACAAACAGCGGATACAGAGGGTCCCCCTTACAAGCTGCCTCGATATTAATCATTTCGTATATAGGTCACCCGTAATTAAGGAAACTAAATTTATACATTCCACAGATCTGCACTTACGTTGTTTTGCAAGGCACCAAAATCCAGCAAAGTAGGTAGGCTGTGGTTTTTTTTGTTCCAGAAATGAAAGAAAGAGTGTGAAGAACAATCTAACACTAAAAATTCTGCTTTTTGGAGACAGTGATGCTTCCCATGACTATGATGATGAATTGTTACGCCCCGACATTCAAGCTGAGTTCTCCTTTGAGGCAGTGAAGTGCATTTAATAGTGAGACCACAGTCTGAAAGGACCTGGAGACACTGCTTCTATTTATTGTTTTGTCATGGGTTATACGCACATTATACTGTATGTATATACACGTGCCTGAATAGGAAACCAATTACAATATTCCCTCTTTTCTTGTAGGGCGGTTCAGTGGCTCTGTGGCTCAGGATCTGTGCCTGTGGCTGGAAGGTTGCCGGTTCATATCCTGTGGCCGGTGGAGGAATCCTACTCCGTTGGGCCCCTGAGCAAGGCCCATCACCCCAGCTGCTCCAGGGGAGGCGTATAAATGGCTCTAAATGGAGCCTCTTGATTGGCCTCTCTGTCTGTCCCCTGCTCCCGCCTCTCGCTCCTCCTCTCTCCCAGCTTTTGTTCTCCCGCTACTTTACCTTTGCTTACTGCCCTGTCTCTCTCACACCTGAAGAAGGCTCCACGGCCGAAACGTTGTGTTTTCTTTCTTCTTTTTTTCAGCATGGAATAAACCTATTACTTGTTCCTTTTAAACCTATTAATTGTTTTTAATAGTTTATTTTACTTTGTATGTATAGATATACACCCCATAGGTCACTGTAACCAAAGACTTTTCAAAATTATTTTTCCCCAACGTCTTGTTCATTATATAACATGATCCTTACATCCTAACACGATCCCAACACTGTATTTAAAAACCACACCAAACGTGCAAGAGAGATAACGTGGCTTGTTCATTGCACACTTGTTAATTGTGCCCACCTTAAAAGCCTCTTCTGGGTGCCAGCAGACACTCATCCCGGGCGAGCGAAGCAGAAACGAGGCACTCTGAGATCCGTCTAACTCCCAGACCCTAGGGAGCAAGCAAATGTGAAAAGGGTAAGACACACATGAAAAAACACATCTGCACACAATACAGAAAAACTATCACTTGGCATAACTAATACGGTCAGGACCACCCTAATACGTAATACGTAACTAATACGGTCAGGACCACCCAGCTGAAGCAAACACGTTCAATAAAAAATGTTCTGTAGTTTAGAACAAATAAAATATCGAACAGTTTCAATGGACACATGCCAAGGCTGCCCTCTAATCAATCAGAGAGCTGAACCTGGTGTCTCACCGTTTACAAGAATAACAACAATTAATAATAATAAAGAACTTTACAGGTCATGGGGATCCCCTCCACCACCACCAGTGTGCAGCCCCACCTGGGTGATGTGACAGCAGCCAAAGTGCACCAGTACACTCCCCACACACCAGCTCTCAGTGGGGAGGAGAGCAGAGTGCACCAGTACACTCCCCACACACCAGCTCTCAGTGGGGAGGAGAGCAGAGTGCACCAGTACACTCCCCCCACACCAGCTCTCAGTGGGGAGGAGAGCAGAGTGCACCAGTACGCTCCCCACACACCAGCTCTCAGTGGGGAGGAGAACAGAGAGATGAAGCCAGTTCAGAGATGGGGATTATTAGGAGGCCATGATTAGGAATGAAAGGCCAGGGGGGACTTTAGCCAGGACACCGGGGTTACACCCCTACTCCCTGCCTTGGGATTTTTAATGACCAAGGAGAGTCATTTTTCACCGTATAGTGTCCCCGTCACTATACTGGGGCATTAGGACCCACACAGACCGCAGGGTGAGCGCCCCCTGCTGGCCCCACTCACACCTCTTCCAGCTGCAACCTTTCCCAGGAGTCTCCCATTCAGGCTCACACCTGCTGAGCTTCAGTGGGCTGCCAGTTGAGAGTTGCAGGGTGCTATAGTTGTTTTACTGGGTAAGAGCGCTGTGCAGAGAAATCAACTGAACCTCCAGGCCATGCGTGAGGCAAGAAACAGTGCACTCCTGAAGACTGAAGTCCGCCATGGCTCCCTAAATTGCAGACATCTAGCAAATACCCAGCGGCTTGACCACTACACCCACACACCTGCACCATGAGAACGTTGCGCGCCCCTCAACAAGTCCAGAATCTTACAGTACACGGGTGCCACTGTAAAAATGAACTTAACAATGTAATGATAAATAATCAATAAAACAAACAGAGATGATGGATAGAGAAAACACTATGTGATCCCAGGCCGTGGCACAAGCAGAATGTACACAGAAAGGTCCAGTAAGTGTCTCCTCACCTCTGAGCTCCCTCTGTCAGCCAACGGAGGGAGAAAGGGAAGGTAGCTGATGGTGAAGGAAATTCACATCCCTTGGCTTTGACTTGACACTGGGTCCCACCCATCTTACCCTCACTATGCGCTGCCAACAGTAACACTCCTTGCAGACTCCTTGCAGTCAAGACTGCCTAGCAAAATAATGCCCAATGTGTTCATTTTCTAGCCCCCTGCAATTCCATGAAAGAAGAAGGACAGACACAATCTGCAGCGTCAGGTGTATCAAAACAAGATTTAAAATGGAGCTGCCAGAAATCCATAGAAACTCTAGGCCTGTACTGCAGTCTGCATGTGAGAGAAAGCTCCAAAAAAAAGAGTAATAAAAAACACCCAACAATGCCGGAAAAAAAGCATATCAGCCTTTTTTTTCTTTTGTTTCCTGAGAGAACCTTCTCGTAACATTTTCAAACAATAAAAAAGAGAAATAAAACAAGTTTCCTATGAAGCCATGCCTTGGCAGAGAGGAGGATTCTTTGAAGTGACAAATGTGGCACCATTCTTATCTACTGGGTCCAAGAAAATATCACTTGCTTGACTGAGGAACACACAGCAAGTCACAAACCACAAACAGAGCATTAACCGAGGAACCTTGGAAATGCCTTCACAGCTTAGTCACCCTTGCACCATGTATGGGTCTCATTAACTCAACATTTTACTAGCTTTTCTCGACTTGAAAATCCATGTGTGCTTCTGTGATTGGACATGGAAAGCTGAGTGTCATGCCTCTAGAGCTTTGACAAGAACTTTGCCCTTTGCCAGGGCCTCCCTTCTGATGGGCTTCCAGGGTCTACAGTGCCTTAAGTTCAAAGAATCATTCTAAATGGAATTAAAGTTCCAGAAGAAACCAATGTGCAACTTTTGCCCTATATGTTTGAATGAACATGAACGGAAGCACACCTGTCATTTACCCATTACAGCAGAACTGTTCTGCTTTAACAGAAACTGAGACAACGTAAAGATCTTCATCCTGAAAGCTGTGAGGGAACGTTCAACGGGCCACATTCAGCACAAATGCACACAGGCACATTCACAAAACAGAACCACAGCGTTAGTGAATCGCTGCAAATGCACAAGTATGCCACAGTGCTGGACCTTTTTAACACGTTAGTTGGGAATTGTGGGTGTGTTTCTGGCCACACATAATCATACTGCGAATACATACTAAGAAAATGGCCAAGCTGGGTGCAAAAAATAAAAGTGAAATTTCATACGGGCCAGATAGCTAGATGTTTTCACATAGTCCTCTAATTTTCGGTGGTGTTCATACAGGCTCCCCACATTTACCTTGCCCCCAGCGAGAAAAGAACAAAAGACATTGTATAACAAGAAGTTTTACAGATTTGTTCATGTACCCTGCTGAAAAAAAATCAAAAGATGTCATACTTAATCTTAATAGCAACGCGCAGACCACGGCCATAAAAAATTAAAGCCCAGAAACACAAAGGTCACGTTTACTTGCATCCCCGTGGTCAGTTTTTTAGTAAACGCCCCTCTGATATGGATCACACTGACAAGACACCGACTGTAGTGTGCCACGGGGTTCTGGCACTTCTGAGGGGGGATATTTTTCCATTGCTCCAGAGAGAGCCGCTCCAGGTCCTTTAGACCACTTGGTTTCAATTTGTGAACTGCTTTTGCAATTTCCAACCACAAATGCTGGACTGGCTCGAGGTCTGGAGAGGGAAAGGCCCAGTCGAGAACATTTATTTTGTGTGCAGTTAACCACTTCTTTGTCAAATGGGCGTTTGCCTCCCTCTCGCGCTGGAATGGCCATTCGTCCCACCAGGCCAGAGCTCCCTGGCAGAGGAAGCTACAGTAGGTGTCTGGCTAAACCGCGCAGGAAAGCACTGGACTTCACGGCCGACCCTGTCTGTACAAGGGGCGCCAGGAGGCCGAGACGCAAAGCTGCCCCGAAACACGACCAGACCTCCTTTTCGTATTTCACAGTGGTTATGAGCGTTTTCTCAACACGAGCCTTAGCAAACATAACTCGGATAAGCGTGCTCAAAAGGCTCCATTTTCATTTCGTCTGATCGTTAAAACAAGGTCCCAATTGACGTTCAGGCACTTTCTTTTTTTTATTTAAAGACAATTATGATTGTGCTCCTTGCAGTATTATTCTAATTGAGACATACTCCTATCCATAACATTCTATAATTATAATTATAATATAATTCTATAACATATTTTGTTCCCGTTTCATTGGGCTGTGTGCATCTTAAGGTTTCCTAAATACATTTGACTGTTCGTTCCTGAAAAAGCAGGAACACCTGGCTTTGTGTTTTTAAATTCTCCTCTCTAAGGCCAATATCACATCTATTACATAGAATCAACAATCATTTGTTGATTGTTACAAAAATCAGTTTCTGAAGTCTCCTTCTACCATGGTGCTGTTGGGAGTGAGACCCACCACACAGGCTCTTGTGCATGCTGAATAAAAATCAAATCAAGGGGTCTCCTGAGTTCAGCCAGTCAAGACTCTCACCCCAAGAGTATCTGAGCTCCGCGATCCAGACGTCGGAAATGAAGCCTGGGTTATGTCACTAGCTGACTGCGACCGGGGCTTTCCCAAGAGGCAAGAGCTGTTATGGGCAAGGCAGGGATTACTCAGCGCAGGCTCTCTTAGCAGGCTAGAAATGACGTCCATGTAGGACACACCCCTTTGCAATTGAAGCCAAACCTCCCGTCACTTGCAGCAGACCTTACAGCCTGACAAGTGAGAAGTGGTCTAAAATTCAATAAACACTTCTTAAGGAAAAAGGTAAGTGACCTGACAGGTGAGCCAGGAAGAGCTCACTCCCCCACAGCCCCCCTACCAGGTGGGTACAGTGGTCACTTCTGTGAGCAGAGGCAAAGAGAAAACTGGTGATTCCAGATCGGGTGGAACTGACGTAACTGTCCACTGTAAATTTATTAAGAAAAGAAGAGGTGGCCATTTATTCCATCTACAGTAGCTTGCTCATTTGCAAGCAGCTAATTTTCATATAATGTATTAAGTTTCATTTAGTACATTAACCATTTCTCTTTTATCCCCTAATTTTAACCTTCAGGTTATTCACATTTCTACATCTCTCTTGGCTTTCTCTATATCGCTTTACCTATGCTTGCAACTCATTCCATTAGCTGGATGTTTTTAATGACTTTATAAAGTGCTTGCTTTCTCCTTATATTTTATGTACCCGATATTCTTACACTCAGAATGAAGCCGTTATGTGCCTTTTAGCAAAATCTGTTTAAGCTGTTGCCATCCATTCTCTACGGATTCCACATTGATCCTGTCTGATTAAACGTCTCTCAAACTGTGCTTTAGTTTCTCCACTAAAAGAAGAAACAATAACACAGTTTAGCTTTCCTGAAGTTGTAAACCTACGATGTGAATTTTACTGGTGTAATTTGAAAGTATATTTCAAACCATATCACGACCACAGTTCCCTAATAGTTCTCCTGCCTGTTTTATGTTGACTTTATATTTTATGTTGTTTGAAACGACTAAATTATTTTTTTAGTCCCTGGGGCCCTCTTCAGCTCCACGCACTGTATATCTCCCTTCCAGAATTTCCTTGGATCCGTCTGTAGATCCTTAGACCAAGCTGACTGATGTCCATCTTTCTCAGATACAATCCCTCACAGCTGCAGACAGACTTTGCCATTCTAAACATTTCCAGTGGTTTTCTATGGTTTGCATTAAGAATGTATTTTCATAAGAATGATGTGATTTACCATGGTTCTGTGATTCCAATTATACCATCATTAAAAAAGACACTTGGACCGCAATCAAGGACATAACTGACAAACTTCAACAGAAACCACAAACCAAGATAAACGAAATTAAGTACAGTCATCACCTGCTGTACGTGCATCCACTATACAAGTTTTAGTTCATACGAGACATAGCAATTCCCACCTTTTTTCATTTTAACAAGCAAATGGACTTTCACTCTCACAAGCTGGGCTTTTGGAAAGCATTGCAGAGATTCTTCTCCTTTCGCATCTTCTCTGATGAGGAATTTATTATTTTCCATTCTAACATTTTTATAATAAAAGGCTTGTGTGTGTTAAGTGTATATGGAATAGGATAGTACCTAAACTTTATGGATTTGCTAACAATTGCCGTGGTGTAGCTACTGTACCAGAAATGAGCAGGACTGTTAAAGTTTTCCTACCTATTGTTAACCATGGGAGAATTCTGGCCAACACAGAGGACAGTCACCACCCCACTGCCCTCAGGCAAGAGATACAAGAGCATAGGGACACTGACCACCAGATTCCTCAATAGCTTCTACCCACAAGCAGTACGATTGGCGAACACATTTAGCCATTCCCCTCGGACCACACCTACACCCTCTACCTCATTTCGATTTCTTATTTATTGCACATCTCCAGTCATTGTTAACATGTCTGCATTGTTTACATTCAAACTGTTTATTTGTTTACTTGTACACCCTACTGTTTGTTTGTACAGTATACTGTCTTGATGCACTGTCTGCACGTCATGTTTTTACACTTGTTTTAACAATTGAGAGACTTTCTATCAGTAAGAATTCCATTGTACCAGTACATGTACCGGTTACATACAGCAGGGGTGGGGAACGTCATTTGGTCTGGCCCTGCCAAGTCAACCGCAGGCGTAGAGATGAGCGATAATTCGATAATGCTAATTATCCCGATATAATTTTCCTCTATATAATTTTAACAAAAGCTCGATATATATGTTTCTGTTTGCATGTTTGCACATGCGCACAAAATACTGCGCGAGTGTGCATGCGTGTTGCAAACCGGACAGCTAACAGATTTGTTTAATGTTTCTGCTGTTTGGCAAGTGTTGTGTTCTTAAAATAGAGTTGTTTAATTTACCAATTAACTGTCTGGTTTCTTCAACTTTCACTCAGGAGAAAAAATCTGCCTTTCAACTTGAAAGAAATAATAATTTGACATTTATCGTGATAATTATCGATATTGACTAATACGAACATTTTTATCGTGATATCGTGATAACATGACGGGTCAGACACGCATGCTTCCCGCTGGCTGCCCGCGGCCCGACTGCCTGTATTGCGGTGACTCAGAGGACAGTCAGTGCCAGGCAGGCTGGGAGTGTACACGTTGCGAAAGTGTTAACATACTGCGTTTTACGAACTGCGGGATGAAGGGAAAACCTGTCGGGGAACTCAATGATAGCAAGTGGCTGCTTGATCGACTGTGCTCCAGACTGACCGACGCAAACCTGGAAAAGTACAGTAGCAACATCATCAATACCAGCTAACATCACAAGCCTCACCAAAGAGAAGCAGTTCTAGCCATCACATTAGGGGTGTGTTAATTAAATGTTTGACCAAATATAGCAGGCTAATTTTAAATTGATAATTTTGTATGGCCCGTGAATGATGTTATAAATATCCAAATGGCCCTTGGCAGAAAAAAGGTTCCCCACCCCTGACATACAGTATGGCAATAAAGTTCAAGTTCATTAAGGTGCAGTTTGGGTGTTTGAAGGTATATATTTTTTTATTTCTGATCTGACATGATAACATGGGAAGTAAAGTAAGAGTTTTCACCTTATGAGCAGTTTCTGAGGAACTAATTAAGATAGTATAACTATGATTACTGTACTTAAAATCGTATCAGCCATGCACTCATTAAGGCGCAACAGAGCTCGGACTGGAAAATGATATGATTTTAGTAGTGTGCACGAGGATTATGTGTCGCGTTGGTTTTACCTAAACGGCGACTTTAAAAGCATGAACTAGACTTGGCTTCCACTGATGAAACCCAAGAGCAGGGTTCACCATCCCCCTGCAGATAAAGATTGTCTGGTCCAATAGAAGACATCAGCTTGACGAAACATCCCATGCAGCAGCACTTCACGGTCTGCCTTCTGAGGAACAGACAATAACGATGCTTAGCTTCTGCAATTTGACATGATAGAATTTCAAGACAGCTTGTCCGCAATCCAGCCGCGCTTAATTAGATTAATTAATTAGAAACACACGCTCAGGGCCACCTTCAAATGTCCACACACAGACAGGACTTCTCATTTTCACATCACGACCCCTGAAGGAACCTGTGCCTGTTAGGAGTTGACAATTAGGTCCATGTTAATGGTTAATGCCTGGGCAGGCATCTTCAAGGTTTCTTGAGTGCAGGTGTAACTCATGTGTCCTACATGTGATTAGAATTAGCAACATGAAAGAGAATAGTCTGAGCTGATTACGGTCTTGGTTACTTGCCCAAGACCTAACTGCATAACTTTCTCACCTTGTTTACATATTATATGGTAAGAAACTGCTACTGACCAATCATAAATGTACGTTATTTGAATGAAAATTCTGCTCATCTTCAAGAATAAAAACCTGGTGCTGTCTTTAGGAAAGTGAGTGAGAGACGGGGTCAAGCTGATAACTTCGGCAGTCCTAATTTCTTTATTGCAATAAAGAAGTCTTCAGCTTGGTTTACCAGAGTCGTGTGGTTTCCTGAGAAGAGGGTCTAACACTCCTTAGCAACTCTTTATGAAGCAGAAACCCCTAATTAAACCTGCCTTATTCAGCATTAACTTTGTTGATGCACATCTTATCACACAGTTTTGAATAACGGTGAATAGGACAGAAAGAGACTGAAGCATCTTTCTTTAAAACGCTCAATGGCTTGAGCTCAACAGGTCTGGGGATTCTCCCCCCCCTCCCCCAGGAAAATGAATTCGAAAAGGTTTGTCTTAACTACAGTATATGAAGCACAGGCCTAATGCAGCCTATAAAAACCCAAACACCTTCGATTAAAAAAGAAAAAAATCTTTAAAAAAAGAGCCTAATGGCAAAGTGTAAAGGATCAACAATTAAAAAAAAACACTGCTAGCTCAACATCTTTGAAGGGACAGTCTGGCGTGTGATTAACTAAAAATAGATTCTGGACAAACAAAAGACGATAACGGAGGACTCAGAGCTTTGGGTGAAATGGGTGCTGACAGCTGAAAGAACAAAGGCTGAAATAAGAAGATTAATTCAAGCTAAAAATACTGTGGAATGCATTGCAAACTGATTTTTTACTTTGTCATTTAAACCCCTCATTGTGGCACAGATGACATAATACCTTGGTTCCTAAAGAAACGATGCCTTAGAAAATAACGACTAGCACAACAAACAATTAAACTTGAACACTAAAAACAATGTGGAACTAGACAATGTGCAAGATGTTGAAGTTTTATGAACAACGAAGATTAATGCTACAATGTATTCTGAGAAGAAATGAGGGTTTCAGAACAGCTGAAAACGAGAGAAGGCCATTTGGTCCATTTGTCCATACAGCCTCATTGTTCTGTTAGGAGGATCTTGACATTTGCGAGGGTTCAGTGCAGAAAACCATCACAAATAGTCCAACTTTACATATAACCAAGTCCACTCCTACACCATCTCATAATGTACTAGACGGAGTATATTGAATGTATGGTTAAAAGATGTAAGTAACTCTATGATAATTTAAATACTTAACTTAAAGTCGATGCATTAGTAAGACAAACATTGGTCAAAATTAAAAACATGAATCCCTCCTCTGTATCCAACTGATGCCTGCTCTCTCTCTCTTTGCCTGCCTACCCAGCTAATATCCTGTTCTGTGATCAGCACACCCCACTGTAATGAAAAGAGCAATAAGACTGTCAGAGCTCCTGTACAGTCGTCTCCAGTCGTCACTCCCCACACTGCTGACACAGAGCATGTTGGGATGCAGGGCTGTGGGCACTTGGGCAGGGGGCAGGGAGAGGCTCCCTCATTGGCTCGATTTGTCTCATCATCCTAGACTGTTGCTCAGCTAATTTTAAAATTGCACTTCATCCTGCTCTGCTCTTCTTCTGTCCTAGATTGAATCGTGAACTCAAAGATGTCGGGACCACACTGTAGATGGTTATTCACTGAAAGTCAGCCCTGTTTCTTACCTGGAGAGAAACTGGAGAGAATAAATCCATAAACTGTCGCATCAGCCGACGTCGGTGGATTTAGAAAGTACCACTTACTTGCCGTCTTTCACATTCAACACTTACAGGTTACTAGATACAAGCCCAGTACAGTGACCATGTGCTTGTGTATCTGTTTTGCATTATCACAAGACCATTTACAATTGTGATAACGTTTTACTAGTAGAACTGATTTCTAGTCGTGCTGTACTCTGAAGGTTTAAATCAAAGATATATTGTGAAACAGCTGTATTTTCATACATAAGATGTCATATTAAAACGTTTGCAAACAGAATGAAGCCATTCTGCCATTTTCCCCTTTTTACTTTTTTGCAGCTATGATCCCAGGATCTCATCTGTTTCTTGAAAGAAGCCCAGGTATCGAATTCAGCCACATGGCTGGGTAGGGTCTTCCACACTCCCACAATCCTCTGGGTAAAGTGGCTCTTGTGCTCAATTCTAAATGCATATCCACAGTTTCCACTTGCAACTGCTGGTCTGTGTTTCACATATTCTTATTCACTGGCAACATCTACCCAACAAAAACAGATAACTGGCAGTGAAATGTGATGAGAAGCAAATATTTTTCTTACTTAAAATGCACGTGGAAATGATTCGTCACCATCTTGGGTGACAAATTCTACACGCATAACAGGTACATAAACTACCCCAGTCCTCTCCGGTTAACAGCCTCAAACTGCGCAACACCCGCTAATGCATGTAGTTGACAAAGTTTCCTAAAGAAACCAAAACCATTACCCTGATATTTCTTGGAAAAACAAGACGCCTTTTAATTTGGAACACACTAAGCTCAAATAATAAATGCCACAAGCATTGCATGTGAATTAGCAATTTATTAGGTAATTCAGAAGACTTGTTTCAATTTAAATCAAAGTGATATTCTTCCAAAGCACCTCCAAATGTCAAGATGACTTGTTGAGGGTTTTATCATGTACTCAAAATTATTCTTTAAGCAAGCCAGACAGGATTTACACCAGATGCTGAAAGCACTGTTATCTGAAGCTATGAGCTAAAACAGCCTAGAAACAAATTAAAATCAGTCTTTTATTATTCACTGTTCTCTTCTAGTTTAATGTTGCTGTACTTTAACTTTGCACATTAAATGCTAGTGCTAAACAAAAACTACAAATCATTTCACTGACCCCCCACATTGTTAAAAACAGATCCAGATCCTCTCGCAGTGCCTGTGTGTAATTGAAAACACCACAAATACAAATTTATAGATTTAAAGGGACAATATAACAGCGCTGGAAATCTGAATGGCTGGAGTCCCTGAGTGGCTGAAACCATAAAGGCTCTTGCGTCAGAGTGCAAGCTGAGCCCTAGAGACTCGACTCTAGTCCTGGCTATATCACTCGCCGCCTGCAGAGAGCATGAACCAGCTGGGGTATTCTTACAGCTGTGACCCCAAAGGCTTGCTGGGAAAGAACAAGCTTGCAGCCCTGTGAGAGACCAGCCGTAGAGTCTCGACTTTCGCAGTCGGGGTCCAGGCTAAGCCACGCACCTCCTGCAGCTAGGGTATCCTCCCAACTGTCACCCCTGTGACCCCAAAGGTCACCCCTGTGACCCCCCCTGGCACAAGCGAGCTTGCATAGCTGTCAGCTTGCGGTGCAGTTCGCATGCAAGCTAATGAACAGGTATATTTTTTAAAAATAATATATTGCATGCTTACATTTTTCATTTACTATTTACTGGCAGTGTTATTAGAATTTGGATTGTATCATTCACTACTCGATTGCTTAATTGGGAGGTTTTGAGCATGTTTTCATTTATGGTTAGGTGACCTTTTTGAGGCAAGTTCACCCCGATTTTGTATTTACTTCTATTGAACTGCACCTTATTAACCTTGGTAATGCATTTTGTCTCTTTCAGGATTGCAAATGTATTATCCTTTCATAAAAGGAGACAGAAGTGAAGAATACTTGGAAAACATTCACGTTAAGATACCGCCAACTAACTAACTTCTAGAATTACAACAGCTGATAGCACTAAAGCATCCGACAAATTTAGATTTTCAAAAAGCTTTTGATAAGGTCCCTCATTAAGGCTCAATTCTCTAATTAGAAACTACAGGAATCCAAGGTGAAGCAGGGATCATAAACTAATTAAACATGAAATAGCATGTCTACTTAAGAGTCGTAACTTCAACTTTGACACCACTGTCTGCAATGGTGTGACCTATCGCTCTTCCAGATCTAGACCAACAATTTAGATTCCGATATACTGTAGTTATCAAGCTAGTCAAATTTACAGATACAAAAACAGGAGTAATGACATACACAGTAACAACCACAACAACATTATAAAAAGACTCAGACAAAATCATGAATTGGGCAGAACCAAAATCATGAATTTGGGCAGAAACAACATTTAAAAATTACAAAGTGCAATGTGATCTACAGAGGTTGTAGAAACTCTGCTGATCAGATTCTGACCTTCAGGATGCTGGAATCTTACATTCATGATTCCAAGCAAAGCCATTTGGAAACTTCACAGCTTCTACACTGCACCACAACATACTGTAGGGCTCTCTTAACCTAATTTGGCAATAAACAGAAAATGTGATTTTAAGAGGATAAAAAAAGAATGCAGAAGCCTTAAAAAGCGACTGTAGTTTTTATTTACCCCCGTGATCTAGAAGCACAGCTCTTGGGATTCACCCACCCTCCTTAGGACCTTAGAATAGCTTGTTCTGTCCTAAGGTTCGAGCTCATGGCTTTTAAAAAGCCTGCTGAAAGCCAGCTCAGTTGCTGGGTGTCTATGGTTGCACTTAAGCCCGCCGCAGTTCATTTAAAATGAAAGCCGGGGTCAAGCCAGGGTTGTGCCTTGTGAGAGGCAGGCCTTTAAATCAGTTTCCCACCAGACCCAAATGAACGCACCTCTGTCAGTTTCTCAGTAGTATGTGCGACTTCCTGTTTGAAAGAACCCACTGAACTTCACCTCAAGTAAACCTCTATTCAAGCTGACATAACAGGGCTGGTGATCTCAACCCACTTCCCAGTGGCTTACAAAAACTTGCTACAATCCAAGTTTGGAAGAGCTTAAGTTGTTTTTACCACTGGCTTTTATAATTCCTCCAGCAGTTAAGCAAAACAGCCTTATCAGTTTATCCCTCCTTTTAAAACAATTTTGATTTAAATGACACGTACAGCACCTTATTACTCACATGCAGTGGGAAATGCCAATACTGTTTTCATGGCTGAAGAGAGTATAATCAACCACACGCTGTTCTTCTGCATTTAAAGCTCTGAAGTTTTTTTTCAGAAAACAAGGGGATACAAATTAAGCTAATATTTGCCTGCAGAGTTAACATTAACCCAGTGAAATAACAAGCTGGCAAACGACACTAGCTCTGCTTTCAATACACGGACTTCACATTTCATTTTAAACATCAGATTTTGAGGAAGAAAAAACATGACGTAGTATTCTACTTTATTACTCTGGACAGTTTTACCATGCAACAACTGCAGAACTATAAAAAACTAGTAAGCTGCTTCTTATATTCTACAATATAATACTATAAAACATACAACTAGGAACATAGCAGGACATGAATTAACAGTTAAACCTTATGACCTTATGAACATGAAATGGTTATTCCCATGGTAGCAGAACTGACTAATAGAATAACTCACGAGAGAAAATTAAACCCTAATAAAGCTCTTGGCCACAGAGGGCAGATATGTTGCTGAAGGACAAAGCAAAATGAATTCCTCACCTCAGAGACACCTGTATTCATTCTTCACCACAGCAGAAAACACCCCTCCTCAACCTGCCAGGGCGATCTAACGTCTTGACTAAGTTCAGTACAAAACTGTTAAGATTTAACTTCTAGAATCTTAACAGGGATCACCTATATTCCAAAGTCTGAGCCCACTATATGTTTAATTATTTTTCTTATTATTAATCCTTACACTTGTATAGCTCTTTTCTGGACATTCCACTCAAAGTGCTTTACAGGTAATGGGGATCCCAGTGTGCAGCCCCACCTGGATGATGCACCAGTACCCTCCCCACACACCAGCTCTCAGTGGGGAGGAGAGCAGAGTGATGGAGCCAGTTCAGAGAGGGGGGTTATTAGGAGGCTATGACTGGTAAAGTCCAGGGGGAAATTGCGTCAGGAACTAGGAATTAGGAACTAAGTTTTATGTCTCATACAATGGATGGTGCTTTTATAGTATACGTTGGCATTCACAGTATAGTGTCCTGATCTCTATACTGGGGCATTAGGACCCACACAGACCGCAGGGTGAGCGCCCCCTGCTGGCCCCACTGACACCTCTTCCAGCAGCAGCCTTAGTTTTTCCAAGGATTTCTCCCAGCCAGGTACTGACCAGGCTCACACCTGCTGAGCTGCAGTGGGCTGCCAGTGGTGACTGCAGGGTGATATGGCTGCTGGCGTGTATTTGAACAGGTGCGTGACTTAAAACGGTCTTAAAATAAACCGTCAGCAGAGCAAACCTGAGGGGCACCCAGAGGTACATCTCGGTGAAATCAAAGATTTCTTTTCCTTTTTTTTTTTTACACAGGATAGAAGCCTCTCTTCTTAACTTGATCTTTGTATAAAAATCTTAATCTCCCCCCCCCACCCCCACTGCCCTCTCAGGTTCTCCGTTTCCACCACGAGACAGAATTTCAAAACTTCATGCAGATTTCAACGCCTCTGTTTTCTCTGGCGTGACTGGAGCTCGATCAGAGCACAGGAGCTTCCTGCAGTAGTGACCTAGACCCCGCCCTGGGCCCCAGCTCCCAGTCTGGATCCCTGCCCTCGGCCTTAACAATCATAGGATATGAATCAATAAATACAGGCTAACTCGACAAACGCCACGCGGGCAGATACCCACAGAGATCCATGAGTTCATGGAAACAGAACTCCTGTTGCAATAATAGCTCCCGGGAGTTTAAGATTGGGGAAAGAAAAAACAACAGAAATGGCACACTTGTGAGGAGTGACATTCAGGTGGATGGCTCAAGAAAACCAAAAACTGTAAGGAGTTGCTATAGTGCTGCCTGTAAGTTCTTAATGCCTTTTAGCCACAGACACACGCATACATGCACTCGTAGCAAGAGGAGGGGAGGCCAAACAAGCAGGAATGGCTGCCTGGATTTATGACAAAACTGGCACTGGAATCTGTTGCAGTATGTTCAGCATAGGTACATTTTCTGAACTACATAAGTATGTATTCTTTAGTTCTCAAGGGAGAGCAGATAAATTACTGTATTCCAGTTATTCAGGATACAAGTACTGCAGCATCGCCTGCTGCAAGGATCAGTCAGAGATTTCCTGAGCCTATTTGACGCCATATTTTAGTAAACAGCATGGCAAGGCACGCGATACCCATAATTCTGTACCATGATCTACAGAAATGGTGCACCATTTTCTGTCTGTTTAGATCTTTTGACGGGTTTATGTAGTATTTTCATGCAGAGCCAGAAGATGTAGAAACTAGACAATAGCATAAAAACTACGGTACTAAATTTCAATGTTTCAATGAATAACACAGAAGATGCTGGAGTGGGAGTGTGGCACTGTGCCAGCCTGCAAGCTGCAAAGAAACAAGCAGAGGTTAATTCCACGCTGGAAAGTAGAAAGAAGAAACATGTTGCGGCTTGTTTAGCCTCTTTCAGCTGTGAGACGTAGAAGAATGTAAAATGGATTTTATGAGGAGTGGTGTTACAATATACCCATAAACTGAAGTTCTTTTATCCAAACTATGGAGAAAGGGTAAAGGCAACTTCTGGAGCTTTCATCTTATTCCCCAGACAGTACAACATCAATAAAACAACAGGGTCAGGCTAACTTCTCTGGATCTCAGGTCTGAGCAGGGGACAAGTGCAAGAAAACACTGCAAAACAGATTTGCACTGATGCTGGGCAGCACGCCTACAACAGCTCAAGAAATGAAATAAAAAAACAGTTTTGTTTTAAGCAAACCATCAACGAAACATGATACATTTGAAAAAAGGATTGAGCCAGCCTAGACGTCAGTCAACCCAGTACTATTGCACATTTTTAGCATCTGCTAATGCTGTTCGTTTGTCATAATGAGGAAAACACATACAAGCAGGCACAGCAAACTGAAATGAACCTACAGCTACCGAGAGCGACGTGCCCTTTTTCCATTAAAATTAATTGAAATGCACTGTTTAGCCAGCATGTTAACAATTACCCAAAGGAAAAATAAAAAATCCTGAAGACTCAAATGCTAATTGGATTTCCACATTTAACCAATTACTTAGAAAAACTCAAAGCTTGTGAAGCAGTTGTGCAAATCCACTATGTAACATTTCTACATGTTATGCTTAGCTTTAGATTTCATACTGGAAGAGCTGTGTCAGTGGTTTCTGCACCATTAATAAGGAACAGAAAACACTTTCAGCACAACTGTTCTCACTTTCCCACCCCGCCTTCAGCACAGAGTAACCTTCAGCTCACCTCGACAAAGTAAGTTAGCCATGCTGCCATTTGCTATCATTTTCAGTAAAAGGACATGTGATTTTTGGAATGAGATAGTGAAAGTCATTTTATGAACAATCGAAGGAAATAGAAGAAAAACATTTAATGTAGAAGCAGCAACAGCACAGAACAAGATTACTCTCAATTCAAGTGAAACTATTAGCATCCACAACACTCTTTAAAAATGTTAGCATTTAAACTATGATACACCGAAAAACTAATTTAAACTACAGATGATTAAAATTATGAGCGTAACACCACATTTCTAGTACTTTAGTATTTTTTGTTCAAAAAGAAAAATAGAGGCAAGACGTTGACTAGAATGAGTCACTTTAAAAAGTCCCCCAATACTGGATATGTGAGCCCTTGCAACATGCTCCCCTATTCTCCACCTCAACTTTAACACAAGTCTGCAGCTCAGGCTTCACCTGGAAAACTGCACAGTCTGGCAAAGTCACAGCCCCATTCACGTAACCTTTTTCCCCTGGATTCCTAGACACTGGAGCTTTTGTCTCTGATGGGCTAGATGCGTATTTGAGCAAGCTGCTGAACGCACCATCAGAAACGAGAACAATTAGATCATTGCTTACTGAGCCTCTGCAGCTCCCTGCATTAGTCAGCAGGAAACACTGGTGGGTTTGGCTGTGCTGCCTTCGGTAAGTTCTCTGTGCTGGGGAGGCAGCCTTTGAAAAACAAAACAAGCTGCATTTACACAAACATCGTCTTGAGACGATGGCAGCATGTGCATCCCACTGCCAGCTTTAACTCGAAAAACCTCTGTCATGTGCCAAGGGCAAATTCACACTGCAGAAATGGTGCAGTGGTGCACCTGAAGTTATTAATACAAATTATAAAAGCATAACTCAGCACAGGACAAGAACAGAGTGTAAGAAATATTATCTATTGTGCTCAATATTGCTATGCACTTGCGCAACGATATTAAAATGTCGTATGAATACATCTAAGTAAGGATGGGAGAAATAAGATGCTTGCTGTGCAGATACTTACTTATCCACAAACATATTTTGGGGGGGGGGGGGGTTTATTTCACACCCACCCCAGGGGCAGCCTGCTGTTGCATGTGTAACGGAGCCTGTGCGCTGAGACAGTGGCAGAGGCAGTGCGGGAGACTCCGGGCCGGGCTCTTGGCGTGACGGAGCGACCCTCTGTCTCGGGAGCGCCGCCGTGCATGTGTGTGAGCTCGGAGCCCGCGAGCGACCGGGATCGAGTCCCAGCGGGGACAGAGGGAGCTGCACTCATCACGCATGGGGAGAGGACAGATAGACTGGCTCCTTTAACTTGCCCGCCCGTTAAACCAGTACGCTTCTTACAGTGGGGGGGGAGGGGTGGTTGGCACCAACTACAGGAGAGGTGTAGGTTCGACTCTCCTTTTTCACACGGGTTCTCTCTCCACATCTTCTACTACCAAACAGGCTGGTTGGGCCCAACGACCTGCTCTCGTTTCAAAAAGTTCTTCGCCAAAAAGAGCCAAAGGAGAGTGCACCCTGCCTAACTAACCCCTAGTAACCAGTTGTGTGCCGGAGCTCAGGAAATCACTGGAAACAGAGGAACTCCCCCTGTTACACAAGGGCTATGATCTGCACAACCTTAGGTAAGCCAAAATTACACTAAGGTGGAAACTGCTCTTATATAGTACTTCAGCACGCACAAGGGCTATCATTATCCTTACAGTACTGTATTAATCCAATATCATTAAAACACACTACACTGTACCTGAATCATAAAACCGTACTCTTCCAGTGATTTTTCACAGTTGTACAGTGCAGGCACCTAGTAAACTCTTGAACCCCTGTCATCTACATCACCCTTTGCTTGAGTGGGCACAGAGCTTTAAGACCAAGGGAGCAGCACCGTTAAACAATATTTTGGTTTGTACCTATAAGAATGACATAATGTGTGCCAGAAATCTCAGGCAGACTTTACATTTAGAACTTGGACTAAATACTGCAAACGAATGTGACATGTCAAATAAAACAAGCTGTCCATTAATACTCAGACATTGTACTAACCTGCAGGTGTGGTCATCACTGACTGATGCAATCTGTTTGCCTTCTCTGGGTTCAAAATTCAAGTGGTTGATATAATTAGTATGGCCTTCCATTACCTAGGACATAAAGTTAGAAATAAAATCAAAATAAAAACACAAATCACCATCTAGATAGGAAGTATTTTATTGCAGAGAAGAAAAAGATTTTTCACAAGCATTGCAAAAAAGCAATAGACACAAACAATGTCAGCACTCAGCATACTTTTATCTGCACATCAAACACTGCACTCTGAACAGCAAACCAGTACTTGAACACTCTAAAGAAAGTTGACTTCAAAAGCAAACATACACTTCTATTAAATGTACACTTGTCAAAGGTAAGCTGCTCCGTAAACATTACAGGTATATAACTTCAATTTATTCAAACCAATTTAGGCACAAAAGTTTGACATGAACAGTGTTGAGGTGGTGGCTGAGGCAAGTTCAGTCAAGTTTGAAGGCCCATAACCTCCACTGTTATGAGTGCATGCAGACATGCAACAAAAACAGGACAGGTGCAACAAAAAAAGCAAATGACCACTAAATTTAAAAACAAATAACTTAAGCATTGAAATGAAAGGAAATGCTCACTGTTTTCAATCTGTGCTAAAACTTACCAGGTGCAGAAAACCCTAGCCCCGCATAAGTGGTCAAGAAAATCGCCTGTGCATGTATATTACAGTTCCCCTCGTCATTTCTGCAATTTCTCACTTTACTAAAAGAACTGCATTTAAGGCAGCAATAGTTCATTCAGTATACAATATATAACACTCACATATACATAAAAGCACGAGTACAGTAAAGCCTAAGAGGAACAAGATCAACTTTCCGGCCATACTGAACAAGTACCAGTTCTGCACTCGTTTTTAAGAAAATAGCTGCTGGTTTTCAATCCCATACAAGAGTTACTGCATTGTTTTTCTAGTACTGCGGTGTTTGGCTTAGCTGCTGAATGTCTTATGTCCACTGAGACACAAACAAAAGGGAAAAGGAGACATACACAAGATGAATTTAGTTAAGAGGTTTTTAAGAATTTATGTTAGCCCCAGTTTAAGGCTTGACCTTTTTCCCCAACAAGCAGTCCAGCTGAACAGGTTTGCTTCCTGCTGCTGAAATTCTCTAGTGGAAATTTAATCTGGTGCACAGCTACTCGCTTCTTGTCTGAATTAAACATTTTTTTTAGATGTTAGATCTGTCAAGAAAGCACAACACCTATTCACCACTCCTCCATAAAACTATTATTCGTTTACATTCAGTAAATTTAAAAGGCATGAAGGTTTCAACTTGTGCAAAGGAAAAAAAAAAACAATATCCTCAATGGATCCATTTATTGTATCATACATCAGAAAGGTTACAAATAAGAGGAGCCCGTTCAGCCTATCTAGCCCGCTGGTAGATTGACCTCAGGATCTCATCCACTTGGTCACTCATAGAAAGTGACTCAGCCAGGATGTTACCATCTCACCCCAAGAACAAAGGCAGAACCATGAAACCTGAACTGGGGGATGTAGCAGATCCTTCACTCAAGGTAGTATGTTCTGGAAGACCGACCTACATAAAACCATGTTTTTTTTTCGTAATACTGCATATGCTGTTAATTGGCTGAGGACAGACCAGCCCTGGTGTTTCAACCTTCCTATCCTCGATTGGCCCTTAACTCTTGCCGTTTAATCTCCCACGTCTAGATCCTTTACTTTTATCTATTGGCGAATCCTGTCTGGCCAGGGACCGATATCGAACCTGTGATTTCACGTGCTGCTGACACGGCAACAGCCGGGAATATTCCCCTCAGTTCAAGATGTATCGACCTACAGTCTTGCAGCATTTTCGTCTGCCTCACCCTAGACAGTACCAATCTACTCCTGAAGCATGAGACCTCTGCGGTTTTTAGTTCCCTTTAATAGAGAGAGATCGGCTTACCTCCAAGTGACACCACTTTCTCTAATAAGCTTGTTTGGATGCTCACTAATTCATTTCAGTTTCTGGAGTGTTTATATACCGCCCCCAGCGGTCTGACCTGAGATCAACAACCCCAGATCCCTCAGCTGTGTGACAGGGAGCATTAGCGCCTGCAAAGATTCTTAAGTCAACTGATGTTCTATGACACAGATCTGTCTGCTGGAACCTGGCACTAAGGTGTTCTTAGAGATTGGGGTTACTGGGGTATACACACAGCTTTCTTTCAATAGTTTAAAAAAATCTAGCTGATGTTCAGAGTCTCTAAACTAGAGAACTGTTATTAATGACGAGGTGCGTTAATGCAGCATCTCAAGGACAGTAGGACGGATGTTTACCCTCAAATCACTTCTCTCCCGAAGATCTGAGGTTAAGAGTCTCAACTTTTTGTCGGCACCTGCAGTACATAGTCTGAAAAACATGAATGAGAAAAGAACATTTAAAAAGTACAAGTCTTTGCAAACCAGGTAACATCAATATGGCCAAAAGGTTTTACGGGATCTAGCGAGTCTTAAAATTACTAGATTCAGTGTGGCGCGCAGCACTAATGCACAGGCATAATACTGATCTCTGTTTAAGACTTTGAAAAGGCCACCTCTTCTGACTGAGGGGCGCTGACATGGTTTATGCTTTATACTTTTTATAACAGCTCAGATATTTCAGTTATTATGGTAATGTGGAATGCTCTTCATAAGACATTAATTTACTTTTTTGTGGAACTTCAAAGATGTTGAATCATAACTTTGAAATCACATATAATGACACCAGACAGCAGACAGGACGGCACAGTGCCACTGTTCCACTGTTCAGGGAGAAACCTCAATAGTGGCTATATTTACACTTTGGGCCCTGCTAAACTGTCATGGCATTAAAGAGCTATACTGCATGGTTAACCGTACAATACTTTTTTTGTCAACCGACACAGGTTTCAGAGAAAAGGATTGGTTTCAAAAACTCAACATGTTGACCCTTTTCCAAAGAAAGGAAGTCTCTCATGGTTTCCCAGACTTGGGGAGAGTTTCACAAAGATCTGCTGTGTGGGTTATGAGGGTATCTCAGAAGAACTGGTGGACCATGATCTCTAGATTGGACAGTGGTACTGGAACTATAAAGTGAAGTCCCCCCCCACAAGCAATGCAGTTCAAATTTGGCCAGTGCACTAGTTTTGCTTAGATACTAGTGTACAAGTTTCATCTTAAGAAAAGTGCTCACTTTCAACTATGGCCAACTTGGTTAACCTAGTAAACTGCACAGCACTACATTACAAAAAGGAAAGTAAATTTCAAAGAACAGGGAGCAGATGTCATAACACTGCCTACATTAAACCTCTTTTTGAGGTAGGTACCCATATATTATAACAAGGAACAAGACAATGGGCTGGTGAAGTTTTAGAACATATTTCTATATTCTGGGCCATGAAAACAGAAACTCTGGCGACATTATCTCAGTTAATGCTTTGGCACTGATGCTGTGCTGTCCTTTCAGGAGCAGCTCAGGTCATTGTTACAGCAGCACACATTTTTAAAGAGCGCGGGTGCTGACTGCAGGCGTTTACAGAGGAGGGCTGCCCTGTATACCTGATCTGCTGTGGGAGGGAGTCCAGCCTAGATTCGGGGCTCCATGCAATGGCCTGCACTGGAACGCCATGCAGGAACATCCGGAGGGCACAGTACTCGACGCCCTCCACCTCCGTGTCTTCCTCCTGTCGCATTGGCGTCACAGAGCAACACAAGGGGAGACAGATGAGTTGAATTTTCTACAACCACACTGGCACTTCATGTCACACACACACTTGCACAGAACCTGGACCTGCTCTGGAGTAAAGCTAGCACAACAGTGGTGCATATCGTGTTGTTTTTTTTGTCACTTTGCCAGCAGCTATATCACCCTGCAGCTCACAGCTAGCAGCCCATTGAAGCTCAGCAGGTGTGAGCCTGGCCAGTACCTGGATGGGAGGCCTGCTGGGAAAGCTATGGGTGCTGCTGGAAGAGGTGTTAGCTGGACCAGTAGGGGGCGCTCAGCCCGTGTTCTATGTGGGTCCTAATGCCCCAGTATAATGATGCAGACACTATACTGTAAAAAAAAGGAATTGTTATTATGTCACAGACTAAGGCCGACCCCTGCATCAGCATAGCTGGTATTTTAATATAATGTCAAAAAACTGCTTTATGGCACAAAGTTGAGAACATGAGGGAAAGGGGGAGACCCGTTCCGAGAACGAGCACAAATGAACAGCTCGTTGTGGATCAAAGGTGCCCCACTGGAGGGTGGAATTATGAGACGTACTGTTGGGAGAAATCTGGGACTGAGCACCAATAGTAAGAAAGCCCACAGAGCAGTAGAGGCCTGTGGGAGAATCAGCTGAGACAGGGGGAAGCCGGGGACCAAAGAACGCAAACTGTGAAGAAGAAACGTCCCTACTGCTCACTCTGCACCAGTGTAGGAGTAAGGCCAGAAAACAAAAGCCACAAGGAAAGGCTCCTGTTGGTTTGTGCATGTTGTTATGAAACAAATGCTCTGTTTTTACTTTGATCACTTTAACCACAAAATCTGTACACATCACCATTTGTAAAAGCCTTTTGTCGTGCAAAACCGACTTTTATTTGATCATGAAAAGCAGAAAGGTTTAACCATTCCCCATTAAGAACACTAGCTTCTTTTATCACCAGGAGTTCCTGCTGCTTTTGCAGCGTAATTAAAGCAAGGCTTTCCAGACTCCAAATCCAGAAAGTCTCTGCCCAGAATAGTGGACTGGATTGAACCCCCAATTTACCACTTTTCTGTCCTGCAGCTGAATACATCATTGAGAATATCGTGCAAGCTATGCCCAGAAAAGGTGGGGTGATGCAAGCTGATAGATCTTTTGCATGATGTACAATATCAACAGTCATCACCAACTTTCAGGAAATCAGCTATCTGAAGGAGCAGAAGTGCTACCCATTTCTCATTCCAAATTTGCAATCACCCAGGAGTACATATTCCAAAGGGTAGTCACGGTTTTGTCTTAATGAGAAAACAGATCACGCTCAAGAATCTGGTGATTCCAAAATGTGCACAATATAGAAAGAGAAAAAAAAATGCGTTTAAGATTAATAACAATTTTTAGAGATTTTTAGCATCATCGTTATGTGTAATCGCGGCGCTGTGACCCGTAGTGTAGTGCGCTGGTCTGCAGTCGGTGAGAAAACGGGCTCAAACCTCCAGAGTAAACTGCTTTATGTGAAGGTCTGGGTTCAAGTCCACGGACTGCAGAGCCTGTTTTTAAGGGGCGGAGCGCTGGCTCTGTGGCTCAGGATCTGCGCCTGTGGCTGGAAGGTTGCCGGTTCGTATCCCGCGGCCGGTAGAGGAATCCTACTCCGTTGGGCCCCTGAGCAAGGCCCTTAACCTCAACTGCTCTGGGGGTGCCGTATAAATGGCTGACCTTGCGCTATTTCAACCATTTCAAAGGATTTCAAATCAAGAACTACAATAAATTGGTAGTGTAAGTATTTACTCCTGAGTCAATACTAAGTGAAAGCACCTCTGGCAGCAATTGACACCGCAAGTCTTTCAAGACTCCACCAATTTCGTACACCATGATGGTGCAGTTTTGCCCACTCTCCGTCTCCCACTCACCTAAGCACTGCCAAGTTTGATGGGGATCATTGTTGGAAATTTCAAAATGTACTACCTGACTGATGGACCTTACAGTGGCAGACGTATTTATTCTGAAACTGCGAGAACCATTATTGCAATGCCCATTCAAGTAACAGCATGACACATGTAGGTTTGCCATAGCCAAGGGAGTAAACAATCATGCAATCAATTTTAGCTTTAGGGTTTTTTTTTTAGCAGTTTTTGCTGGCACCTAAGTCAGAGCCCATTTTCTCCCCAAAATAAATGAAATGAAATTTCTTCAAGAGAACACAAACCTGAAATCTGCATGTTCCCACCACAACGAACTGGTTGCCACCATAAGCTATGAGTGAAGCAGGAGATCCGCTTTCAAAGGGGCTGAACTCCACCACATGGACATAATCCTCACATGGCAAGGCGTAGCTGGGACTTCTTGCCGGCTCCTGCTTCATCTCTCTCACCTACTGCACGGCCAGGCAACTAGAAGGCAAAAAATCATATTTAACACTTCTATTCAACTAAGAATTCAGGTGTCATGCAAATACTACCTAAGACATGTGTTAAGTGAAAATATTTTATCTGCTAATGCATGTCTTACACTCCCAGCTACATATGAACCTTAGGTCACTTATTTGGATTATGGAGCAGTATTTCCTAATCAATGCCACACTATAGTGACTGGGGATACTGCTGTTGAAGGTGCTCTCCTTTGGGTGAGATGTCAAATGTAGGTCCAGACTGCTGTTGAAGGTCAAGGACCCCACACCCCTGTTTGTAAGAGTAAGAGTTTTAACCCTGGCTTTCCGGCTAAACTCCACTCGAGGCTCAAAGAGTCTGCCCTAAAGCTCCCCCTATTTCAACTGGTCAAAATACTTCTTTTTCCTCCACCTGATCTTGTGCCACCGAAGGGCTGCCTTCTTCACCAAGCCAATCCACCCATCCAGCTCATTTTGTGTTCAGTAGCAAATGGAGGATCAGAGGATCCTTTCCACACGTCTCTTGAGAAAAGCCAGGGCACCAGTTTCGCAGACACTGATGACTGAAAACACAATCGTGCAGGTAAATATAAGATGTGTCGGACAATCATTTAGAGTACAAAGGAACAGGTAAAGGTGTATGACGTGCCGAAAGGCATGGAAAAGAGACATGTTTCAGCTGTGGAGCGTGCTTCAGGTGTGAGGGAGAGAGGGAAACTGGCAGCTGATAAAGCAGGGGAGAACAAAAGACAGAGCAGCTGGGAGCAGGCTGGGAGCTGATGCAGCTACCTACTTGAACGTCTTCAATAATTTATAGATTTTACTCCAGCGATCCAAACAACACGTTTTTTCTGTTTGATTAAGGGCAGAATTGCCCAGCCCTGAAGGCACACAATGAGCACAGCATTCACCCATCTGGCCTAAGGCACTCTCACTGAATTCCCATGCTGCATGCACTGCCCCCTCTGACCAGCAGGGCTCTTGCACGCCAACGTCTGCCCATTTCCAGTCCGGGATACCTGCGAGATGTTTGTTTACCAGGCCGTGTGTTGCCATGGAAACAAAGACTGCCCAGATGACTACTAATTAGAGCAATCAGACAGTTTCCAGGCGTACACAATACCCCTGTCATGAGCCGCTGATGCTTGAGACCACAGAAGGAACCTTTAAATCTATAAAGGCAGAAAACAAGTTCAATTCCTTAGCTACAAGGAAGGAAAAATCACCACTTCGTAAATCATCAGTCTTGCCACAGGACCCTGAAAGCCATGGTTATTAACACTGAGCTCAGTTATACTGATTCAGATACACACCATTTCTTCTGCAATCCATCTTCATTAAGACTGAACAAGCATTGTGTAAATTGTCTATGAAAATCTGATAACTATTTCATGTTATCAATATTACTTAATAGGCTGATCCAACAAGTAAATGAGCAATCCATATCATAAAGTTAAAGTACTCTGTAACCTATTTACCAAACACCCATTCCTAGACTGAGTTGTAGGGTAATACCAGTAATGAAGCTGTTACCTATTTCACCAGTTTTAAATCACGATTACTGAAATATACTTGAATCTGGACTATTTTGAAGGTAATATTGTGAAGTTTCCCAGCAACCCCTAAGTTATTTTATAAAATGAGTCATGTTTTTTTAAAACTAAAGAAGCCAAAAAATCAGCACATCTTTTTCTTTTACGAAGACTTTTGCAGAGATCTACAACACACAAGAATCCAGACTAACAGACGGGGTTCAAAAACTTTTTTTCTGCCACTGTAGTACGTCTCTCATTAATTCAGAAGCTATGAGAGAAAATGTCAGATTTTACCTAAGAATTAAAAGCAAGATGATTTTAATAAGCAAATGTATGCCTGAACACTGCAAATTAAGTATGCAATAGGAGTCAGACAGAATTGCAGAGTGGTTGTGAAGAGAGAAGCCTCTTTTCTATAGACTTTTACAAGTTATATGATACAGGAGTTTGTTTCGTGGTCCACTTTTTTCTCATCTTTATTTCTTTGAAGCGTCTCCAGGTTGAGATGTGGTCTCTGCAGCCAAGAATTAAGTGAAGACTTTCACACAGGGGGGTATTCTGCACGTCTTTTCCTCTCTCCGATATTCACATGTACAAAAGCAGGCTGACACAGCTGTAACAGGATCAAAGCTCCATTTACCCAGACCTATCACGTTAGTGTAGGGCGCCACTCTGGTCAAGCACTTATTTTAAGGTACTGAAAAGCTTTAAATTGCCTAGATTCTCATTTTTAATCCAATATTCCCCATTCCATAAACCACTAATGCTATCTGAAAGCCTCAGGAAAGAACCACAGGGGACATAGGTCATAAACATTTGAGCCCATAAACAACAGAACATCACCTCAGTCAGGTACAGAAACCTCTTTTCAAAGACTATAAAATCATTTGTAGATCTGAGCATGACTTGAATAAAAAAATTCAAATGACAACTACCAGATGATCTTCAATGCAAATTGTATTTAACACTTTTCATCTGAATTTGTAAGGCACTGTACTTTTACTTGATTATTTCTACATTTTCTGCCGAGAATGCTCTGAAGAACATAAGAATATGGCCTTTCCAACCATTCTGCTCATTTGGTATCTAGGTAAACCTAAAATTTTATCAAGCTTCTTCCCAGCTTGATGGAGGAGACCTGACTTTGAGCCACAACAACCTGACTGTGAAGCCTGTTTCGGATACCCACAATGCTTTGAGTAAAGCGCAGCTTTACAATTTCTCTCCATGGTACAAAACATAAACCTTTCTAATGCACTTATTTTCTGTGGTATAATGCATGCTTTAAATACTGCAATCACAGCAGAATAATTAATCTGGCAAAATCACACAACCACAACACAAATCTGGGAACATGAACACACTTGAATGTGCTTAGATTATTCCTTATGTGACTGCCAGCAACTGACATGACATATTTGCTTAGTTTGTAACATTTACCATGACTTGTCGGTTACAAACACATCTGAGGAATTATGTTCTACTTATCAACCTGCTGGAGTGTGGATTCTGGGATCCATATGACCACCTTGGCAGAGAGATCAACATGCACAGCTGAGCGTAGGGAAATTGGGAAAGGACTTTCTCCCCCTATGGGACCACGACTGTCACACAGGAATTCTATTTTCTGGCACTTCTTGCTTTGTTGGAGTTGAAGAAAAAAAAACTGTGGAAAAGTTAAATGGACTTAAGTGCGTTATGAAAGTTGATCTCTATATAGGAAAAATGTTGGAAGCGGGGATATGCAGAGTGGAATTTTTTATCCTGCTATGATCTGACAACTATTTTTAACTGGATTGTATGTGATGGCTTTAAATATACACACAGGGGAACCTGTTAATCATACCGATTATTGATCAAAAAGAAAAATCACGTAAACCATGAGCTAATATTTCTCCCTCTGATGCCAGATTCAGCTGACAGATAACTTTTAGTAAGAAAATAGGAAAGGTTACAAAAGACAAGTTTGGTCCATCTAGGTGTTAAATGTTTAGCCATTTAGGGGTCTGAATGAAAGAAATCTGGTGATTTCTTGAAATAAGTCAGGGTATTGGCTTCAGCAACATGTCTCGGTAGCTCGTTCTACACTCCAACAACTCTTTGTGTAAAGAAGTGCCTCTTGTTCGCATTTCAAGTTGTTTCTGAATAGTACAAGTGCTCCCGCAGACAAGAGAACAAAATTCTAATTTCTCGATGTCTGGTGTCAGATTCCCTTTCTTTTACAGCAGGGGATTCTCCTAAAACAGGGAAAGGGTCAAATGAAAAGTGAGTTACCATGATTCTCGGAGAAGGAACTATAACTTGGATGGCTCCGATCAAGAAACCACAAGAAAGTCTACTTTTTCACGTGACGGAGTGTGAACTACATAAGACGTGCTGAGGAGCCAATGCCTGCATAGCCAAAGCTATCCTAGGGTACCAAGAAACAGTGGAATTTAGACAGAAATCAGCCTGGATCACTGTCTGAGACTCCAGCAACACGGTATGGGGGAGAAACACAGAGGTCCGGGGGTATTGCACTGCAGGGCTCCCCAGTCCTGGTCCTCAAGGGCTGTCAGTGTGCCTGCAGTCCCTAAGACTGAAGAGAGAAGCTGGCAAACTGGTCCAGTTAAGCCAGCAGCGATTTGATTCAGGTCAATATCACCCCAGCTGGACAGAAGACCTACAGTACGGACTCACCAGACCTAGTCAAAGTCCAGACCTAAATGTTGTGTCACGGGCAGTTTATGCTTGAAAACCCACAGATGTCACTGAGTTGAAGCAGTTCACGGGGACTGGAAGGAACTGGTTCTACTGGTTGAAGAGGGGAAAAACAACTAAGCACGTTTGTAAGGGAGCAATATGTTTCCAGTCTTTACTGCATGCAGCTTACGAAGGGAAACTGGTTGATAAAGACTCGAAACCCGGCGCAGTCAAACTGAACTCCATATGCTCGAAGCCTTAAGAAGAAAATTCGTTGAAACTTCACGGGATGGTTTGACAGCACAGTGAGCAACGTGGTTGCTGCTCAGCCGAAATGTGCTCTGGGTGGAGACAAGAGGACTAAAACAGCGACAGCAGTCAGCAACGCACACAAATGAAGTTGTGCTCGACATGTGCTGCCAGGAGAGATAATACCTGCACCGATACAGAATGTGCTCTGATAAAACCCTGCAATCAACATGCTGGCATGCATTCACCGCCGGGTGTTTTCCTTAATATAAAAGTACAAATCAATTTCATTTCATTTAAACTTATTTCGTATGGTTTTTTTTTCTTAAAAGTCCTCACAATATTAAAAATATATATTGCCCTACACTGAAAATAAGTGAAGTGAAGTCACTCGTTCATATGATTACTTTTTCCACAACAGCTTAACAGCGTACCTACCAGGATATCGGAATGACACGGGTAAGGTCGCTAAATCCAACACGTTGGTGGTATTTCAGTGGTTTTTCGTGTTAAACTCAAGTTGTACCACCAGCTTGCACAACGCAGAAACAGAGAACCCGCGCGAGTCTGTTTTCTGCTTCCACCAATCTGATTGGCTCCCCAGGATCATATCCGGGTGAAAGGTTGCCCCCTCTCATTGGCCAGTGTCTTGCTGTCAGGAGTTTTAAATTTTTTACATTTTCTGAAACAGCTTCCCTAGGGAGGGCATCACGGTGGTTGACACAGGGACTTGCAGGTACTTAAAAATATGTTAAAGCTGCCTTTAACGTGTATCTTAAGGTTATTTCCCCCCTATACTTGAAGTAAGGTTTGAAGCGTTTGATCGTTTTGTTTGATACTGGCTTTGATGTTGCTTTTCTGAAGTTTGAAGTGTGAATGCGTTGTATTTCAAACGCATTGGTGTTGTTGTTAGTAATAATAACAACTTCTATTTATAAAGCGCCTCTCCAAACACGAGGACGCTGAAAACTGAAACACTTGTCTTATAAAATTGCGGGTACACAGACCCCCAATTAAAACCAATCTAGTTGGATTAGGTAGTGCTGGTTAGGCAACTCATAACTGTACGTCTTCGATCAATCAAAGGAGCCATCACCACCAACCACCAACAGAAACATCGCTTTTATATCGCATGTATGTACTTATTGTTCACAAGTATCCCCCCGTTTGGTTTCTAGAAGAAATGGCGATTCTTCAACAAAATCTCAAGGTCCTGGTGAAAGCCTTCAGGAGAGACTGTTACCGGCTGCTCGGGTCCGAGAGGATAACGATATGCAATGCAGACGACATGTTCACGGCTTTGCAGCTGGTCATGGCCGAGGTGAACAAACAGGTGAGGTTTTGCACGACGAAGTAGTTCTCTAACCGTGAACATTAGGAGTTTCATTGAGTGCTAATCCACTCTGTGATCAGCTCTGACGTCATGTGCCTGTCCTCACACTGGCAGTCAACCTTCCATTCATAGAGAAAATAAAATGTAGACTAAATTCAAATCCAAATCTTGAATGTCTCCATATGAATCCAAATAAGTATGTTAGTGTTCACCCCTGATGCACCCTACTATACGTATCTGGACAAAAACCTACCAACACCAGGACTGGAGATTTAGGTGCTAAGAGTTTGCCTTCTTTACCCCAGTCATTCAGTGTGCTGTGCTCTTTTCCCATACTTGTTTTGTGTTTTTGACATCTTTTCTCAGTTTGTTTTTTGGTTTGTGCAGAGGACACCAGGTTGCAGGAAATTTAATCCTCTTGAAAAAGTGTGTACGGCACATACTTGTAGTTATGCGCTGCCGAACCTATTAGTTTTAGTCAAGTCCTATTTGTATTAGAAGACGCACTAGTTACGGTTTTAATTTCTGTGGTCTAAAATAATGTGGCCCTGCTCTTCAGAGGAATCTTTCCCTGGCTAGATGTACAGAGCCCTGTAATATCTGAGGAATGTGTAACTGGATTAGTACCTGCTGGGATTCCATGAGGAGCACATGACTTAACAGCTTTAATAGTTATTTTTATGTCAGCTTGGCTTTCTGTGCGGATGAGGGAACAGCATTGCAACACATTGATGAAAAACATTTGTGTATCCAGGAGGAAATCCCTTTTTTATGTGGACAAGATTTTCATAAGGTTATCATCATTCTGCTATGATGGGGGGGGGGGCAGATAAATGGGCTTAATCAGTTCTATGCATGAAATGAAAGACATGAACCAGATAATACATTACATGAGATGAACATGAGTACTGGGTTCATATTATTCCCTTCTTGTTTCCATTTAGGAGAAAGGAGAATTTGCTGTTTCACTGAGTGAAGTCATTGTCACCTGGGCTTATTTACTTAAGGATAAACTGAACTTATTCCATGAAGGTTCACATGCTCCAGAGAATTACAACATCATACGGAAAGGCTATGACTCCTTCCTGAAGAGATCGAATACTGTAGACTTGATTGACATCTTTGGGATGGCTGAGCAGTTAAAAATAGAAAGCGATCCAGAAAATCGCCTTGCAGCTGTAAGTACCCCTGTTGGGAATCCTGCTTGCTACATATAAATGAGGAAATCTTCTGCAATGCTTTAGTGCAATGTGACCTCTGAGGCTCCTTTACTTTTTGAGGTGCTGTTTAAGTCATGGCTTATGTAGTGTTAAAACAATCACTCCCTTCATCCCCCCAGAATACCTCCTTAACCTCTGTAAAATAAAACTGGTTCAGGGCTGACTTCTCTTCATCTCTAAATGTTTTGGAATTTAGAAATGTCATTTCTAAAAGTCCATTTTCTAAATGTCATTAATAAAAATTACATTCAGATTATGTTGTGAATTGATGGTAGGGTAGCACAGTGCTCAGCATTGGGGAGCTGACTTCAGTTTTTGATCTGGGGTGCTATTTGTGTGGAGTTTGTATGTTCTCTCATTTGCATGGGTTTCCTCCCACAGTCCTGAGATGTACTGGTAGGTTGATTGGCTTGTTGCATTAAGTAGGCATGTCTGTGAGGCCCTACAATAGACTGACGTCCCATCCAAGGTGTATCCTGCCATGCGCCTGTTACTCGCTGGGATGGGCCGTGGCTCCCCTGCGATCCTGAATTTTGACTGGCATCCAGATTTTCAGGTGGGATTGTACTAGGGGAATCTTGGCTGTTGGTGATTATTCTCTCCTTTGAAAAAGGTCCAGCTGTTTGAGTTTCTGTCAGGTAACTCTGAATACTGCGATCAGATTGACCTTGTCCCTCCAGTTCCATCGACTCCATCCAGCAGGCCCCGATGGACAAGTTCCCAGGTACACTTAGTGCTGTTTTGACTCCAGAAGACAGCCACTCTTCTTTTTCCGTTCGTAATATTTTATGTTTGTATGTAGATGACACGATAGATAGTTGACATTTTAAATTCAAATCCTGTGGTCATCAGCAACAAACGTGCCTGCTTTTCGTAGCGTTTGAATCAATAAAATTGAGATCCAAGCGTAATGTTTTTCTAAGTTTTCAAAAATGATATTGGACACCTGCTATAGGATCCACGCGTCAAGGAATTGGATACATATTAAAGATTTGCTCAGCAAGCATCTGATATCGTGGTTCTGTACAATACATGGAGTACTTGTGCCTTAGTCTTATCTGCCTTGTTTGACGTAATAGATTTGAACTTTGGTTAGCCAAAGAACACAGTGTTCTCGGCTGTGAAACCGTAAAACTGACAAGAACATAGGTCTTCAGAGGACTTTTTTCCGTCGCGTTCTGCTCTTCCTGGCCAGTGTTTTCAGTGGAAGCTCCCTCAGTAACGAGAAAGTTAAATCCTATTGCCCTGACTGATGAGAGCAAATGGATCTAGTTTAGCAGGATTTATAAAATGACATATGATTACAGCAAGAATATCCGTGTCCGTGGAGTAATTCTTAAGCTCTTATGATCTTAATTAGAAGTTACAAGCAATGGATGGGACAGCCTTTGCTTAAGTTTGTTAGTAGCTTTTGATGTGTGTGTGTTCTGTGTTCTCTGATATGATGGGGGGAGGTATTGGTTGCTTGGTGATTTATGAGTACGTTTTCAGACATCTAGGATGCATTGCAAACAATTTGTGGCTACAGTGTGCTCTTTCATTCTTGATTTTAAAACGAACAATTTTCTAAATGCACTGTGAATATGTAGATGGGCTTATTGAAAGAAATGTGCAGGGTCTTTGAACTGTAAAGTATTGGCTGCTTGGTTAACAGTAGAGGTTGGCAATGAACAATGTTATTTTAGATTGTTTTAAATTGGGTGGGGTGGCCTTCACCAGCTATAGTCTTCAAGGTGCCTTTTTTTATTTGATAACTGGAAAAACATTTTTCCTATCTCTAAGTGTCATTTGAACGGTTTTACTCTCTCTTCGGCCTTATTCCTAAAACAGCTGCTGCGTTATTGTTTTTGAAAACAGATGTTCTATCCGTTTTGTGCAGGCTGAACTTAACGTTTGTTTTGCATTTCTTTCCAATGCAGTTGCTGAAAGTGATGAAGAGGCTAATCTGTGCATACTTAAACTTGCTGCTGAACTCCAAGAACGATCTGGCTGTGGCCCATGTGCTAAACATTCCTGACAGAGGCCTTGGAAGAGCTGCCTTCACCGATCTGAAGCATGCAGCACGCGACAAACAAACGTCTCTTTTCTTGGTAGGAGGCAAAAAGAGGACATTGTCTCTGGCAATAGGCTCGGGTGGGCGTTTACTGGTTACCTGTTCTCTCAAAAATGTGGGTTAACAGAGCAGAATTCAGAGGTTTTGTCAGCAATACCATACCATACATCCTTGCGGTATGGACAGTCTTATAAATGATCTACTGAGATACTGTATGTGAAAATGCTTTAGCCTAATTAATACTTTTTTACTGAATTTGCTTAGCTTTCTATCAAACAGCATTCGGGTCCTCTCTGATTTCAAATGTCCTGCATCTTGGATATGAATTTAATCTCTTTGATCTCAGACAGGTCTTCTTTTGGTCACTTCTGAAAACTAACTAGAAAAGGCAGCTGCATTGAAAGGGGCTGACTCTCTTTTTGCAGACTTCAAATAGTAAGGATTAGTCAAAATTGGAGGAACTTTGCTTTAACTCAGGTTTTATTTTAGGCTGCAACGTCCTTCGTCAGAGCCATACAGCTGGGTGGAAAAGGCTATGCTCCTTCAGAAACTGACCCACTGAGAAAACACTTAAAAGGCCTCTCAAGCTTTGTGCATTTCATGGATAATCTCGAAGAGCTGCTTGGAGAAATTCCTGACCCTTGGTGAGTGTTCATGGTCTCTTCCGCATTTATGTCCTTACATGCTTGCCATTTGCGAGTTCTGTCTCAACCATCCGTTTTCAACTCCAAAAATGGAGCATTTGTGATCCGTCAATCCTAATTCAACATCCATTGCAAATCGATCAAGGTGTTCCGTTGTGAAGGTTTTAAATTCCTTTTTTTAAATCAGATCAAGTGCTATTTTTGAAGATTTAATGGCGTGGCAGGGTTTTCAAGGTCAAGCTTCACTTTACTGTCACTCGACACTCATACAACGTACAAGAGTGCACAATACACCTGAACAATCAGAATAACGTCACAGAAGAACACACACGGGGGAGAGGCGAGTGGCAGTCAGTTAGCAGCAGTTGAGACAGTATAGGTATATTAATAAGAATAAAATAATGTAATGAGGAGATAAATGAATAAATACATGGGTATTTACAGTAGTAATGTGCAAATAAGCATTTTGAAATACAGGGGTGGTGGGGGGGGGCAGGAGACAAGTGTAACAACACATAGACGTAACACAACAGTGCAAACATGACAGGGCGTGCAGTCAGTGAGACGGTAGTGATAGTACAGCAGTGGGTGGGTGGTCAGTCCATGTGCCGTCTGGAATTCAGTAATCTGACAGTCTGCGGAGGAAAAGCTGTTCCCGAGCCTGGTGGTGCTGGCTCGCGGGCTGAGATACCGTCTTCCGGAAGGCAGGGGCGTAAAGGGGCTGTGAAAAGGGTGAGAGGGGTCTTTGGTGATGGTGCACGCTCTCCTGGCACACCGCGTGTTGTAAGTGCACTGGATGGTGGGCAGTGAAGTCCTGGTGATGGACTGAGCTGTCCTCACCACACGCTGCAGAGCTGCCCGGTCAGTTCCCATACCATACCAGAAGGCGATGCAGCATGTCAGGACGGTCTCGATGGCGCACCTACTGTATAGAAGCTGGTGAGGATGGGGGGTGGAAGTCCAGCTCTTTTCAGTCTCCTCAAGAAGTGGAGGTGCTGTTGTGCCTTTTTAACTAAGTGAAATGTATTGTTGGTCCAAGAGAGGTCTCCGGTGATGTGCACTCCTAGAAACCTGAAGCGGTGCACTAACTCCGCCGCTGAACCATCGATGCACAGGGGAGTGTGGACGGCCCGAGTCCTCCTGAGCTCAACAATCATCTCCTTGGTCTTGTTGACACTGAGAGACAGATTGTTGGCCTTACACCAGGCTGCAAGCCACTCCACTTCATCCCTGTTGGCTGATTCATCACCGTTAGTGATGAGGCCCACAACTGTGGTGTCATCAGCATACTTGATGATATGATTACTGCTGTATTGGGTAACACCATCATTTTCATCAAATGATAATGCTCCTGCACTGGCTAGTGAAAACTACCTCTTGGCACTAGCCTTCCATTTCCTTATTTCTTATAGCATGTATATCATTCTGGTCTCTTTCTCCTTTTGATCTCTTCCTTGCACTGGGACTCTGATGTTTGGTAGGTGTCTGAGGCTAAATGAGAGGCACCAAGCAGCAGCTGCCGGTCTGGAAACAGATCGGACCACTTAGATTGGCACAGGCTTATAGGTGATGCCCTGGTTTCGTCTCGGATTGCACCCTGCCCTGCTGTGGCATGTGCTATTTTGTGCCATGTTGATGGTAGCATGGAAAGGGCACGGCTCTGTACCTCTTTGTATTCCCCCGTGGCAAAGGGGTTTTATTTTAATTCCGTGTGGCTCTGTGTGATGAATGGGAAACTGCAGTCACAGTTTGTCAGTGATCTAGAAACAGTCCTTGTTCTTGGAGACTGTTGGGTACAACATCTCTGCGATATCATCATCATTGTGATGATGGGCGGGGCAGGAGTGTCCTGTCGCTGCGGAGCTCGACTTGTGGTGACTGATGGCTGCCTGAGTGCGCTGAGATAGCCCTGGAACCTCACTGCCCGGCTTTCCAGTCGACTCATAGTCACGCGACAGCAGCTAGGGCGACAGATGACAGGTTCGTGTCGGAGCGCTCTTGCAAGATCAGCGCCCGGTGGTCATGCCAGGCACGCCTTTGTGGCATGAGCTGTGGGGTCTAGGGCTGTGATACCAGTGAACTGGCACTGTGCAAGAAATGTGGCTGAATCCCAGAAGACTGCACCTACAACCCGGTGCAAAGCACGTGTTCCAGCTTGTATTGCGTCCACACACACCGCTAGCCTGTGGCCTTCGTGGGAGACTCCTCTTCCTGAATTTATCAGCCGAATGAGCTCGCGTTTCATGTCAGTTCTACGAGATGTCGGTGCGCTTACTGTCCTACAAAAGATCAGGAAAAATATTTCCTTGGTAACTTTGTGAAATGTTGCAGTTATAAGCGATGCGTTTCTTGTAATGCTCAGTATACCATTTATACATCCTCTCCTTCGTGAGTGAGTACCTTAAAACAAATATAAAAGAGAAGAGTGCAATTTTGCCTTTTTTCTTTGTAATTCTGATGGGGGGGGATATAAATAACTGAGTCTTGCATCTACATGAGGACAGTGAATGTACAAAGCATAGTTTCATTTTCAGTGTACTTTGTATATATTGGCTGTATTGCAATTCAGAAAGGCAGAAGGGATTACACTGGTGTCTGGATGCACAGCCTACAGAAACATATAGCAAGGGTTGCGTGCGAAATAAGGTATGATGTAATGGGATGAGAGCTCTGGACCTCCCTTGTGCTTGGCCTGTTGGTGCCTCTCAATCCAAGAAGCCTTCCAGACTCTACTATCCCTGTGCTCAGCTGCCTTACCCTTCAGTTCAAGTGGAAGTATGGGAGGGCCCAGTTTCATGAGCATGTTAGAACCTGAAGTTATTGGCGCATCTTGTTCTAAAATAGAGAAACCGCACAAGATCAACTTCAAAAGTCATGACGTCGTGTTTGTGGTGGTTTGGTTCTGTACCATTTAAGTCAGGACAGCTGAAAGCTATGAAATATTTAGGTTGTCCTATTGGAGAATCCTGTATCATCTGCTGGTAGCAGAGTTTGGTAAAAAAGGATAAATGAATTGCAGATAGACTATAAATCTATCACTATAAATCTCTTTAAAACAGACAACAGGGAGGGGGGTGGTGTTGAAAATATAATACATTTAAAATGTGAATTTTCAGCTTGGTTGAACCCACCTAGAGGAAACTAATGCTTATGGGATAACTTCTTTTTAGTGAGACTGAAGCAGAGAGATTGAATCCACCCCATCAAGACTGATAGTGCTCTTGTTTAGTAGTTTCTTCGTGTTTCTAAAGATGGTTTGATTCCATTTTTGAAAAAAAATAATAATTTCCAGAGGCATGTTTAGCTTAAACGGTTTCTCTTGAAGCTGTAAACAGGACGTTTGTTTGAGGAACTGATACTTCAAGTCTTTTTTTTTTATTCATGGGTTAAAAATAAATACAAATGACCTTATATGCAGTCCACTTTGCCTTTGAGTACTGAAGTGTACCCTTGTAATAAACTGTTTATGATCAGTCTTCATACCATTTGCTTCCACTCCATAATAGCTATAGAATTACATTTGCCTTAAACATGCTGCCTTGAAAAGTCTTTCTCTGGATATTGGACAAACTAGGGAAAGTGCTGACCTTAATATAATAACAGAATACTGACGTATTCTTCCTGTTCTTGGAATGTGAGCTGGGTCTGTTTTATATTTTAGCAGTCTTTTGAATTTAATCCATGACCGTGGCTTTTTTCTTCCTAATTCTTAGTGGAAAAAAAGATATGTGTGTGTGTGTGTGGGGTGGGAGTTTCAGTAAGAAGGCTGCACACTCTGTACATTAACGCTGGGACTGTCATTTATTGCAGGAGGCTGAGATCTGACAGTTGACAACAGTCAAGTCAAGTCTAGACGGGGAGAGGTTATTAATGATAGGAAGTGGAGCCAGCATGTATGGAATTATCTTTAAACAGAACCTGTTTTTTTTTAAACTGAATTCATCATTAACTATAAAAAAGTAAGTCAAATGATTGCTGTACTGATTAGCTCTGACTGCTGCCCTATAGCCATTGAATATGTCAGGTGTTTATTTAGCCCCCTATGATGCGGTTTTGCGGATACTAATTAGTCCTAGATTTGTTTAAATTAATATTAGGATGTCCAGGATTAGTGATAAGTAAGGTCTGGGGATAATGTTTCTGGGATAAGTCTTTTACCCAAAACAAAATATTGAAGACGGGCTGCCTCGTTTAAATCTGAGACAAAAAAGTCCAGCAGATTGGAGCTTGTTTTAGTATTTTGAACAAACAGTAGTTTACAGTCATTTTAAAACATTTACCTCTTCTCAGAAACAGAAGCTTCACAAAAATTCTGCGCTCGGAATTAGAATTAACTGTGCTCACGATTTTTTTAGAGCTCTTGCAGTATGAATGTGTGGAACAAGATACCTGTAATTGAAATTATGGAAACTTCTATGGCCAAAGAAAATCAATGTTTTCTCTGTCAATTCTTAGAAATGATTTTTTTTTAGTTTTTCAGAGAAGTAGAATGGCAAAATGTGTGGAATAATTATTGTATAATTCTGAACTAGTGTCTTGCGTTTTCTTTTGTCAAGTTGTAACACTTCCAGTAGAAGACCTGGGTTCAAGTCAGTGCATCACAAAGGCCTTCTCTGGCTAGCCTGTCATTAATGTGATTGCATCACAACGCAAAAATGCCGCCCTTGGAAATGTGTAATTAGAGTCTGGTCTGGCTGCTTTTATATACATTCATCTCCCTTTTTTTTAAACAAAATGCCTATTTTGAAAAAAATGTATTTCTTAAATATAATTTTCAAAGAATGTTCTTTTAAAGATGTTTCTTTTAAACATGTAAACAAGATAATTTTAGCATAACCAAAATATGCTGTTACTGGGGGGGTGCTCAAGCTCGCAGAGCTCTTTCTAAAGCCCGAAGACCACTTCACATTGATTGCATTAAAAAAAGACCGTGAAACTTGCAAATGTAAGTTGATTTTTTTTTTTTAACATTGAGGCTTCGTGTTATGCTAACATCTGTTTTCCCTGGTGGTAGTGGTATTTTTTTCTATCATTCTAATATAGTACAAGCCAAGAGCTGGTCACCATCTTCACTTAGTTTTTAACTCTTTCACCGAACAGGCTTTGTGTAAGTTGTCAAAAATGAGCCACAACTTCTTCGAATTATTGTTTCTGTCTTTGGGAAGTACAGCATCCTAGTGTCCCAGGTGTGTTTCTGAACAGCTATGCCAGAATTACAAATGAATCCATTTTCAATCTAATTTTTAACAGCTTTTAAAATGATTTTTAGCTCTACCACCAAGCAGGGCTTCTTTGTAAGATTCTGTCTGGTATTATTCTTTACATTGGTGCTTTTATCCAAGGTAGTTTGATGCATTGTACAGTACACATTTACACTGTTGATACAGCTTTTTACTGAAGCAGCCTGAGAGAAGTACTTGACTCAGGCATACAACATCAGAGACTCACTAGAGTACTGAATCTGCAGTCTTCCAGCTCTGAGTCCATTGCCCGGGATGAGAGGTGTTATTTCATGGTGTGTTGGTCTATACTGTCCATTTATTGTGCCCAATGGGAATCGTTTTTCTTTGGCATCATCTGTGTTCTGTTTTAGGTATGATTCACTTTATGCTGTTATAGCTATGTAGGTTTTCAGGTCTAGAAATGGGTATGCCATTTATTAACCAAGGTGTAGTAAGTACGATTTGCCGGAGTTAATGAATGTTCAGTAACCTTAGAGGAATTGATGACGGGAGTATGATAACAGAACAATTCAATTTTCGTTAATTAGGTTTAGTTAATGATCATGATTCAAATGCTGGGTCCCTGTAATTGTAGGCGTGGCTAAGGTGCCTTTTCAAATGCAATGTGCTCTGTGTTTGTGTTTGGCGGTATGCAGTCCACTTGGATGCATCAATGTCATTGAGTTTACAAAGGGCAGATCGTTTAGACACATTCCTCTTTTTTTGGCACCTTCCCAGCTTCTAGTAGCCTTAACTGATGGCTTGAAGCTTCTGTAGAGACTTGCATTTGTGAGAATTTTGCCTTCCTGAAGCATTTGTCTTGTGTGGTATTGGCCTCTAGTTCATCTCCTTTCAGTTGAATGCATATCTTTTATATCGTAGGTTGTATTGTAGTGTTTCTGGGAGCATTGGCACCTACTTTTATAGATAAGTTGTTTGAGGGGAACACAAACTGGTTTCATCCCACGGTGGTCATTCTGCACCAGCTGACCCAAAGCACAGCAGATTGGAAGGGGGGCAAAAAATGACTAAGAATTGAATGGGAGCTTTAGGGCGGTCAGATTGTACAAACCAGGGCTGGAGGATAGCCAGGAAACCAAGATTACCACCCTTAATCTTACAAAACCGTGTCTTGGGATCTTTAATGAGCAAGTCGATGGGCCCTTGGCTTAACATCTCATCTGAAGGACAGAATCTCTTACAGCCGTTACCATACCTCAGCAGTGGTCTGGAAGTTCTGGTCCAGTGGTAAGAGGACCACTTTCACCTTTTGCAGCAGATATCTGCAGTCCTCAGATAGCAAGCTGTTTAGTTGTCCTCGGAGGTCTCCCGTCCCAGAACTGACCAGGCTCAGCCTGGTTTATGTCCTCAGATCTAATGAGCATGGGGTTCGGGTTAGTGAGCCTGCTGTGTATTTGCTTGTTACGTTCATTATGTCTCACCTACCTGCTCTTTGATTTCAAAGTCCAAGCGTGTTCACTGCTCTGCGCTGCAAAAGGAACTCGTGAGCAATTAAAAATGTAAGGTATGGTATTTGAAATGGTTCCATTTCTTTCCATTCTTTACTTAAGTAGCTTAAACAGGATGTCCAAGCAGTGGAGCAGTGTAATTCCTCTGTGTGTCAAGGAATACTTCTTGTACCAGAGGGGATTTTGGAGGCAGTGTCCATTGCTGACATCCGATCCATCATTCAGATCATAGTCCAGCCGTGCCCAGGGCTGCACCAAAGAGGCGTCCGTCCTGCTCCGTTACATGTTAGCCAGTTATTTTGCACCATAGCCAATGTGGTGGACGTGGATCAGTGATGCACGCCTCCAGTCCCAGAGCTGTCGCACTGTCTGTGGAGTCTTGTTCTTTAAAACGTGCGCACTAGGAATGACTGCGCTATTCATCAGTGAAACTGAACTGATTTAACTCTTAAAAGAATTTCAGCTGTGGATTTAAAGAGACCTAAAAACCAGTGGGATGCTGGCCCTCTAAGGCTTAATTGTTAACATTTTGTTTTGGACAGTTGAGAGTGCCCTTTAGTACATTTTCTCCCCTCATCTGAGGAATCATGCATCAAAAACAATTGATTTCGCCCCACCTTTTTTTTACCAGCCCATTGCCTTTTAATTGTGAGAGCTCCTGTGGCCTTCAGTAACTTATGAGGTTTTGGCAGTGCCCGCGACATTAGCACATTTTCACTTTTCTGATTTCCTTTAAGGTTTAGAAAAGTAGGCTAATGGATTAAAGCTGAGAGAAGCTTATCCATACTAAGTGTTTCTGAGGCTAGCATCTTACTGCCAAGTATTTCAAGGCAGCATTTGCATGAATCGGTTCACTTATCGTTAAAAAGGCTGCCTAACATTTGTCACTGCATTTCCATTACTCGCAAATATACAGTATGTGCCTTTAATTATTTTGTCTTTAATTTCCGTTTCCCACACTCCTCATATGAATGGGGCTGGAAGACCATGGTGGAGTTCAGAGGTCCGGGTGCGAGTTGTGGAAGAATTCGTAGAGGATAATTCCACTCTGAGGCAGGGAGGGGGAGTGATGTTTTGGCTGTGGAGCCGCCTTCAGGTATGAGGGAAAGAAGCTACAGACGGACCTGGAGAAGGACCCACAGCCAAGATGTTTTCCTCCTCTTTCCAGCTTGGAACTGAAATTCCTTTTATCCCTAGGATCACACAGCACTATCTTTCTCTCTGGCTTAAGGCAGTAATGTGCCGCAGAGGGAAACCTCTGCAGAAGAGTGGAACGAATCCCAGTAAAGGGCCTGATAAAGGAGGCTTAAGGCTGTGAAGGGCAGCACTTAGTGGAGCAGAGACTTCCAGCTCTCCATGTACCTGGCGACTCCCTGCCCAGCAGCTTTTAGAGCTGCTGTAACTTTTAAATCCTGAATCCCTGAAGACCGTTACTATTTTTTTTATCTCATGGGTTAATGTTTAATCTATACATCCGTTGGTATAAAAATCTGAAGACTCTTGAGCCCTCGGAGTGCAAAGTTTGTTTGCTTGAGCAAATTGCTTGCTTAATTGTTGAATAATGTAAAAGGATTCCCCCTCTTTCTAAAAAAAAAAAAAAAAAAAAAGATGTTTCGGGGTGTCACTGGTGTCCAGGACCAGTCCTGGAAAGCCTGAGCTGTAGAGGGTTCATGTGGGAAGCAGTGATAGGTGAAGTGACCTTTTTAAAGCAAAGGGATCGACTGAAGGGATGCTGAAACTGGGCTTTCATGCTGCAGCTTGGTTTCCCCTGTTAATACAACTCACAGACAGCTTCAGCAAGTGCTCGAGGGTGACCTACTGTATGCTGGTTAATTGAGAGTCTTAAAGTAGTTCCATTGCTTCCCAAAACAAAACATCTGGCTTCACCACATTCTGTCAGCTGAAGTGTGTCTTGAGCAAAGCCGCGACATCAAAGCCGCGCCGCCGTGGCCCTCCGGCGGGCGCGGGGAAGCTCTGTGAATGGCGCGCATTGTTCTGCGGGAGCGCAGAGGGGCGACGCTGCCAAGAGCTGCTTTTCTCCAGCCTGGCAGGGGGTCGGATCCTGTCCGCCATCGAGGCCGGCCTGCTGAGAGGCGGGAGCAGCGGGGACCTGGTGGGCCGAGCGGCGCGGGAGGCCCTGCAGGAGCTCCAGCGGCGGATCGGCGCCGGCCCGCGGGGGGAGGCCACCGACGCAGGCGCCGCGGGCATCAGCCCAGCACGGGTACGCGCCTCGTTCACGCCAGGCCGAGATCCTCTATTCAGCCTGCACGGCGCAGGCTGGAGGAGACATCCTTCTCTCACTGCACCTGTTAACGTTCCTTCATCTCCTTTTTAAAAGCCTGCTGCTTCAATATACTGTTTCTTATTGTCAGCCCAAGAATACAGCTCTATTACACCACGTACTGGAGCAAGGGGTGATTGTATTGGGCGTGATATCTGTAACATTTTACTTCAATATGTTTTGACATCTCCAGTTCCCTTCACCTCCACTAATGGCCATCTCCCCCTAACCTCTGGGTTAGCAATTTGGGCGTTAAGTGAGGCTGATCACAATGAAAAAGCAGGGGCCCCGATGTTGATCTTACCTGGAGAGAGCCAGAGAAGGCAGAGCCACTGCAATGCTTTTACTGATCTCTTCGTGTTGTGGCTTTGTCAACATGAAATCCATTTCTTTGAGCCCCTATGAAATTTGCAGCGACGGAGGAAGCGCACGTCGGTACTAACGGCCCTGTCTGGTTTTTTCAGCCCAGAGCTTATGCGATAAACCACGCCACAGCCTACAGCGGCAGAGACACTGTGAAAGTGCTGCTTGCGCTGTTGGACGAGGACGCTCTACGTCCCCCGAGCAGGAACAAAGCTCAGCTATTTCTCGGAGATGAGGGAGTCCTGGGTGGAGATGAAGGGGCCTGTGTCCTACAGCTCTTTAGGTATGGTCACTCCTGAAATATGCAGTATGTGAACGTGTCTGGTGCAGCCAAAGGTCTTCAACTACGTTTTCATTATATATGCATGTGTGTTGAATATTGTTATTGTAGCTGTGTGGGGGTAGTGGTTAGGGCTCTGGGCTCATAATTGGGAGGTTGTGGGTTCAAATCCCAGGTGGGGCACAGGTTTTGTGCCCTAGAGCGCAGTACGTCACCCTGGCTGCTCCAGTGAAAAAGCCCAACTGTATCAAGAAATGCAAATGTAGCCCGATTTGGATGAAAGCGTCTGTCAAGCGAATGATATTGTTTCCTGTGTTAGATCTAATTGAATTGCCAGCAATGTGAAATGGTTTTGTCGACAGACCGTTTATGCCGAATTTCCTCCTGTTTTTGTTCAAGGTCCCCCGAACCTTCAACTGGATCATCTCCAAAGCCACTTAGACACCGGGTTCGGGATCGTGGAAATAAAACACAACCACAGGTACCAGTTATTTTGTTTTCTTTTAAAATCAGAATTCAAAATTGTGAGGGTAACTCCCATTGTCAACATGTACACCCCCTTAATGATCTTTTCTCCTAGAAGAATAAACATCTCATATTTCAAGAACTTTTATTTCTTCTTTCACCTATTAATTTTCTTTATAATCTCTGGATATACTTTTGCTGTACTTTAATGTCTTTTAAAGAAGAAAAGACAGGTATGTCAAAACAGTTTTTCATTGAATGGGATTTTTCTGAAGGTGTAAAGTCAGTCCAAGTAGCTGAACTGGCTTGCACATCAGACATCATAGCCAACTTACTGCTAAGTAATGTTTTATTGTCAAGTTGTAAAAGACTTTAAACAAATAAAACCTGGATCTAAAACTGCCACTATTCATTAAAGCTAGGCTGCTTTTTGTTACAAGAAGTAAAAATACTGTTTCCTAGAATTGTCCAAAAATATGCTAAATGCATTTTATAAAATAACTTCTTGATTACAGCTTTATTTGATTGTACTAACAGATGTTAATGTAGCTATCCACTTGCTTGGTATTTTACTGTGAAAACAGCTTCAATGCAATGTAATAGTCCCAGAGCTATTCAAAGTTTCCTGAATTTGTTTGAGTTTAAACTTTCTGGTTCAATTAAACTTTGAAGACATTTGTATCACTCCATTTGCTCAAATAACAGTGGAAACTTAAACTGCTGTTGTTTCCTCTTATCTGCTAAATGATCCCATCAGCCATTTCAGTGGGTTTCTGCATGCATGCTTGACCATACCTTACATTGACCTAAAATTGCATCTCGGAGTATTATACTGCCTTCTCTCTTGGCCTTAGTGTTTGCTTTGTTTGAGGTGCAGTAACTGTAATTCTGCATAGTTACCATCTTAAGAGCTATGTGTTGGGTTACATTGGGATGGTGTAGTCCTTCTGTTGTGCAAAAAGACAGGTTAGTTCAGAGTAACAGCAGGTGTCTTTGTTGCTAACGTTCTTTGAACAGGGATCTTTTTTTATGCCCATCAGTAATCCCCTGAGTTAAATTCAACTGGTAATTGAAAGCATCTGCTTTTCCTGGAATTAGATCATTTGACATGGGGTGAAGTGCTCACAGTTACAGTATATACAATGCTCTTCTATACACAAGATGAAGTGGAATGCACTTTATTGATATTTCTATAATCTGTATTTTGCTGTAATTCATCAGCACTGCACTAATAAAGTAAAATGCATATGCAAAAACTGTACAGATTAGAAGTTTTTTCTTCAAACGAAATTTATTGCACGAGTTCCTGCAATGAACCCCATCGTTCAGACATATTAAATTGCAGCACAAGTTTAGGGATGTTGTTTTAGGTGCTGTTTGTTTTTAGAAATGTTTTTGACAATCTCCTCTCAGGCTTTGATCTCATTGTTTTGAATCCAGTGTGCTCTGTGAAGCATGTTTTGAGTTGTCCATTCCTGCCATGGCTGACAGGTTTAAAGAGAAACCCTAGTATCCGTAATCCAGCCAGGGCTGAGATCAAAAGTAGAATAAAGCACAAAAATCTAAGTGCTTGAGAACTGGGATTCGCAAACGCCCTAAAGATTAGTACATTAAGTTTTTCTTTGGCTAACTTTTCTGCATGGAAGTCTGCAAAGATACTTCTTATTTTACTTTGGCGGGAGCTGAACATTTTGAAGGTGGAAGCATTTCTCTGTACTGATTTTGCACATCCCTGTGTTTTACAGATGCTTGCAGTCGGCTTAATACTGATCTCTCAGCTGTAGCAGCTTCCCAGTGTTTCTGTGTTCTGAAAGCTATTCGGACTCGCTTTCTTAGTCCACCTGCTCCTAACAAAAGGTCTTGTTGCAGTTGCAATGAGACAAGAGTGTGCTTGAGCCTCAAGAGCCTAGAGCCAGGGTGATGTGCCTGCTATATCAATGAAGCAGTAGACAGGTTCAAGCATTCATACATGTTTTGTAGAAAACATGGGCGAACAAGTGTTGACCCTCAAGCGTGACATCCGCAACGATGTTGAAAAGGGATGTTTAAGTCATTTTCTTGACCAGCTTATTTTAAATCAATGAGCTTAATACTCTTAAATTGTGCTCATTTTGTTAAGTGTCCATTGAGAAACGCATCTGGTTCATCTTGATACAGTTTTACACAAAATCCTAATATGGACATGGAAAATCAGGGGTAGCTTCATAAAACTGTGTTTGGTAGATGAGTACTGAAGGGCTGGTGTCGGCAGGTTTCATTTCAGCGTAGTGCTTAACGATTCAATAACAACCAATTACTGGCCCAAGCGAAGCAGTTTTGCAGCTTTCCCAGCCTCTCAAGGAGCTGCCCTTGGAATTGGAATTGCCCATCCCTCACACTACATCACAATGGATCCTGGGTGCTTTGCCCATTAAGCATTTGTATAATGTTATTTGCAGAACAAAGCAGTATCCTGCAAAGTTCCTTTTCCTAGGCTGTTTGAAATGTGTGATATTGCCCATTACATTTAATGGCACGTTTATTAAATAAAGATGCTGCTTGCTTTAGAAGCGTGAACAAGCACGCTCGATGAAGGAAACGTAACCAGAAACCATGCTATTGGCTTCCATGCCTGGCTAGCTTGTCCCACACTCCCACTACCCTTTAAAGAAAGAAGTGCCTCCTGTTCTCACTGGTAAATGCAGTTTCCAAATATATTCCCCTGGTTTGTGACTTTATCAGTGGCCTTCAGGATTTTGAATACTTGCATCAGATCGTAGTCTTTTCTGTTCAAGTATAAATAGATTGGTTTCTTCAGCCTTTTACTAGTGCATTATAAAATTATTAGCATATCCCTTGATTTAAATTAGAAGATGCACCTGACGTTTCAGCATAGACACCTAAGTCTGGAGCTTTGCCTATGAGGTTCTGATTTTCAAGCAACTTATTTTTCCAAAGCAGTGCTTGTTTGAGTTTAATTTAAAGGCACAGTTGAGTGGTGTGTCTGCGTGTGTGTCTGCGTGTGTGTCTGCGTGTGTGTCTGCGTGTGTGTCTGCGTGTGTGTCTGCGTGTGTGTCTGCGTGTGTGTCTGCGTGTGTGTCTGCCTGTCTTTACCTGGACGCTGAGAAACAGGATTGAGTTGGCCTTAAATGACAGGAACTAATGTGTACATTCAGGATTGCGTCACTATTGAGATTAAAATTAGTGAAGAAAGTCCATGCGCCTTAAACATGCTGCTAATCAGCTGTTCACTATTCCTGCCAAAGATCCGACCACGTGAACAGCAGAACATGGTTCTGATTTGTTCATAAATGTCCTTTGTTTGCAATTTATATGAGCCAATGCAGGAAAGCCATATCTTTTTTTATTTTGTAGAAAAAAAACAAACCAACAGCAGAATAAACATTAAAATTTACAATAACCTAATTTATGAATGATTTTCATTATATCTCTTGTTAAAGTGCTGAGTCCGGTCTAAAAGAGGAATGTGGATTAATGTGGCTGTCCTGCATTTTACTGTAATTTTTAAACTTTTTTTAAAAGTTATTTTTAGATAACTTTGCACACCTGCATTACTGACCGGACAATGTGTTAGAGGAGGAGCTGTCCTTCAGTTTAGACATTAAACCCATTTCCTTGGTCATTACAAAGTTGAGGAAGAGTTGGAGTGTTAACCCTGGAGTCCTGGCTCAATTGCACCCTGAACTTGGACAGTCAGGCCTCTCTAAAGTTCCCCTTTAATTCAGCTGGTGGAGCGATTTCTCACTTTTTGAGGTGATTTGGTGTACAGCGGGCTTGCTGGTGCAGAATGGCTGTTGTCACCCAGGCTGCTGCTCCTCTGGGGTAAATAAAGTGTCTCATGTAGGGGCGGGCCCACTTCAAGATGAAAAGGCAGTACAGTATACAGTATGCAGTCAAGGAATGACCGTCTTGTAGTCGAATTTCAGATATCGCATACAATCAGAATCGTAAAAAATGTGTTTTACAAGGATGAAATCTTAGGATATTGGTTTAAATGCAGACTCGTACAGCACCAAAGGAAAAGGCAGTTTTAATTGTTCTACTTGGGAGCAATAATGAATATTAAAAGGATGAATGCAGTAGTGTTCTAGTAGGCAGGTCATTTTCCTGACAATAGCGTCATTCTTGTCTGAGTTGTGGACAGCTGTGCTCGTCTTTGTTCATGCTCAGAGAGTCTGTGTGTTTGTACTGAATGACACAATATCTGCCAGTTTAACGTGCAAAATCACATATTCCCTATTCGGTCTGGATTATGGGGTCTTGGATGAAAGGAGCAGAGCAGGGTGAAACCCAACCGAAGGTTAAGCACAACTTTCAAATTAGCAGCTCAACAGACTGAGATTGTCGGATGAGTGAGCCTCTCTCTGCCCCTTGTCCAAGTACCCACTACCTGCATCCCCATCTTTTTGCCCGTGTCAGCTGCGTGTTGAGTGACAGTCGAGAGAAGGCTTCACAGGCTCACTGACACTTCTTACTGCCCTTTTCATTACAGTGGGCATAAACGGAGTAGGGCATTACCTGTGAATGCAGAAGGAGAAGGTGCAGGCATCCGATTCATGTTAATTCAAGATTGTAAAAGTTTGTCATTACTGTTGTTTTTTTGATCAATCAGTGTTATTGTTCATTTATTTAAGACCAATGCATTAGTACTTTAATTATCTTATAAGGGTTCTTTGTCTTTTAGCCTTACCTGCCATATACTGCAGTACTTGATCTGTCGGTATTGGGTGGACTTGGTTAAATGTGAATTGTGCTGTTCGTGACAGTCCCCTGAACCAAACCCTCACAATTGTCAAGACCCTCATATATTATGTGGGAAGAAATGGAGGCCAAATTGGGTAAAAAAAAACATACAAATCAGAACCTTTCATGAATGATCAGTCACAAATGCTTTCAACTGCAGCTTAACACAGTTCTGTATATTTTTTTTACAGGTAATGGGAAATGCCATTAAATCTCAGTTTGCCTGCACATATAGAGACAGCGACCCGGATAGGGACAGAACCCTTCTGGTCCGCAGTCTTGATCTGGGACCCTCCTGCATTCACCCAGCTGCTCGACAGGCCAGCCCTCCTGGTGGCTCCTGTGACAAGCGACCTGCTGCAGGTCAGTAATGGAGTGGTTTGTCATTTCCCATAAAAGAAGAGAACGTGTTATTAGGTTTTAAATTCAGGTTCTCTGAATTTAAAGGCATTTGTGTTCCCTCCTTTGCTTGTCTAGAAGATCTGGACTCCACATGTAGGTTACTTAGATGATGCTGATCATCCCTCATAACAGTGTTATAAGCCCTCTTAATTGAGAGGGGTTTCCTTTCTTAATAGACGATACCTTCAGGTGCTCCCAATCTTGAGAGAGAGGTGACCTATAAGACCAACTGGACTGGGGTCCACCAGTACCAGGGTTGGGGGCATTTGCCTTACAGCCCTGCTTAGGCCTGGCGCATGCTGTGATGTGTGTGGCAGGTTCGTGGTTCACCAAGGAATTCCTGTATCCCCAACCAGTGCCAGTTACAGCAACTTCTAATTGCTAACCTCCGAACGGCCTGGATGGATGAAATGGTCACTTCTCATTTGTGACCTTGCATATGATCTTATGCCTGGGATCCTGACCAGTGCCCGTGATGCTCAGACATTATTTTCCCCTTGGAATGGGGGAATCCGATGCCCTGAGGCACAGGCTGGATTTAAATCTGTCATCTCTAGGCTGGATTGGATTTATATGCAATCCATGTGGGAGCTTTTATTCCTACTAAGCTGCAGTTAGTCCCCCAGATGTTTATTTTTTTAGTAAGTCAGCATTTGATTTTCTCCCATTGTTCTCATTTGGGACCGGCAGTTGTTTTTTTTCTTTCCTTTGGAAGATTTCTTCTCTTTCTACATGCAAATTCTTTTCAGTGTGGTATATTAATTGGCAGCACCCATTACACCATTTAAGGTTTAAGAATTTTTTTTAAGCCTGTTCTAATTCTTTGTACAATCCTTTTACACTTTTCTTTTCCTCAGTACACTTGTGTTTTCCCAAATGAAAGAACCAGTCTGTAAGTGATTTCATGTTTTGTAAACTGTTTTTTCCCTGCTATGTGAGAGTGAGTCCTACAGTGTCAATTTCACCGGGGAAAGACTGGAAAGGCATTATGTTAGATGTCAAAATGACGGATGTATGGTTTCAGGACTTTCAAATACATGTCATGCCTCTAAACCTGAAGGTGAACGTCAGCGATTTCCGGTTCCTTTCCTCGCATATTTATTTTTTCACTTTTTTTTTTTCTGGAAACGACAGCGCATGAAGGAGTGACCGAGAGCACAGAAAGTGAAAACTTAATCAAGAGACCTGCCTTTGGCTCCACTTCTGGAAACACTCAGCAGAAAGGAAACCTGAGCAATAAGGGCAGAGGGATTGCGAACACTCAGCCAGGAAACAAGAGCTGCAAGAGGAAAGGGCTGGACGCGCCTCGTGAAAACGGGCCCTGCAGTCAGGAGAACCAGCCTCCTCCGAAGAGAGCTCCCGAGGCACCCAAAACCCCAGACAAGCCCTCTAGAAACCCGGGTGGCAGAGCCAGAGCACCAGGGAGAACCAGCAAAGCTGCTGCCAAGCGAAAGTTGATCGCAGGGCAGGGGAAGCTGACAAACTTCTTCAGATTGTAATATAACAGAGCCGGATGGCCGTTCAGAACCAAATGCCTCAGCCCCAGTGGACTGACGGGACCAACCCCAGACATCGCGATTGCTAATCTGTTTTCAAAGGGATAATGTTGTGCACCCTGATTCATATTCTCCCAGGTCGGTTACCTAACTTCTCATTAGGATTCAGGAGGGTTTAAGTGCGCTGACTTCTTTTTCAGTTCACATTTCTGTCTCGGGTGGAATTAACCCAGAAATGAGTCCACATCATGACTGGGATTTGTATTTTGGGCTAGCATTGGCAAGCAAAATCTTTCCTTAGAGATGTCATATCCATCTGCTCTCTTTTTTAACCTTCTCATTGTTTTTTTTTATGTATACTGCCTTTATGGTAGAAGGAGAAATGTAAATAAAAAGTGAAGTAAAACATACATATAAAACTCAGCTTCGTGCTCCAGTTTGTGCGTTTGTCCTTTTTTTTTGGTTATCATGACCAAAAGACTCTCACCTGTAACCCTTGTTCTGAATGAACTGGAAGGTATGCATGTCACACGTTCAGACAACATTTTTTTTATGCAGGTTCTCAGATCATTTTAATAAACATTTTATACATTTTCCAGTGTATTGCAATAATAAAACAGTTTGAGCGTAACGAGCAATGCAGCGTGGTGGGACACGGGTGGAGCATGGGCAGTGCTGGGGTGCTCTTGGCCCTCGGCTCTCACACCTGCCAGCATGGTCGGTACACTCTTCCCAGCATGCATCTGAGCACTAGAAGAAAACCAGAGAGACGGGACTTGATCATCAATACCCATGTGCAAGGGCAATCGCCAGCATCTATTTTTTTCTCTTTGTGCTAAAAAATAAAATAGTCTTTACATTTAAAATGGAGGTAACATTTTCATAGGTCTAATAAATCACAACAATGTACATGTTAAAGTTCTGTGAGCAGGAGAAGTATTGGCACAAGCTTACTGTCAAAGTCTCTTCTGCCCACTGGAATGCTGGAGCTCAGGTCTGATTCGGTGTCCCTGCGTTCCTCTTTCACAAAGGCCTGGACTTTCTCTGGCTGCTCTGCATCCAGCTCTCTGACGGTGTAGTAGGGCAGCTGTCTGGCCGGCAGATCCATGGACAGGGCAGGTCTGTAGAGACCTCTGTAGTTCTTTTTCATGCCGAAGTCCTGTTCGCGGTCAAGGTCAAAAAGACTTAGAAATGAAGGCTACAGCCTGTAAGACGGTGTGAGCTGGGAAACTGTTCTGGCAGAAAGCATACATACATACAGTATATATATATAAAATATAAGAAAATAAAATTTTCTCTTTTCTACAGCGGCTGCAGGTGACTGGTTTTGATACACAGTTACCATGCCTCATGTTTGTGATATTCTTAGTAGAGTGGTAGACATTTTGAGCATTTGACAAAGTGAAACATCTGTTCCTGTCATAGGACGAAATGCTAAAATAAATCTGCCAGCTGTTCGGGAGAGCAAGGAGAGACTTACTGTGAAAATGAAGATCTTTGAGTTTCCCCCTTCGTTTCCCACGGTGCCTTCTGGGGCCAGGTAGCGGTTTGATGGCGCGGTGCTGATGCCCTTGTCAACCACCTCTTCATTCAGGAACGGCTCGTGGCTGAAGGCATCGTTCAGCATTCTGGAGTCCTCGATCTTGGCAGCAGATACTGCTATTGAGTCTGTGTGGCATTCAAAAAGTAGCACCACCGCCAGTAAAATGGAGTATGCCGAGAAACTCATTCTGACTTGATTCAGGTTCAACAGGTTCGCATAGAAACCCAACTAATCAATTGCTTTCCCTGACTGACTGCATCCCACAGGTTTGTCCATCCCTTTATATATGGTGGCAGGAGAAGAGAAATGGAAATAAGGTGACGTCTAACTTTGAACAGCCTTTTTGTGAGTCAGATGTGATTAAAGGTGCGAGACCCCTGAATGAGGTTTGTTTTCATCCTGGTAAAAATAAGTTAAGCTTCACAGAAAGGTGGTTGAGGTTGTCTGCGAATCAATGAGAATTACACAGTGGGGTGGTATTGTAGTAGTCAGTACACTGGGCAATCTAATTTTAAAGATTATCTTTGAAGTGTTTTTTCTGATTGAATTAATCAGCTGGTGAGGAATGAAAGAAAGGTTGGACTATAGACTTCTTTTCTTCTGCAAGAAGAAAGTCGCAGTAAGTGTGCTGTATCTCTTAAACCCGCTTCCCTCACCGACACTGAAGTGTGCAGTGTGCCTCCTGATGGTTCTGCCACCTTGCTTTGATGTGGCATTTCATTTTCAGAAAGAAAAGAAGTTGAAAAAAAATTGCCCTGTTGGCAATGCATTGGTTTGCCGATGAAGGAAACATTTGGAGTCTTCATCACAAACTTTAGGTTTGTGTTTGCCATGAGGATGTTCTCTGCAATCACAAGCCTGGCTGTAGTCATGCGATCTCCGTTCTCTGTTTTTCAAACATGAATGCCAAAGGCTGGGGTTGTGTTCTTTGTGATAGCAGGACACATCTCATTAACTGTTAGTGATGATGGCTGTCTTCCATGAGTTCACATAGAGCAGGGGTGCCCACACTGGTCTGGTCTGTTTAAAACAGTGGCACCTGAAGGGCTGGAAGAAGCTGCTCTATGGGTCCAGAAGCCAGTAGCCAACTAGTTTGGCTTTTTTGGTTTCTTTAGAGTTGAAATGAAAACCTCCAGACACGCTGACCCTCCAGGGTCAGGACTGGACAGCCCTGCTACAGATACACTGGCCCTCCAGGACCGGTACTGGACAGCCCTGCTACAGACACACTGACCCTCCAGGACCGGTACTGGACAGCCCTGCCACAGACACACTGACCCTCCAGGGCCAGGACTGGACAGCCCTGCTACAGACACACTGACCCTCCAGGACCGGGACTGGACAGCCCTGCTACAGACACACTGACCCTCCAGGACCGGGACTGGACAGCCCTACTACAGACACACTGACCCTCCAGGACTGGACAGCCCTGCTACAGACACACTGACCCTCCAGGACCAGGACTGGACAGCCCTGCTACAGACACACTGACCCTCCAGGACCAGGACTGGACAGCCCTGCTACAGACACACTGACCCTCCAGGACCAGGACTGGACAGCCCTGCTACAGACACACTGACCCTCCAGGACCAGGACTGGACAGCCCTGCTACAGACACACTGACCCTCCAGGACCGGGACTGGACAGCCCTGCTACAGACACACTGACCCTCCAGGACCGGGACTGGACAGCCCTGCTACAGACACACTGGCCCTCCAGGACCGGGACTGGACAGCCCTGCTACAGACACACTGACCCTCCAGGACCGGGACTGGAGAGCCCTGCTACAGACACACTGGCCCTCCAGGACCGGGACTGGACAGCCCTGCTACAGACACACTGACCCTCCAGGACCGGGACTGGACAGCCCTGCTACAGACACTGACCCCCCAGGACCAGGACTGGACAGCCCTGCTACAGACACACTGACCCTCCAGGACCGGGACTGGACAGCCCTGCTACAGACACACTGGCCCTCCAGGACCGGGACTGGACAGCCCTGCTACAGACACACTGACCCTCCAGGACCGGGACTGGAGAGCCCTGCTACAGACACACTGGCCCTCCAGGACCGGGACTGGACAGGCCTGCTACAGACACTGACCCCCCAGGACCAGGACTGGACAGCCCTGCTACAGACACACTGACCCTCCAGGACCGGGACTGGACAGCCCTGCTACAGACACACTGGCCCTCCAGGACCGGGACTGGACAGCCCTGCTACAGACACACTGACCCTCCAGGACCGGGACTGGAGAGCCCTGCTACAGACACACTGGCCCTCCAGGACCGGGACTGGACAGGCCTGCTACAGACACTGACCCTCCAGGACCGGGACTGGACAGCCCTGCTACAGACACACTGACCCTCCAGGGCCGGGACTGGACACTCCTGCTACAGACACACTGACCCTCCAGGACCAGGACTGGACACTCCTGCTACAGACACACTGACCCTCCAGGACCGGGACTGGACAGCCCTGCTACAGACACACTGACCCTCCAGGACTGGGACTGGACAGCCCTGCTACAGACACACTGACCCTCCAGGACCGGGACTGGACAGCCCTGCTACAGACACACTGACCCCCCAGGACCGGAAGGTAGGACTGGGGGCTGGCTAGATATATTTGCTATCCAAGCAGCACATGGAAGAACTAAAGTGATCATCACAGAGATCTAGGCCAGTGACAAGCAATCCCAGTCGTAGAGAGCCAGGTTTAGGTCTGCAGGTTTAAGTCCCTTAAGCCATTCTTGCAATAATGAGCTGGGCTGGCGTTGGCGTAGACCAGTCTTCCAGAACCTGGACTGCCCTGTATTTCCAATTACACCCCAGCCCTCTCACGCTGCCAGCTTCAGCTTTGCAGGTGCTCATGCGTCGCAGTTCAGTTTCCCTTTGTGTGAACAAATTATGTTTTACAGTCCCCCCCCCCGACCCCCAAACGTAAATTCCGATATCCGAAGAATAACGGCGCCCAATTGGAAACCGCGTCCTGCGTGTTTATTGGACAGGTTAGGCGTGGAGAGTTTTGGCTCGACGCGCTTGGGCGAGACTCGGCCCCCATAGGACGAGGAGGTTAGGAGCCCCTGCAGAGTGAAATGAGCTGTGGGGGAGAGCAGCACCGGCGGAGGGGGCTGCTGTCATTTCTATAGCATGTCAGGAAGTGACGTCATGCGGGATTACAAGTTAGCGCAGCGGAGAGGAAGGGGGGTTTGGTTGCCTCCATTCCTCCCGCACACTCGTGACGAACTCCATTTACATTTCGAGAGCAAACACATCCGCCGCCCCTCCCCCACGTTGCGTTTCCAAGGAAAGGCCAGCGGAGTCAAGCCCTTTCAGCAGGACTCATAAACACAACAAAAGAGCTATGTGTTCACAGCTTATCCATACATTTCATTTACAAATAATCAGTTTGCTAAACGTATAAACTCAACTTGGACACTTGTATATCTGTGACACCCCACACTTGGCAGAATAGTTTTAAGACCCCCAAATATAGATGCGAGTAGGATGATTGCTTATTACTGCAGCTGTGTGTATGCACTGGCCTCTGAGTACAAAAAGCCAGTGCTCTAATGAGCCGGCTGGGCTGGGCTGGGCTGAGTCAAAATGTTGTGACGTTGGGATGCTGAGGCATTGACGTAGATGGGTGGACAGTATCCTGGCTGCAGTTGTGATTCACAGACTGGGTCAGCCTGTGACGGACAGCCTGATGGAGACCACAGCAGTCACACATCGCCACCCTGGCATGATGGGTATCTCCCACTGGGGTGCCACTGGTGTCTAGTCTTCCCAGCATCCCCAGCTGTAGCAGACACACTTGTAAGAGCTCAGGACTGGGATGAAGGCACCTGGGCTTCCTGCCAACATGAGCTCAGTGCTGAATACACCGCACAGAGCACTACAATGGGCATTTCAACAATCGTGCAGTAATTGCCAAATGCTCACTGAACGGTCCATGTCATGTCATTTACCGAACTGCTTTATACCATACGGTTTCGCGGGAAGCCGGAGCCTACCCGGCAAGCAACGAGCACAAGGCCGGGTACACCCTGGGCATTAAGACTCCCATAGACCACAGGGTGAGTGTGCTGTCCAGGCTCAGCCCTGCTGAGCTCCAGTGGGCGAGCTGCAGGGTGAAATGGCTGCTGGCTGAGCGATCCAATACGCCCATAATTCAATTGGATCATCTGATGCAAAGAATCTTCGGTGACAGAATTTGTGATCCTCAGACATGAGATAGAAAACTATACAGGCTTTCAAAGTAGCTTCCATACTGGGCGAGACTCTCTGATGTGTGCCTCGTTGAGGAAGGTGGCTGAGAGACATCTGTAAGGCTGTCAGGACCAGAGTGGTAGCTGTACTGTACTGTCTGATATTCACCTCTCCTGCGGGCACTGCACTTATTCCAACTATGGATATCAATTATGGAGATGAATGAGTTGAAATGCTTTTTTTTTTTATCTGAGAAAATAAAAAAGTATTGACACAGCTTTCCAGCTCCCCCAGACTCTCTTGTTCTAAAGAAAACAACAGAGACTTACCTTATTACCATCACAGAAGCTATAGCATCGAGAAAGAGAAATATTACATGAATAATAATCATTTAACTCAGCTGAAGTAATTTTACTTGGATACCAGTGCCTTTATTTTGTCCATATTTGTGTTGGAGGGCGATGGGCTCTATTGAAGGACTGAACTGGCCTTTTGGGAGTAGTGTGTTCCAGTAACTGGATGTGAACCTCTCTACTTCTCAATTTGTTGTTCTAACCTCTCTCTCCTGTGTCAGTTTCCTCTCCTCTCCAAATGGACAAGACTGCAGCCTTCTTTAGATGTCTTTTTTTTTCTTTCATTTTTGCTTTTCGTACCGTCAGAAATACATGGGAATGTGAATCTCCAGGCCTTTAACTAATGTTTGTTTAATGTCACAGGAACTGCTTACATTCATTTGTCCTGGAGGCCCCTGATACAGGAGATACAGAATGAATGAAAAGTGTAGTATTTGTCTTGAAGTTCTTGTTCCTATTTGAGTATTTTGTAGTCTACGAAACTGGTGAGCTGCCTGAAGAACAGTGTGATGACATTGTTAGACGTTTTTCATGAAACAAAAGGGATCCTTTCTTAAGGGCATCAGACCCAGAAGAAAAATCAATAGTGCAGGAGAAGTCATTAAAATACATCCGCATATCTCACTCCACCAAATGGCTCTGACCTTTGCCCTCAGTATATGATATGGCTGTGATCTTTGCCCTGAGTCCAACACAAAATTTTATAGTGTATTATAAGTGTATAATGACATCTTGAAAAGCGTACAATTGGGGCAGTAAACATATATTGCACTGCATTCTGTAAAAAGAAAAATACTTTTCTTACATCGGTCATCTAATTTGAACTCTCTTATGACCCCAAAACATTTTTTTGCTTTTTTTTGTCAACCTTAGTATCTGGTTCACAATATTTAACTCGAATAACATTTCGTGACGGCTGTGGGGGGCGAGCTGGCCTAAGAGAAGGCTGTTGTTACAGCTGTCCTGCCACTAGAGGCGCAAAACAGCCTCTAATTGTTGTAAATAGATTAGATGGTGATGTGAGTTGATTAGATTATTGGTGAAGGGTATATGTGATCATTATTGTAAGCTTAGGTCCTGTGCTGATTCGTTGTGGGGAAAACGTGCCTGGGAAAGAGAGGATATCGGGAACAGAGAAGGGAAGAACGCAGGAGGTGTAAATATGGCTGTTCAGCAATAAACTGCACGGGGAATATCCGTCTCTATCCAGTTCCCAACTGTCCAGGCAGAGCGTTTAACCACCAGCGCACAAAGCCTACAGTTACATTATCACATGGTTTTAATTCGTTTTCTGCTATACTAGAGGTGTGCATGTTGGTAGTGATGTTTGAGTGTTTTTGAACTTTTTGTTGTCTAAACCAAAGCCTCCCATACTTGCTTTGACTTTTCAATGCGCACCTGTCTCTGGAATTGTACTTGGTATGGGTGGAGTGTGTCACAACATCTTAAAACACTCAATTAAAAATGTAAATATAACTATTTTATTAGGAGATAACCCATTACATGCTAATGGATTGCTTTGCGTTCATTGAGAATTGAGGAGTGTAACTCACAGCACTGTGCACTGTGCATCTGACAAAAAACTGTCTGGAGACACAGTGCTTTGCACAAGTATTCACACCCTGCCTGTGATGATGATCCAATTGCACTAAATTACAAAATAATGCTTACATATTTTTTTAAACTTAATATTTTTTTATTTAATTTGCTTGAAATTGGCTACCTGACTGAAGTAGGTCACAGAGACAGGCGTATTTATTCTGAAACCATGAGAACCACTATTTTTGCACACAGATAGAAGCCACTCAACTAATTGTGTAACTCCTTAAGATAATTCTGTGCACCAAAATTCATTTAGGTTTGGCACTGGATTTACACATGGTTACTTCTGCAATAGCGGAGCTTATATATTTTTTCGCATTCATTATTAATTTACTTTTTTTAGTTTTCTGCTTAGTTGTTGTGTGTGGCGTATGGTGAGTATATAACAAATCTCAATTCCTACTTCTAAGTGTTGTGACTGCAAGCTTTAAAGCAGCAAAATGTGAAAACTGTGCAAGGGGCTGAATACTTTTGCCAGGCTCTGTAATTATTTCTCTGCATTTCATCATGTGCTTTTGTTTGGTACCCCAAGGTTTCTGTAATTGCTGTGACCTTTCAAAAGACAACTGGCAAATGTTTTAATAACTAAGTCAAAGTCCATGTTTTTTTTTCTTGCTGTGTGTTTTTTTTATGAGTTCTGCTTTGAGCAAATTATAATCGCCGTCCTCCTGTGGAGAATCTTAATTAGAATGTTTATATGACATCACCCAGAACTGGAGCAGTTTAAACCTTACTGGACTAATTAAAGAGTAAATATGTCACCCTTGTTAGGCGGGGATTTTAGTAGAAATTTAAATCCCAATACAATGTCCCTAGTTATCTGAAAGATACTTAGCTTACCACAGAGAGCGTGCCAAGTGAAACCATCAAAATTAGCATGTTTTTTTCTCCCTTTGTGCAGAGATTGCTCCACTTGAAAGCAGTCCAGACTGCTTCCTCTGCCCTTCTCTGGACTTTCCCCTTGCTAATAAACTTTGCAGAGGGTGAGGCTCTGCGTCTCATGGCTTTCTGCATTTCTCAGAGACAAATTTCTAGGAAACCTTAAAGAAAACATGAACACAGAATAAACTTGTGGAACCAGATGTGGTTCCATCATCTTTGTGTAGTGTGCTATGTTTTTGCTCTTTGAAGTGAAAAACAATACCCCATTGTGTAGGATTTTAGAACGCGTTTCTATAGGCTGTTGGTTTTTCACAAAATGCTTTTCAAATTTAATTTAGTAAACCACATGTTTCTTGGAAGTTGCAGTAGGGAGTTGCTTCGGCATGCGTTGGCTGCACAGAAACAGGTAAAGAAAAACACTGTTTTAGCCATGGAGCCTTCTTCAGGTGTGAGGGAGAGAGGGCAAGTAGAAATACGAAGGTGTAGGAGAACACGAGACAGAGCAGGTAGGAAGGGGCGGGGAGCAGGTGAGAATGAGGGAGAACAGGAGGAGAGGTGTGGAAAGCCAAAATCTGCAAATAAATGGAGAGGATGGAGAAGGAGATCAGTCTTTCTGCAATAGGAGGCCTGAAACCCCTGTGAGAGGATGTGGCCAGAGTCTTTATTTTCACCCAGCTATCCGTCTGTTCTGCCCGGTCGTGTTGTGTAATGTTCCAGACCATATTGTATGTGGCTGGCAGCATATTCCTTGTAACAAAGTGTACTGAAGCCGAAATCTGACTTTGTTCTCCAATTTATGTTTCAACTAAGCCGTTTTTTTTCGGTTGTTCAGGTGGGTTGCTGTGTCAGCATGCGCAGGCTGCAAAGGAACAAGTAAAGGTTTATTCCCTGCTGAAAAGAAAAGAAAGGAAACACGACATTTCAGCTTTCCAGCCTTTTTAGGTGTCACACCAATGGGTGCAGTAGGATGTACAGAATTGGACAAACGGCCTATTCGCAGTGCTGGTCCTGGTAGTTGTTCTGTCCTGCTGACATTGGCCCTTCCGTGGTTACAGCTGTTTTCCAATCTGAATCTCACCAAGGAAGGACATCCAAGCTCCGAGCTTGTGGAGATTACGATGCAGTCCCACAAAACATGGGTGGCAGGAGGGCGCAGTGATTAGCATGCTGCCTTGCAGATCAGGGGTCCTGGGTTCACCTCCTGGACTGCTGTCTGCCTGGAGGTTTCATGTTTTCCCTTGGTTTGTGTGAGTGTCCCCCCACAATTGTCTTCTGGAAAAAATGGCCCTGGTATGAGTGTGTGTCTGTGACTTACCTGTCATGGACTGGCGTCCCATTGAGGGAGTAATCTGCCTTCTACCCTTTGCCTGCCAAGATAGACCCCAGCTCCCACTTAACCCTGTTTTGGATAAAGTGGTTGAAAAGTGGATGGATGGATATTCCAGAAATGGTGCGTCTTGTTCCAGGAATTCTGTTTTTCACAGCAGGTTGTCCTTGTTTTGGCTTTTCGAACTTCTGAAGAGCCACCATCACTGTGTGTTATGAAGTCAGTGTAACTATTAACGCTCTGCCGCCATCATGACCATGTACGACCCATAGCTCCTAATATGTTTTTTAGACAGTTGCCCCGTTTGAGGTGGAATTGGCTTTTGTACCAGGAGGGACCTCTGTCACCTGAAGTCAAGCACAGTGGGTTCTCAAAATTAAACATTCATGGAGTCCACTAGATGGGGACAGAAGACTGGACACTAGTTGGGGTCAACTGTCTAAAAATGACCCAAGTCGACGAGGTTCTGATTTTCAGCAAGGGATCAGTTTTTGACCTGAGACTAAGAACTTATATATAGATAGCCTCGTAGTCTTTTCATTTTAAAATGTTAAACATTCAGAATAAGTATTTTATAATTTTAAGGGCGTAAAGTCATTGTCTCGTTAAAGTGCGCTTCAGCTGAAGAATGAAGGGTGTATACAGTACATTTTATTTTCTGATGCCTGAAACTCTCTGTAAATAAGGGAAAAGCATGATTTTTACTACATTTGTTTACTGCACTGTGTCCAAAAGCTTATAAAGATTTGTCCAAAATACCCATCAATATTGAAATCTACAAGAAAGAGGTTGAGAAAAGGCACATTAACTGGCATTAGCTGGGTACAAAGGTTTTTTTTCTGAATGTCTAGTTTTTAGACATTTTGTGGTCAAGCTGAAAATATTGAAAATGATTATCTGGAACATGGAATATGACTTCATTTTGTCCATAAATGACACTCTGTGTATGTGAGGCTAGTAAAATAGAACTGGGCTCTGTGATGTGGCTTGTGAAGTCAAAACTGTTAATTGGCTTCAGAGAGGTCTGAGCCATATGCAACTTGACAACTGCCATCTCATCTAGCCCTGGAAAAACACATTTCCTTCTACCATTATTTCCTATAACCCACATTTCTCCTTTTTCATCCTTTATCTAGACATCTACAATTAAACATAACACGAAAGAGCACAGTCTTTGTAATGATCACTGCAGGACACTTTTCTTTTCTAAAAGTACAGAGCACTTGTTTGTGCTGTTGTCGTTGAAGGAGAGAAAGCTTAAGCAGTCTCTTTTGTTACTGAAGAACAGACCTTCATTTCCAGGAACAATGCAGCTGCACTGAGAGATCAAGAAACTCTCCAAGGAAAATATCATTCTGACATCATGGTTACTTAAGTGAAGCTAAGCCAGCACTCTCCTGCGGCAGACAGGCCTCAGTGAATTTCCACTACAGCAGCAGGACGTGAGAAATCAAACTTTCTAAGGTATTGTTATTATTGTAAATTATTATTGTAAAACTGGACACCGCCTCTACCCAGTGCAGTAAAGGAGTGGGACAAGATGTAATGTAGTTGGCTACAAATCTACGGTCATTCTGCACCGTTGGGCTAGGACGTGTAAAAAAATAGGGCTGATCTTCTCCAGAATGCAAGGAATGTACCTGCTAATTGGCAGATTTATCAGACTGCCCCGAGGAGGCACAACTGAATGAAAAGACTAGGCTATTTCTCCAGATTAGAAATAGGTCACTTGTTATAGTCAGAGTTTACTGTTAGTTATTAATCATAAGAGCTTAGTATTATTGTTCTCTTTTATTGCTTTCCAGATAGTCCTAACTTTCTCCATTTTTTTTCAAAAATACTTTTAGGGATGATTCCATAAAACAGGGTGGCACAGTGACACAGTGGTGTACATTGCTGCCTCGTAGCACTGAGGCCCTGGGGTGCTGTCTGTGTGGAGTCTGTGCTGAATCTTCTCCCAGTGTTCCTGTGGGTTTCCTCCAGGCACCCCAGTTTCCTCCCACTGGCCCTGGTGTGAGTGTGAGTGCATTGCGATGGACTGGTGTCCTGTCCAGGGTGTATCCAGCCTTGTGCCCGTTGCCTGCTGGGATAGACTCCGGCTGTCCCTCCACCCTGTTCTGGATGAAGAGCTTAGGGAATAGATGGATGGATTTTGTAATCCACGTGGCCCATCTAAACCCATTTGCTTCCAGGGCCCGGCTCAGGCGTTCCAGCCAGGCTGACACCAGCGGTGTTCCATCCCAGGCCGTGTGTGGTGCGCTATCACAGACCCCGCACAGCTCCGCACCAGGCTGTTTCGTCTTGAGGTGACCGTGCTCTTCAGAAACCCAGTCATTCCTGTCCTAGATCTTGGACTGGTATTGTCAACCACATTTCCCATGTCAATGATAATCTAATTTCGCATTAAAAAATGGAGCAGACGCGTTCTCCTTTGTTTTTTGCAATACATAAGTTACTGGAAAAGAATAAATATTTAACTGCACTTTCAAACATTGTCTCTCTCTGCAAACGAAGTATATGTACACATTGTCAAGTGGCCAAATCAATTAATGACTCATCTTGATGTTGTTGGTCCTTTCATCAAAAATGCTACTTTTTTAGGTTTTTGTAACCTAAGAAAATAAAACTGACATATCCAACTTCAGGCAATTTCTAACAAAGATTTCAGAACATTTTGTTTTTGCACATAATGGACATGTTTGTGTACAATTTGCCTCTACTTTATTAATTACATTACCTTAACCTGGCACTTAATATTGGAAAACTTTAAAGAGCCACTGTTAACTAATACCAAATCCACTCTGCACATGTTCATCTTTTCTTTCTCCAAATGGTATTTTGATTGCTCACCCAGATGCCATAATTCTGAGAAAATCCTGCAAATAAAGCAAATTGAATTCTCTTGATAACTGAAGTGAATAGGATCAGGCAGATTACAAAGAAGCTGCACAGTGTGCCTAGAAGCATCACAATGTCCAGTCCTAGGCATGTTCAGTTACTTTCTGAATTAAATGTGACATATAGGAATGTCATCCCTTTAGTGATACAGACTAACAACATCTAATGTAAGATTGTTTTTTATACCCTGAAAAAATAGTGGTTTGTAAATAGTGGTTTGTGGGTTTTAAACCACCCATATCAATTTCTATTACACTCTTAAGTAACCTCTTAAAAATCTAAGTCACATTGGATAAAGGCAGCTGGCGAATAAATTAATCATTTCTTAAGCAAAACTAAAACATTTTAGCATTTAGGTTGTCAATTTATTATTAAGGCTACAAAACAACAGTGATCCACCAGCCATGACTTGTGTCCGTGTAGGTTAAGCCATGAAAAATAAAGTGAAAATTCCTGATGGACGTCGCATGTGGCACCTATACAAATCCCTGTGATCTCAATCTCCTCAGAAACAAAGTCAAGATTAGGGGATGAACAGGATTTTTCAAACCATATTGGACATGATATGGTTTGTATGGTGCATATTTGCACAACATTTTAAAGATTCTGAAAAAAATATGGAGACATACAATTATAAATTGTCCTGTGTAATTGGGTATGTTCACCAACTAAAAAATAAAAAGCTGTGTTTTACTAGTAAAGAAATAAGTCTAGTATGTCTACATGTCAAGAAAATGTTTTTTTAAAAGAACGTAAGTGCATTTGACTACTGTTGCTGGCTGTCTTTGGAGGATTGAAGAGAAGCCATGAGCACTAACTGCAGATCCTGGCTCCCTGTTCCACTTTCCTTACGGGACAATAATGTCTTCCTTAGTGCACTGTGAAACAAACATTTTGTTTGCCCTTTGAGCAAGGTGGAAGATTTCAACAGATCAGTGAATGGCAGCAAACTGCATAGTGCCCAGAACCTAGAATATGCCAATTAGATGATGGTGGTTTATTAACTACTC